>NC_052311.1:48672171-49012171 GCF_016432855.1 Salvelinus namaycush
CGTATGTGGCAGGGTCTACAGGCAATTATGGACTACAAAAAGAAAACCAACCACGTCACGGACACCGACGTCTTGTTTCCAGACAAACTAAACACCTTTGCCCGCTTTTAGGATAATACAGTGCCACCGACGCGGCCCGCTACCAAGGACTTACCCTCGCAAGGCTGCCGGCCCAGACAGCGTCCCTAGTCGTATCCTCAGAGCATGCGCAGACCAGCTGGCTGGTGTGTTTACGGACATATTCAATCTCTCCCTATCCCAGTCTGCTGTCCCCACATGCTTCAAGATGGCCACCATTGTTCCTGTACCCAAGACGGCAAAGATAACTGAGCTAAATGACTATCGCCCCGTAGCACTCACTTCTGTCATCATGAAGTGCTTTGAGAGACTAGTCAAGGATCAAATCAAATCAAAGTTTAAAAAAAATTCAAATCACCTCTACCTTACCTGCCACCCTAGACTCACTTAAATTTGCTTACCGCCCCAATAGGTCCACAGACGATGCAATCGCCATCACACTGCCCTATCCCATCTGGACAAGAGGAATACCTATGTAAGAAGGCTATTCATCAACTACAGCTCAGCATTCAAAACCATAGTACCCTCCAAGCTCATCTTTAAGTTTGAGGCCCTGGGTCTCAACCCCACCCTGTGCAATTGGGTCCTGGACTTCCTGACGGGCTGCCCCCAGGTGGTGAAGGTAGGAAACAACATCTCCACTTCGCTGATCCTCAACACTGGGGCCCCACAAGGGTGTGTACTCAGCCCCCTCCTGTACTCCCTGTTCACCCATGACTGCATGGCCATGCACGCCTCCAACTCAATCATCAAGTTTGCAGACGACACAACAGTAGTGGGCTTGATTACCAACAACGACAAGACAGCCTACAGGGAAGAGGTGAGGGCACTCGGAGTGTGGTGTCAAGAAAACAACCTCTCTCTCAACATCAACAAAACAAAGGAGATGATTGTGGACTTCAGGAGACAGCAGAGGGAGCACCCCCCTATCCACATCGACAGGACAGCAGTGGAGAAGGTGTAAAGTTTTAAGTTTCTCGACAGGATGCTCTCAATTGTGCATCTGTAAAAGTTTCTGGTTAGGGTAGGTTTTAATAGTCACATTGGGTACAACATCCCCAATGCAACAGCGCCTCTTCAACCTCAGGAGGCAGAAGAAATTTGGCTTGTCACCTAAAACCCACACAAACTTTTACAGATGCACAATTGAGAGCATCCTGTCGGGCTGTATCACCGCCTGGTACGGAAACTGCACCGCCTGCAACCGCAAGGCTCTCCAGTGGGTGGTGCGGTCTACACAATGCATCCCCGGGGGCAAACTACCTGCCCTCCAGGACACTTACAGCACCCGATGTCACTGGAAGGCCAAAAAGATAATCAAGGACAACAACCACCCGAGCCTCTGCCTGTTCACCCCTCTACCATCCAGAAGGCGAGGTCAGTACAGGTACATCAAAGCTGGGACCGAGAGACTGAAAAACAGCTTCTATCTCAAGGCCATCAGTCTGTTAAACAGCCATCACTGACACAGAGAGGCTGCTGCCTACATACAGACTTGAAATCATTGGCCACTTTAATAAATGGATCACTAGTCACTTTAATAATGCCACTTTAATGATTACATTCTTGCATTACTCATCTCATATGTATATACTGTATTCTATACCATCTATTGCATCTTGCCTTGCCGCTCGGTCATCGCTCATCCATATATTTATATGTACATATTCATCCCTTTACTTAGCTTTGTGTGTATTAGGTAGTTATTGTGGAATTGTTAGATTACTTGTTAGATGTTACTGCACTGTTGGAACTAGAAGCACAAGCATTTCGCTACACTAGCATTAACATCTGCTAACCATCTGTATGTGACCAATTGTATTTGATTTGATTTGATAAAAACATGAATCTTTGTAAATTATATCATAAATAGGACTGGTGGAGTTATGTCACACATGCAGTTAACAAAAATATATGGAAATGTCTTCTCTACCTAACTAATTGCAACATTACTGCAAAAATGTAAGAGGTAAGTGGAAGAGGGAGAACGTAAGGAACTTGTCTATTAAAGACCAAAATTGGTTAAAGAAAATTGTGATAAATAAAGAAGTATACCAGTTTAATTTAAGGAGCAAAAAATTTACAGCTGTGCCATATAGATTGCAAAATAGTTGGGAAGAGATTTGCGATGTACCCATTCCATGGCACATACTTTATGAATTTATACACAAAACGACACCGGATTCAAAACTTTAAATTATTGTACAACATTTTACAACCAATAAAATATTATATATGGGGGATACAACCATCCCTGCAGATTTTGCTGCGACGAGACAGACTCATTAGATCATTTGTTTTGGTACTGTAACGAGTGCGCTGAGAGTCGGGAAGCAAATTCAGGGAGTGAATGTTTTAATAAATAAAAGAAACAATGAACATGAAACACAAACAACGCACCGACAAGAAAACAGAGTCAATAACACCTGAGAAAAGAATCAAGGAGAGTGACAGATATAGGGAAGATAATCAAGGAGGTGATGGAGTCCAGGTTAGTGTCATGAGGCACAGGTGTGCAAGACGATGGTGACAGGTGTGCTGTTCATATTTAGCTTGTTTTTTTGTCATATGTTCAGGAATGGCTGAAGAATTGCAACATTTACCTGGAGCTAACTCTGCAAATAGCACTGGTGGTTGATTTGAAAAGTTGCAGTCAATCGATCAATAATATAATAATACTCATAACAAAAATGTTTATCTTTAATTTACAATTTGTAGGAACTATGAGAATAGAAAGGTGCAGAACCTTTGTGAAACATCACAGCACAGTTGAAAATAGAAAAACTGGATGGTCTTCAGAGATAGATGGGATGGTGTCACGTTCCTGACCTGTTTTCTGTTGTTTTGTATGTGTTTAGTTGGTCAGGACGTGAGCTGGGTGGGAATTCTATGTTGTGTGTCTAGTTTGTCTGTTTCTATGTCCAGCCTAATATGGTTCTCAATCAGAGGCAGATGGTAATCGTTGTCCCTGATTGAGAATCATATATAGGAGGCTTGTTTTGTGTTGGGATTTTGTGGGTGTTTGTTTCCTGTCTCTGTGATTGTCTGCACCAGATAGGTCTGTGTCGGTTTTTGCACATTTGTTATTTTGTATTGTTGTTTGTAGTGTTTCACTTGTTCTTTATTAAACATGTTTAACACTAGCCGCGCTGCACTTTGGTCCTCTCCTTCACCCCTGGAAGAAAACCGTTACAGAAACACCCACCAAACCCGGAACAAGCAGCGTGGCAACGGGCAGCAGCAACAGCAGCAGCGGTACAAGGAGGAATGGACATGGGAGGAGATTCTGGACGGAGAAGGACCCTGGGCAGAGCCAGAGGAGTGTCGCCGTCCCAAAGCGGAGCTGGAGGCATCAAAAGCGGAGAGGCGGCATTATGAGGCGCTTGCAAGGCAGAGTGGCTGGAAACCCGAGAGGCTCACCCAAACATTTCTTGGGGGGGGGGCTAAAGGGGAGTGTGGCGAAGCCGGGTTGGATACCTGAGCCAACTCCCCGGGCTTACCGTGGAGTGAGAGGGCGTCGTACTGGTCAGACACCGTGTTATGCGGTAAAGCGCACGGTGTCCCCAGTACGCGTGCTTAGCCCAGTGCGGGCTATTCCACCTTGCCGCACTGGGAGGGCTAGGTTGGGCATCGAGCCGGATGTCATGAAGCCGGCCCAACGTATCTGGCCTCCAGTACGTCTCCTCGGGCCGGCGTACATGGCACCAGCCTTACAGGTGGTGTCCCCGGTTCGCCTGCATAGCCCAGTGCGGGTTATTCCACCTCGCCGCACTGGCAGGGCTACGGGGACCATTCAACCTGGTAGGGTTGGAGAGGCTCGGTGCTCAAGAGCGCGTGTCCTCCTTCACAGTCCGGTATATCCGGCGCCACCTTCCCGCCCCAGACCAGTACCAGTACATTACAACGGAACGACTTGATTAGTGTAGTGTTAGCTAGCTACATAGTTGTCTTTGCTGTCTTTGTATCTAAGATAATTGTGTAGTTTAGAGTAATTATCGAGGTTAGCTAGCCAGCTATTTTCGTCCGCCGCGCCGCGCCACCGTTCTCCTACCTAGTCAACAACTGCTAGCTAGCTAGTCAACTTCTACCGACTAGCAGCACTGTAGAAACTAATAATACATTACAACGGAACGATTTGATTAGTGTAGTGTTAGCTAGATACATAGTTGTCTTTGCTGTCTTTGTATCTAAGATAATTGTGTAGTTTAGAGTAATTATCGAGGTTATCGAGGTTACCTAGCCAGTTATCGAGGTTACCTAGCCAGCTACACTTTCAAACAAAGTCAACAACGCAGCCACTGCTAGCTAGCCTACTTCACCAGCCAGCAGTACTGTATCATTTTAATCATTTTAGTCAATAAGATTTTTGCAACGTAAGCTTAACTTTCTGAACATTCGAGACGTGTAGTCCACTTGTCATTCCAATCTCCTTTGCATTAGCGTAGCCTCTTCTGTAGCCTGTCAACTATGTGTCTGTCTATCCCTGTTCTCTCCTCTCTGCACAGACCATACAAACGCTTCACACCGCGTGGCCGCTGCCACTCTAACCTGGTGGTCCCAGCGCGCACGACCCACGTGGAGTTCCAGGTCTCCGGCAGCCTCTGGAACTGCCGATCTGCGGCCAACAAGGCAGAGTTCATCTCAGCCTATGCTTCCCTCCAGTCCCTCGACTTCTTGGCACTGACGGAAACATGGATTACCACAGATAACACTGCTACTCCTACTGCTCTCTCCTCGTCTGCCCACGTGTTCTCGCACACCCCGAGAGCTTCTGGTCAGCGGGGTGGTGGCACTGGGATCCTCATCTCTCCCAAGTGGACATTCTCTCTTTCTCCCCTGACCCATCTGTCTATCGCCTCCTTTGAATTCCATGCTGTCACAGTTACCAGCCCTTTCAAGCTTAACATCCTTATCATTTATCGCCCTCCAGGTTCCCTTGGAGAGTTCATCAATGAGCTTGACGCCTTGATAAGTTCCTTTCCTGAGGATGGCTCACCTCTCACAGTTCTGGGTGACTTTAACCTCCCCACGTCTACCTTTGACTCATTCCTCTCTGCCTCCTTCTTTCCACTCCTCTCCTCTTTTGACCTCACCCTCTCACCTTCCCCCCCTACTCACAAGGCAGGCAATACGCTTGACCTCATCTTTACTAGATGCTGTTCTTCCACTAATCTCATTGCAACTCCCCTCCAAGTCTCCGACCACTACCTTGTATCCTTTTCCCTCTCGCTCTCATCCAACACTTCCCACACTGCCCCTACTCGGATGGTATCGCGCCGTCCCAACCTTCGCTCTCTCTCCCCCGCTACTCTCTCCTCTTCCATCCTATCATCTCTTCCCTCTGCTCAAACCTTCTCCAACCTATCTCCTGATTCTGCCTCCTCAACCCTCCTCTCCTCCCTTTCTGCATCCTTTGACTCTCTATGTCCCCTATCCTCCAGGCCGGCTCGGTCCTCCCCTCCTGCTCCGTGGCTCGACGACTCATTGCGAGCTCACAGAACAGGGCTCTGGGCAGCCGAGCGGAAATGGAGGAAAACTCGCCTCCCTGCGGACCTGGCATCCTTTCACTCCCTCCTCTCTACATTTTCCTCTTCTGTCTCTGCTGCTAAAACCACTTTCTACCACTCTAAATTCGAAGCATCTGCCTCTAACCCTAGGAAGCTCTTTGCCACCTTCTCCTCCCTCCTGAATCCTCCTCCCCCCCCTCCTCCCTCTCTGCGGATGACTTCGTCAACCATTTTGAAAAGAAGGTCGACGACATCCGATCCTCGTTTGCTAAGTCAAACGACACCGCTGGTTCTGCTCACACTGCCCTACCCTGTGCTTTGACCTCTTTCTCCCCTCTCTCTCCAGATGAAATCTCGCGTCTTGTGACGGCCGGCCGCCCAACAACCTGCCCGCTTGACCCTATCCCCTCCTCTCTTCTCCAGACCATTTCCGGAGACCTTCTACCTTACCTCACCTCGCTCATCAACTCATCCTTGACCGCTGGCTACGTCCCTTCCGTCTTCAAGAGAGCGAGAGTTGCACCCCTTCTGAAAAAACCTACACTCGATCCCTCCGATGTCAACAACTACAGACCAGTATCCCTTCTTTCTTTTCTCTCCAAAACTCTTGAACGTGCCGTCCTTGGCCAGCTCTCCTGCTATCTCTCTCAGAATGACCTTCTTGATCCAAATCAGTCAGGTTTCAAGACTAGTCATTCAACTGAGACTGCTCTTCTCTGTGTCACGGAGGCGCTCCGCACTGCTAAAGCTAACTCTCTCTCCTCTGCTCTCATCCTTCTAGACCTATCGGCTGCCTTTGATACTGTGAACCATCAGATCCTCCTCTCCACCCTCTCCGAGTTGGGCATCTCCGGCGCGGCCCACGCTTGGATTGCGTCCTACCTGACAGGTCGCTCCTACCAGGTGGCGTGGCGAGAATCTGTCTCCGCACCACGTGCTCTCACCACTGGTGTCCCCCAGGGCTCTGTTCTAGGCCCTCTCCTATTCTCGCTATACACCAAGTCACTTGGCTCTGTCATATCCTCACATGGTCTCTCCTATCATTGCTATGCAGACGACACACAATTAATCTTCTCCTTTCCCCCTTCTGATAACCAGGTGGCGAATCGCATCTCTGCATGTCTGGCAGACATATCAGTGTGGATGACGGATCACCACCTCAAGCTGAACCTCGGCAAGACGGAGCTGCTCTTCCTCCCGGGGAAGGACTGCCCGTTCCATGATCTCGCCATCACGGTTGACAACTCCATTGTGTCCTCCTCCCAGAGTGCTAAGAACCTTGGCGTGATCCTGGACAACACCCTGTCGTTCTCAACTAACATCAAGGCGGTGACCCGTTCCTGTAGGTTCATGCTCTACAACATTCGCAGAGTACGACCCTGCCTCACACAGGAAGCGGCGCAGGTCCTAATCCAGGCACTTGTCATCTCCCGTCTGGATTACTGCAACTCACTGTTGGCTGGGCTCCCTGCCTGTGCCATTAAACCCCTACAACTCATCCAGAACGCCGCAGCCCGTCTGGTGTTCAACCTTCCCAAGTTCTCTCACGTCACCCCGCTCCTCCGCTCTCTCCACTGGCTTCCAGTTGAAGCTCGCATCCGCTACAAGACCATGGTGCTTGCCTACGGAGCTGTGAGGGGAACGGCACCTCCGTACCTTCAGGCTCTGATCAGGCCCTACACCCAAACAAGGGCACTGCGTTCATCCACCTCTGGCCTGCTCGCCTCCCTACCTCTGAGGAAGTACAGTTCCCGCTCAGCCCAGTCAAAACTGTTCGCTGCTCTGGCACCCCAATGGTGGAACAAACTCCCTCACGACGCCAGGTCAGCGGAGTCAATCATCACCTTCCGGAGACACCTGAAACCCCACCTCTTTAAGGAATACCTAGGATAGGATAAAGTAATCCTTCTAACCCCCCCCCCCCCCTTAAAAGATTTAGATGCACTATTGTAAAGTGGTTGTTCCACTGGATATCATAAGGTGAATGCACCAATTTGTAAGTCGCTCTGGATAAGAGCGTCTGCTAAATGACTTAAATGTAAATGTAAATTATTTACAATGACGGTCTACCAGAAGGCCTTCTGCTGGGATGGGGGCCTAGGATTTTAAAAAATAAATACAATCTAAATATAGGACAAAACACACATCACAAGAGAGACACAACACTACATAACAAGAGGCCTAAGACAACAACATAGCAAGGCAGCAACACAACATGACAACAACATGGTAGCAACTGTCCAGTTTGAGTGTTTGTTGCAGCTCATTCCAGTCGCTAGCTGCAGAGAACTGAAAAGAGGAGTGACCCAAAATAATTAATATTATCTCCCAAGAGAATTCTTGTCAGTCATTATCACAGCCTTGTATATCCCTCCTCAAGCCAATACCACAACAGCCCTCAAGGAACTTCACTGGACTGGACTTCACTATGCAAACTGGAAACCATATCCTGAGCCTGCATTTATTGTAGCTAGGGATTTTAACAAAGCAAATTTGAGAACAAGACTACATAAATTTGATCAGCATATTGATTGTAGCACTCGTGCGAGCAATACACTGGATCACTGCTATTCTAACTTCCGCGATGCATACAAGGCCCTCCCCCGCCCTCCCTTCGGCAAATCCGACCAAGACTACATTTTTCTCCTACCGTTCTATATGCAGAAATTCAAACAGGATGTACCCATGACTAGAACAATCCAACGCTGGTCTGACCAATTGGAATCTATGCTTCAAGATTGTTTTGATCACGTGGACTGGGAAATGTTCCGGGCAGCCTCTGAGAATAACATTGATTTATACGCTGATTCGGTGAGTAAGTTTATAAGGAAGTGCATTGGAGATGTTGTACCCAGTGTGACTATTAACCTACCCTGACCAGAAACTGTGGATAGATTGCGGCATTCACGCAAAACTGAAAGCTTGAAACACTGCGTTTAACCATGGAAAGATGACTGGGAATATGGCCGAATATAAACAGTGTAGTTATTCCCTCCGCAAGGCAATCAAACAAGCGAAATGTCGGTATAGGGACAAAGTGGAGTCGTAATTCAACGGCTCAGACACGAGACGTATGTGGCAGGGTCTACAGGCAATTATGGACTACAAAAAGAAAACCAACCACGTCACGGACACCGACGTCTTGTTTCCAGACAAACTAAACACCTTTGCCCGCTTTTAGGATAATACAGTGCCACCGACGCGGCCCGCTACCAAGGACTTACCCTCGCAAGGCTGCCGGCCCAGACAGCGTCCCTAGTCGTATCCTCAGAGCATGCGCAGACCAGCTGGCTGGTGTGTTTACGGACATATTCAATCTCTCCCTATCCCAGTCTGCTGTCCCCACATGCTTCAAGATGGCCACCATTGTTCCTGTACCCAAGACGGCAAAGATAACTGAGCTAAATGACTATCGCCCCGTAGCACTCACTTCTGTCATCATGAAGTGCTTTGAGAGACTAGTCAAGGATCAAATCAAATCAAAGTTAAAAAAAAATTCAAATCACCTCTACCTTACCTGCCACCCTAGACTCACTTAAATTTGCTTACCGCCCCAATAGGTCCACAGACGATGCAATCGCCATCACACTGCCCTATCCCATCTGGACAAGAGGAATACCTATGTAAGAATGCTACTCATCAACTACAGCTCAGCATTCAAAACCATAGTACCCTCCAAGCTCATCTTTAAGCTTGAGGCCCTGGGTCTCAACCCCACCCTGTGCAATTGGGTCCTGGACTTCCTGACGGGCTGCCCCCAGGTGGTGAAGGTAGGAAACAACATCTCCACTTCGCTGATCCTCAACACTGGGGCCCCACAAGGGTGTGTACTCAGCCCCCTCCTGTACTCCCTGTTCACCCATGACTGCATGGCCATGCACGCCTCCAACTCAATCATCAAGTTTGCAGACGACACAACAGTAGTGGGCTTGATTACCAACAACGACAAGACAGCCTACAGGGAAGAGGTGAGGGCACTCGGAGTGTGGTGTCAAGAAAACAACCTCTCTCTCAACATCAACAAAACAAAGGAGATGATTGTGGACTTCAGGAGACAGCAGAGGGAGCACCCCCCTATCCACATCGACAGGACAGCAGTGGAGAAGGTGTAAAGTTTTAAGTTTCTCGACAGGATGCTCTCAATTGTGCATCTGTAAAAGTTTCTGGTTAGGGTAGGTTTTAATAGTCACAGTGGGTACAACATCTCCAATGCAACAGCGCCTCTTCAACCTCAGGAGGCAGAAGAAATTTGGCTTGTCACCTAAAACCCACACAAACTTTTACAGATGCACAATTGAGAGCATCCTGTCGGGCTGTATCACCGCCTGGTACGGAAACTGCACCGCCTGCAACCGCAAGGCTCTCCAGTGGGTGGTGCGGTCTACACAATGCATCCCCGGGGGCAAACTACCTGCCCTCCAGGACACTTACAGCACCCGATGTCACTGGAAGGCCAAAAAGATAATCAAGGACAACAACCACCCGAGCCTCTGCCTGTTCACCCCTCTACCATCCAGAAGGCGAGGTCAGTACAGGTACATCAAAGCTGGGACCGAGAGACTGAAAAACAGCTTCTATCTCAAGGCCATCAGTCTGTTAAACAGCCATCACTGACACAGAGAGGCTGCTGCCTACATACAGACTTGAAATCATTGGCCACTTTAATAAATGGATCACTAGTCACTTTAATAATGCCACTTTAATGATTACATTCTTGCATTACTCATCTCATATGTATATACTGTATTCTATACCATCTATTGCATCTTGCCTTGCCGCTCGGTCATCGCTCATCCATATATTTATATGTACATATTCATCCCTTTACTTAGCTTTGTGTGTATTAGGTAGTTATTGTGGAATTGTTAGATTACTTGTTAGATGTTACTGCACTGTTGGAACTAGAAGCACAAGCATTTCGCTACACTAGCATTAACATCTGCTAACCATCTGTATGTGACCAATTGTATTTGATTTGATTTGATAAAAACATGAATCTTTGTAAATTATATCATAAATAGGACTGGTGGAGTTATGTCACACATGCAGTTAACAAAAATATATGGAAATGTCTTCTCTACCTAACTAATTGCAACATTACTGCAAAAATGTAAGAGGTAAGTGGAAGAGGGAGAACGTAAGGAACTTGTCTATTAAAGACCAAAATTGGTTAAAGAAAATTGTGATAAATAAAGAAGTATACCAGTTTAATTTAAGGAGCAAAAAATTTACAGCTGTGCCATATAGATTGCAAAATAGTTGGGAAGAGATTTGCGATGTACCCATTCCATGGCACATACTTTATGAATTTATACACAAAACGACACCGGATTCAAAACTTTAAATTATTGTACAACATTTTACAACCAATAAAATATTATATATGGGGGATACAACCATCCCTGCAGATTTTGCTGCGACGAGACAGACTCATTAGATCATTTGTTTTGGTACTGTAACGAGTGCGCTGAGAGTCGGGAAGCAAATTCAGGGAGTGAATGTTTTAATAAATAAAAGAAACAATGAACATGAAACACAAACAACGCACCGACAAGAAAACAGAGTCAATAACACCTGAGAAAAGAATCAAGGAGAGTGACAGATATAGGGAAGATAATCAAGGAGGTGATGGAGTCCAGGTTAGTGTCATGAGGCACAGGTGTGCAAGACGATGGTGACAGGTGTGCTGTTCATATTTAGCTTGTTTTTTTGTCATATGTTCAGGAATGGCTGAAGAATTGCAACATTTACCTGGAGCTAACTCTGCAAATAGCACTGGTGGTTGATTTGAAAAGTTGCAGTCAATCGATCAATAATATAATAATACTCATAACAAAAATGTTTATCTTTAATTTACAATTTGTAGGAACTATGAGAATAGAAAGGTGCAGAACCTTTGTGAAACATCACAGCACAGTTGAAAATAGAAAAACTGGATGGTCTTCAGAGATAGATGGGATGGTGTCACGTTCCTGACCTGTTTTCTGTTGTTTTGTATGTGTTTAGTTGGTCAGGACGTGAGCTGGGTGGGAATTCTATGTTGTGTGTCTAGTTTGTCTGTTTCTATGTCCAGCCTAATATGGTTCTCAATCAGAGGCAGATGGTAATCGTTGTCCCTGATTGAGAATCATATATAGGAGGCTTGTTTTGTGTTGGGATTTTGTGGGTGTTTGTTTCCTGTCTCTGTGATTGTCTGCACCAGATAGGTCTGTGTCGGTTTTTGCACATTTGTTATTTTGTATTGTTGTTTGTAGTGTTTCACTTGTTCTTTATTAAACATGTTTAACACTAGCCGCGCTGCACTTTGGTCCTCTCCTTCACCCCTGGAAGAAAACCGTTACAGATGGGATAAAAAACAAACAAAAGACAACTATTTCAAAATATACTGTCTCGGTAAAATGTATATAGTATGTACAGTATAAGCTGGAAATAGAAGCCAAATGTTGTTGTCCATTAGTTTACTCCAATTCGACCATGAAAGCCTGATTCACGCAGTCTCTGAACAGTTGATGTTGAGATGTGACTGTTACTTGACCTCTGAAGCATTTATTTAGGCTGCAATCTGAGGTGCAGTTAACTAATGAACTTATCCTCTGCAGCATAGGTAACTCTGGGTCTTCCTTTCCTGTGGTGGTCCTCACGAGAGCCAGTTTCATCATAGCATTTGATGGTTTATGCGACTGCACTTGAAGTAACTTTCAAAGTTCTTGAAATTTTCTGCATTGACTGACCTTCATGTCTTAAAGTAATGATGGACTGTCATTTCTCTTTGCTTATTTGAGCTGTTCTTGCCATAATATGGACTTGGTCTTTTACCAAATAGGGCTATCTTCTGTATAACACCCCTACCTTGTTACAACTGATTCGCTCAAACGCATTAAGAAGGAAATTAATTCTACAAATAAACTTTTAACAAGGCACACCTGTTAATTGAAATGCTTTCCAGGTGACTACCTTATGAGGCTGTTTAAGAGAATACAAAGAGTGTGCAAAGCTGTCATCAAGGCAATGGGTGGCTACTTATATATCAAATATATTTTGATTCGTTTTTTTGGTGACTACATGATTCCAAATGTGTTATTTCATAGTTTTGATGTCTTTACTATTATTCTACAATGTAGAAAATAGTCTAAATAAAGACATTTTTGACTGGTACTGTAATTATT
Organism: Salvelinus namaycush; assembly: GCF_016432855.1. Taxonomy (NCBI): domain Eukaryota; kingdom Metazoa; phylum Chordata; class Actinopteri; order Salmoniformes; family Salmonidae; genus Salvelinus; species Salvelinus namaycush. The sequence goes on from NC_052311.1 coordinate 48,684,923, forward strand.
TCCCCAATCATCTTGAGGGTAAAGCCTTTCCTGTTGTGACATTTCTGAGGAAAACATTTGCTTTCAAGGAATGCCACAAAAGATTACTTAAAACAAAAAGCATGAGTCCAAATCAGCAATTCTGCAAAGCCATTTCACAGTTGCAGTGGAAACTGGACAGACTACACCACCATTGCTTAAATGTGTGACATTATAAAATATTTTGTGAATGAAATGCTACCTGCAAATTTCTTAGCCAATGATGTCCTCCACATTCACAGTTTATGCTCTCAAAATTTCAGTCAGTTCAAGGAAGCCATGAATAGCCAGGGTAAAAAACAAATAGTTCAACCAAGGCATATTTCAGAAAGAGGCATAAAATAATTCCTTTCACTGCAAGCATCCCAAGAAAACAAGATTTGTAAAACATGTAATACTGCTAACAACTTTCAGTGGTCAAGCTTTAATGTCATTCATGTTCCAAAGACATTCCCTGTGAAGATAGACAGGCCAGCAGAGAGCTGTTTACCCAAGAGCTTCAATCTATCCTGCATATATAACATGCACCTCTCTGAATTATCTAGAATTATAGCATTTTCAGATAATTACCCATTTGGGAAATCGTACACACTACATGGCAAGCTCTGGTATATATCGACTGCACTCAAGTATCAGAATCAAGTGTGGGCTTTACCTTAGAGAAGGCCCAAGAATTCCTGAAGCAAGCTGTGTTCTATCTGGTGTCATACGAAAACAAACACAGTGAAAAGGTACTACATTTTCTTTAGATAGACAAAAGTCATCTGTGCTCTGACAAATGCACAAAGAATTACTCATCTGTGTCTAAACTTCTAATTCCAAAGACAACCAAAACTCTTCCATCTCCACTTACTAAAGAGGATTATAACATATTAAGCAATGACAACAAGTGGTTCAATGACCAAATAACTGAAGGGTACAATTATCTTTTGATGTCACATCTGAAGGAAGAATTTGTGTTAACCCCCCCCGTCTTTTGTGATTCGCGAATGACGGAGTCTTTTTGTGACAGCAAAGAGGTTATACCAAAGGTGCCTGGAACCAGAACAATGCACTATTGGTGGCTGTGAACTTAAAGTCACATTGGACAGTTATAGCCAAAAAATATAGCTAAAAAAATAAAGGGAACACTTAAACAACACAATGTAACTCCAAGTCAATCACACTTCTGTGAAATCAAACTGTCCACTTAGGAAGCAACACTGATTGACAATACATTTCACATGCTGTTGTGCAAATGGAATAGATAACAGGTGGAAATTATAGGCAATTAGCAAGACACCCCCAATAAAGGAGTGGTTCTGCAGGTGGTGACCACAGACCACTTCTCAGTTCCTATGCTTCCTGGCTGATGTTTTGGTCACTTTTGAATGCTGGCGGTGCTTTCACTCTAGTGGTAGCATGAGACGGAGTCTACAACCCACACAAGTGGCTCAGGTAGTGCAGCTCATCCAGGATGGCACATCAATGCGAGCTGTGGCGGTCAGCGTAGTGTCCAGAGCATGGAGGCGCTACCAGGAGACAGGCCAGTACATCAGGAGACGTGGAGGAGGCCATAGGAGGGCAACAACCCAGCAGCAGGACCGCTACCTCCGCCTTTGTGCAAGGAGGATCAGTAGGAGCACTGCCAGAGCCCTGCAAAATGACCTCCAGCAGGCCACAAATGTGCATGTGTCTGCTCAAACGGTAACAGACTCCATGAGGGTTGTATGAGGGCCCGACGTCCACAGGTGGAAGTTGTGCTTACAGCCCAACACCGTGCAGGACGTTTGGCATTTGCCAGAGAACACCAAGATTGGCAAATTCGCCACTGGTGCCCTGTGCTCTTCACAGATGAAAGCAGGTTCACACTGAGCACGTGACAGACGTGACAGAGTCTGGAGACGCCGTGGAGAACGTTCTGCTGCTTGCAACATCCTCCAGCATGACCGGTTTGGCGGTGGGTCAGTCATGGTGTGGGGTGGCATTTCTTTGGGGGGCCGCACAGCCCTCCATGTGCTCGCCTGAGGTAGCCTGACTGCCATTAGGTACCGAGATGAGATCCTCAGACCCCTTGTGAGACCATATGCTGGTGCGGTTGGTTCCTCCTAATGCAAGACAATGCTAGACCTCATGTGGAGGCTGGAGTGTGTCAGCAGTTCCTGCAAGAGGAAGGCATTGATGCTATGGACTGGCCCGCCCGTTCCCCAGACCTGAATCCAATTGAGCACATCTGGGACATCATGTCTCGCTCCATCCACCAAAGCCACGTTGCACCACAGACTGTCCAGGAGTTGGCGGATGCTTTAGTCAAGGTCTGGGAGGAGATCCCTCAGGAGACCATCCGCCACCTCATCAGGAGCATGCCCAGGCATTGTAGGGAGGTCATACAGGCACGTGGAGGCCACACACACTACTGAGCCTCATTTTGACTTGTTTTAAGGACATTATATCAAAGTTGGATCAGCCTGTAGTGTGGTTTTCCACTTTAATTTTGAGTGTGACTCCAAATCCAGACCTCCATGGGTTGATAAATTTGATTTCCATTGATCATTTTTGAGTGATTTTGTTGTCAGCACATTCAACTATGTAAAGAAAAAAGTATTTAATAAGAATATTTCATTCATTCAGATCTAGGATGTGTTATTTTAGTGTTCCCTTTATTTTTTTGAGCAGTGTATATATATAACTATATATATATACCATATACCATATACATATGTTGCTTCAATATATCCACATAATTTTCCTACCTCATGACATCTATTTTGTGAAGTGCACCAGTCTCTCTTCCAGATAAGCACCCCCACAACCCTCGTGTTTCACAGTTGGGATTGTGTTCTTCGGCTTGCAAGCCTCCCCCTTTTTCCTCCAAATATAACAATGTCATTATAGCCGAACAGTTCTATTTTCGTTTATTCAGACCAGTGGACAATTCTCCAAAAGGTATGATCTTTGTCCCCATGTGCAGTTGCAAACCATAGTCTGGCTTTTCTATGGTGGTTTTGGAGCAGTGGCAGTGGCTTCTGAAAGGCTGAGCGGCCTTTCAGGTTATGTAGATATAGGACTCGTTTTACAGTGGATATAGATACTTTTGTACCTGTTTCCTCCTGCATCTTCACAAGGTCCTTTGCTGTTGTTATAGCTTGGAAAATTCCAGAAAAGGGTATCATGGCTTTAGAAGCTTCTGATAGGCTAATTTACATCATTTGAGTCAATTGGAGGTGTACCTGTGGCTGTATTTCAAGGCCTACCTTCAAATCCAGTGCCTCTTTGCTTGACATCATGGGAAAATAAAAGAAATCAGCCAAGACCTCAGAAAATCCATTGATTAGGGCCTAATTCATTTATTTAAACTGACTGATTTCCTTATATGAACTGTAACTCAGTAAAATCTTTGAAATTGTTGCATGTTGAGTTTTTGTTCAATATAAATATGCTAGCTTGAAACAAACTAGTTTTTATTTGATATGAGTTTGTTCTGCTTGTGAGATCTGCCTCTTACTAACAAGCAGTCGAATTGCCCCATTCTTTGTCGCTAACAGGGAAAGACACACATGACAGATCCATCTCAAAAGTAGCCTCCTACCGGTATTCAAGTCTACCCGCCCAGCGCCCACAATCAGTGGCCACTGCATGCAAGTCAGACGAGTGCACTCTTGGGGCAGGAGGGCAGGGATGGGGAATTTTCAAAGATCCAGAAGCTTATGAAATTAGCTAGTTTAATGTGCAATTCGTTACCTTTAAAATAAAAACATTTAGGAGACTCAAAATAAAATGAAAAGTAATTGATCAAATAAAATCCACCGAGCTGCGAGGGCACTTTTTCGTAAGAGGGCCAAAGGGAAACGAAAAAGTGCCCTCGCAGCTCGGTGGATTTTATTTGATCAATTACTTTTCATTTTATTTTGAGTCTCCTAAATGTTTTTATTTACCTGTTACCTGTTATAATGGGTCTGCTTGTTTGGGTTCATTCCCTACCTGTATGTATGTCTGTGCTGATGAAGGGGATACAGCTCAGTGTGTGTGAGTACTGGGAGGCAGGTATTAGCACTGACAGATCGCACCGTTAATTGCTAATTGTGTTTCTCATTAGGACTGAGCCCTATCTGTGCATTTGCCTGGTATCGAGCTAATACGAGCTGCCCCAGACCACCTGAGACAGAGGTAATACAGCCCGTATTACGTCACCTTACCTGTTATAATGGGTCTGCTTGTTTGGGTTCATTCCCTACCTGTATGTATGTCTGTGCTGATGAAGGGGATACAGCGCAGTGTGTGTGAGTACTGGGAGGCAGGTATTAGCACTGACAGATCGCACCGTTAATTGCTAATTGTGTTTCTCATTAGGTGCAGGGGTGACAGGTGTTGTTAGTGTGTTGTGAGTTTTCCGGCGCTCTCCCATGACTTGTGCTATCTCCCCCGGTGCTCCACCGCCGATCCACGCGCTAATGGCTCCCCCGAGATCTGCCATCAGCCCCTGCCCTGGGCTCCATGCAGCGAGAGGTCGACTTTAGATACTCTGTAACAGCCGTACATGAGGTCGCAGTGGGATGTGGTTTCCTGTATTATTTTGTTTGTCAGTTCCCTTTTCACATATAGACTCAATCTATTTCTCTTGTTGAGTAAAGTAATATATACATATTAACATTTGAACTATGTTTCTAGGAAGCGTATTGGTTCTTAAGGTAAGGGCAGAGAGGCCTTCTGAATATTTCAATGTTGTTCCTTTGTTTTGACATCAAATCAAATCAAATCAATTTATATAGCCCTTCTTACATCAGCTGATATATCAAAGTGCTGTACAGAAACCCAGCCTAAAACCCCAAACAGCAACCAATGCAGGTGTAGAAGCACGGTGGCTAGGAAAAACTCCCTAGAAAGGCTAAAACCTAGGAAGAAACCTAGAGAGGAACCAGGCTATGAGGGGTGGCCAGTCCTCTTCTGGCTGTGCCGAGTTGAGATTATAACATCTTGGGTGTGGTCTCATTTTCATACTCTAACTGTATACTTGACATTGACAATGCTCTCTTTCCTTTTTCTGCTGATACTTATACTTATTCAAAGAATACAACACCAACCAGCTGTACTCAATGGTACATAGTGGTCCATAGTTGCTTGCTTCAATAAATCCCAAATAAAACAGTATTTTGTCGCGCACAATCAGAATGATTTACTATAGAGATAAATCCTGTTCTCTTTACCTTTCACATCACAAGAAAGAGCGTTCTAATGTACATACGATGTGAGCGTTTCAAATGAATATTATAAAGGGGGTTCCCCAAGGCTCCAATTTAGGGCCTGTTTTGTTCAGCATTCATCTAAATGATATCGGCAAGGCTGTGAAATACCATTTCACTGCAGAACATATGACATTCTATAAAATGTGCGTTGAGGACAATAAAATGTTTGAGTTTTCATGGTTAGTTCCCTGACATTACACAAATTGTGTTCCCTGATGTTCCTACGATGTCCCAAACTGTTTTAAAATAGTAAATAAATCGGCATGGCAAAAAATCCATACCTTCTTCTACATTATCTTCCTGGATGCAACTGACTTTAGCCCTGAGGCCCTGGCCTAACCACATGGCTGAATCAGTGGGTCAGTGGTGGCAGTGATAGCTTGTCTAATAGAATATCCTGGGTTGATTGTTTTGGTGATTGATAATTATTATTGTTGCTGAGACCCTGGTGTCCCTGTTTACCTCTCCCTGCTCCTCTGGTGAGCTGTGTTTTCACTGGCTACTAATTACAACCTGAGGCCCTGTCCCCACACGGCCTGAGTCTGACACGTCCCCCCAGTGTCACCTCTGTGTCCCCCACCACTGCCATTAGCCGCACTTTACAGCCAGTATTAGCCCAGATATTAGCGCCTCGCCGGCCCACCTACTGCCCTTATGGGACACTCTCATTGGACCCCTATGTGTGTCTGTGCTATTGGGGAATGGGGACTATCGGGGCACATTGCGTTAATAATAATAATGACCCCCAAGACACTATCCCAGTCCCTACGTACACAGTCCCGCTAACGAAGTGTCTCAGTCAGGGTCCTGTGCGCCAATAGGCCCTCCCCCAGGGAACGGCATGTCTCGTCCACACAATGCACAGTAGCGCCAATCCCTCATCCCCTGATCCCCTCCTGCTTTGTTAGATTGACTCTTCCTCACCCCCACCCCACCTCCCTCTCTCTCTTTCTATGCTCGTTGGTCTTCCTTTGATGTCACCTGTGTAGGTTACTCTTGACTTTGTCTCTGTAGTAGACACTCCCTCCATTTCTCGTGAGATCACTCTGCCCCTCTGGGTCTTTTTATTTTCCTGTTCACACAGCAGATCCATCCAGTGCCAATTATCTCATAATTTCCACCAACTAATTCATCATCAGCCTCAGCAGTGTGGCCTTCTTTCTTGCCACTGCAAATTCATTGTAAGATACATGATTTAGTGTTATATTTCCATAGAAATGTAAATAGCATTTTTTATTGCTTACTTACCTCGTGTTTACTTTTGATTAAAAATGCTCAATGGACAGGACAAACATCTTGTTATATTGCCCAAGCCGAAAAGTGTTTAACCAAGCTTTTGAGGCCGACATCAAGTGTTCTGATTAAACATCTTATGCAACAATTGAATTTATATATAATGAAGAAAAATATAAGTGCAACATGCAACAATTTCAAAGATTTTACTGAGTTACAGTCAATTGAAATGAATGAATTAGGCCCTAATCTATCAATTCCGCATGACTGGGAATACAGATATGCATCTGTTGGTCACAGAAACCTTCAAACAAAGGTAGGGAAGTTGATCATTAAACTAGTCAGTATCTAGTGTGACCACCATTTGCCTGATGCAGTGCGACACATCTCCTTCACATAGAGATAATCAAGCTGTTGATTGTGGCCTGCGGAATGTTGTCCAACTCCTCTTCAATGGCTGTGCGAAGTTTCTGGATATTGGCGGGAACTGGAACATTCTGTCGTACACGTCAATTCAGAGCATCCCAAACATGCTCATTGGGTGACATGTCTGGTGAGTATGCCTGCCAGAGAAGAACTGGGACATTTTCAGCTTCCAGCAATTGTGTTCAGATCCTTATGACATGGGGCTGTGCATTATCATGCTGAAACATGAGGTGATGGCGGCGGATGAATGGATCTCAGGATCTCGTCACGGTATCTCTCCATTCAAATTGCCATCGATAAAATGCTATTGTGTTCGTTGTCCGTAGCTCATGCCTGCCCATACCACAACCCCACTGCCTCCATGGGGCACTCTGTTCACAACATTGACATCAGCAAACCGCTCACTCACATGTCTGCCATCTGCCTGGTACAGTTGAAACCAAGATTAATCCGTGAAGAGGACACTTCTCCAGCATGCCAGTGGCCATCGAAGGTGAGCATTTGCCCACTGAAGTTGGTTACGATGCCGAACTGCAGTCAGGTCAAGACCCTGGTGAGGACGACGAGCACACAGATGAGCTTCCCTGAGATGGTTTCTGACAGTTTGTGCAGAAATTCTTCGGTTGTGCAAGCCCACAGTTTCATCAGCTATCCAGGTGTCTCGTCTCAGACCATCCCGCAGGGGAAGAAGCCGGATGTGGAGCTACTGGGCTGGCGTGGTTACACATGGTCTGCAGTTGTGTAGCCAATTGGACAAATTCTCTAAAACTATATTGGAAGCAGCTTATGGTTGAGAAATGAACATTCAGTTCTCAGGCAACAGCTCTGGTGGACATTCCTGCACCTGCAGTCAGCATGCCAATTGCTCGCTCGCTCAAAACTTGAGACATCTCTGGCATTGTGTTGTGTGACAGAACTGCACATTTTAGAGTGGCCTTTTATTTTCCCCAGCACAAGGCGCACCTGTGTAATGATCATGCTGTTTAATCAGGTTATTGATATGCCACAACTACCAAGTGGATAGATTATCTTGGCAAAGGAGAAATGCTCACTGAAAGGGATGTGAACAAGTTTGTGCACAAAATTTGAGAGAAATACACTTTTTTTGCATATGGAAAATGTCTGGGATCTTTTATTTCAGCTTATGAAAAATATAATAAAGTGCTGGTGCCAACTCCTTTCAGTAAAACCATGAATATCTGTGACAAAGGAACAACCTCTACTGTACTTCAAATAAGCCCATACTGTTAAAGCTGTGCTAGGTGTTAACAATAGAACAGTACCATAGAGCTCTGAGAGGTTTTCCTGGAGTGCCACGATGCCACTCACTCTTTGATCCCTCCTGGAGGCTTGGGCGGACGTCAGTGGAGGCTGGTACAGTGCACAGATCTGATTGAATATGACAGTAGATCCCTGAACAAGGCTGAAGTGTCCAGACACATCTTTGTCCCCATCACACAGACTGATGTGTCGAGTAGATTTAAGTTATCTACTGCATGTCTATACAACTTAAATCTAATCTGATATGTCACGCATGTCATACTCAAACTCTCAATGAGGTGACCTGGCAGTACACGACAAAACAGTCTGTGATATGATTTCTGTAACATTGTTCTCACACCTACAGTGGGGCAAAAAAGTATTTAGTCAGCCACCAATTGTGCAAGTTCTCCCACTTAAAAAGATGAGAGAGGCCTGTAATTTTCATCATAGGTACACTTCAACTATGACAGACAAAATGAGAAAAGAAAATCCAGAAAATCACATTGTAGGATTTTTAATGAATTTATTTGCAAATTATGGTGGAAAATAAGTATTTGGTCACCTACAAACAAGCAAGATTTCTGGCTCTCACAGACCTGTAACTTCTTCTTTAAGAGGCTCCTCTGTCCTCCACTATATATATATATGTATTAATGGCACATGTTTGAACTTGTTATCAGTATAAAAGATACCTGTCCACAACCTCAAACAGTCACACTCCAAACTCCACTATGGCCAAGACCAAAGAGCTGTCAAAGGACACCAGAAACAAAATTGTAGACCTGCACCAGGCTGGGAAGACTGAATCTGCAATAGGTCAGCAGCTTGGTTTGAAGAAATCAATTGTGGGAGCAATTATTAGGAAATGGAAGACATACAAGACCACTGATAATCTCCCTCGATCTGGGGCTCCACGCAAGATCTCACCCCGTGGGGTCAAAATGATCACAAGAACGGTGAGCAAAAATCCCAGAACCACACAGGGGGACCTTGTGAATGACCTGCAGAGAGCTGGGACCAAAGTAACAAAGCCTACCATCAGTAACACACTACGCCGCCAGGGACTCAAATCCTGCAGTGCCAGACGTGTCCCCCTGCTTAAGCCAATACATGTCCAGGCCTGTCTGAAGTTTGCTAGAGAGCATTTGGATGATCCAGAAGAAGATTGGGAGAATGTCATATGGTCAGATGAAACCAAAATAGAACTTTTTGGTAAAACTCAACTCGTCGTGTTTGGAGGACAAAGAATGCTGAGTTGCATCCAAAGAACACCATACCTACTGTGAAGCATGGGGGTGGAAACATCATGCTTTGGGGCTGTTTTTCTGCAAAGGGACCAGGACGACTGATCCGTGTAAAGGAAAGAATGAATGGGGCCATGTATCGTGAGATTTTGAGTGATAACCTCCTTCCATCAGCAAGGGCATTGAAGATGAAACGTGGCTGGGTCTTTCAGCATGACAATGATCCCAAACACACCGCCCGGGCAACGAAGGAGTGGCTTCGTAAGAAGCATTTCAAGGTCCTGGAGTGGCCTAGCCAGGCTCCAGATCTCAACCCCATAGAAAATCTTTGGAGGGAGTTGAAAGTCCGTGTTGCCCAGCAACAGCCCCAAAACATCACTGCTCTAGAAGAGATCTGCATGGAGGAATGGGCCAAAATACCAGCAACAGTGTGTGAAAACCTTGTGAAGACTTACAGAAAACGTTTGACCTCTGTCATTGCCAACAAAGGGTATATAACAAAGTATTGAGATAAACTTTTGTTATTGACCAAATACTTATTTTCCACCATAATTTGCAAATAAATTCATTAAAAATCCTACAATGGGATTTTTTTTTCTCATTTTGTCTGTCATAGTTGAAGTGTACCTATGATGAAAATTACAGGCCTCTCTCATCTTTTTAAGTGGGAGAACTTGCACAATTGGTGGCTGACTAAATACTTTTTTGCCCCACTGTATGTGTGGTGTGGATAGACACAAACAGCTACTGTACTACTAGTGAAATGTTTATGTTTGGATATAACACCATTACATACTGTAGTGGAGAACTTTTTTAAACATAATCTCTAGCTTTGTCTTGACACTATCGCATTGGTCTTTTTCTAATGATAAGGGGAGGATTCCACAGTAAACTGAATTTGAAGTTGTTTCAGTCACTTTATTTGGATAGTCCCATATAGAATATGCCACGTAGATCTACAGATGGTCACACTATCAACAAACTATCTGTTTATAAGCAAATGCTCGCTAAGGTTACGGTTTGGGTTAGGGTTAAAATAGGGGTAAGGGTTCAAGTTAGGGCTAGGGTTAGGCTAAGGGTTAAGTTTAGGGTTAGGATAAGTGTTAAGGTTAGGGCTAGCCTTCGTGGATAGTTCGTTGAAATGTTGTTGACAGTTATTGAACATCTACAAACCATCTACTGGGACTATCCAAATAAAGCGTTACCGTTGTTTCGTTTAACTGACGTTCAAGCTATCTATACTGTGATTGATATAGAATTTGTCCATAATAAGGTTTCACTGCCATTCTGCTCCTAGTTTACTCCTTGCCATTCATCGTGTCACTTCATCACTTAAATAGCCAATAATCTGTGCAACACAACAACAGTCTATTTAGATCTTCTCTTTCTTCTGGCAAATACTATTTAAACAACCTGGTAAACATGTCTGTCTTAATTCATTATTCTCCTCCCCATCATGATCAAGCCTGTCGATTTAATGAGGCAAATAGATATTTCTGCAGTGATTGTCTCTCTCCCTCAAAGTATTAAGACTATTAAATGGACACATCTGTTTTTAATTAGGAGCTAAAGTCACCTCGACGCCGCCTTCCATTTTAATGTACTTTGAGCAGTGATTCCATCATGCCCCCCCCTCCCCCTGGCAAACAATGCAGTGTTTCTCTGCGGCTCTCTGTAAACAATGGCCTAAAATTAGATAAGTAAGGAAGGATGAAACAATTCTACTGGCGTACAACAGACACTGCAGTACACAGAAAGGTCTATCCTGCTCATTCATTTGATTGTAGGGTTATGTCCAACAGTATAATGATGTACATTAGATAATTGTTCCATCCTTCTTTATGTAATTCTAGACAATAGCATCTCAGGGATTTGTCGACAGAGAGAGTAGGCAATAGTATGAGCTGTTTCGGTTTGGTTCCTGTTGTTAAATAAAATCAAAGTTGATTGGTGGCGTACACAGTTTTGCAGATGTTATCGCGGGTGCAGCGGAATGCTTGTGTTTCTAGGTTCTATGTGGCCTAATAGCACCTTTGACGTTTGCGTCAGAGATTTATAGGCACAAATATCAATACATTTTGTTTTGTGACCTTACAAATAATGCCAAAATATCAGTGATCCTCAAGATGCATAAGCATCTGCTGATCATTTGGTACCCCTATAGGGTTAAACCCCTCCCCCCCCCCTCCCATCAGTAGTGTAACCCTATAGGGGTACCATGATAAAGGTTAATCGATGAAGCATGATGTTGGTTTTTGAACATGAGGCATATGTGCATACGGTGCAAGCAGTCGTGTCCTCACTGAAGGGAAAGGTGGTGCATTGTGGGATGCTGCTTTTGGTTAGTTGAGGAGGGAAGCAGGCAGGTGTGAGACTCCGGGAGGCAGCTCTCAGAGCCAGGTCCCTGTAGAATAACCCATAATTGGAAGGCAGAACTCATGAGCACCTTGTGTAGGGATGCTACGGCACTTGATTTAGCTCCACCTGCCACCTAGTGGAGTAGAGGAGCTTTTGTGAGAGAGATTGTTGTAGCTCAGGCTTTTATGTTTTAACCAGTGCATACAGTATATGAAAGCTATTATCTCAGGTCTTGTGCACTAGATATTAGTCTGGCCATTTTGAGTAACTGAAACCATTTGTTTGTCCTTTTGAAAGGCTTTGTTGGTGAGGTGTTCTTGATTTTTTTTCTCATTAAAAGGCATGTATTATTTATGTGGAACACGTGCTGTGTAATTGTTGGGGGTCTGAGTTCAATGGAGCAGGTTAACCCATTTAATCCCAAATTTTTCCCAGACATGAAAATATCCAAATCAAGTGTCATTAGTAACCCTTTGAAGTAATCAATCATTATTTTTCGAAATGTTTATGGAAAAGTAGGTGAAAAAGTGTGTTTTATGGTCGGTCACAATTGTGACCGGTGGGATAATGTTACCTATACTAAATTAACATATTTCTCCTATGCAGTTATCAAAGTTCTTATAAATCCCAGCCCAGTTATTAACACATTTAAAACTGTTATTAGCAGTCCCCAGCCTTGCCTCTAGAATGCCCCGTCACATTCTAGTGTGACTATTTTACACATCAAAAAACCTTTTACAACACCGATATGAATACTGAGAGCAAAGACAAAAAAACAACCATCAACGTATTTCAACATTGTTAATTTATTGTAACATACATTGTAACACTGTTACTTTAGTGCAACATGTATTGAAACACTAATATTGTAACTTTATTGTAACTTTTGAACTTGTACTTTAGTGCAATATTCATTGTAACATTGTCATTGTGACATTTTAGTGCAACATTCACTAACAACTGTATAGCAGTCGTGTGATTCATTCCCACTGAACATAAAGGTAACATTTAGGATAGAGGTAGCCTGTAGAATATGCATTCAAGTCGAGGCCTACACTGAACAAAATACAATTATTTATATAAAAAGCGCCACTGCACAATGAGTGCTTATATATATATATCATAGAGGTAGGCTTCAGAACCAAGTGCAAGATTAGTTTGTGCATCACTATTTTAAACTGTGATCAGTCAGTCCTACTGTCATACAGTATGTCTTGAATCAATTGACCTTCTTTTCCAAAAACATTTCAGTCATTTTGATTGTCTTTTTCGTCGACTTTTCTTTTCTTCCTAGAGTCCGTTGTACTGCTTCTCCTCACCCTTTATCGACTTTTCTATTTTTCTTTTATTGTCTTTTTCAGACCTTTTTCATTCACTCTCCTTTTCTACTGTCCATGGTATATCTTGAAGCACTCAATGTGCAGTGGCACTTTGCATTTCTCACATGCATAGTACGTTTGTCACAATGACAACTTCTCTGGAACCGGTACATCGTGTTGATTGGCCAGTGAGAAGCTTTATCATATCTTGCCTGATCTTCAACAGTAGCAGCCAGTAAAGACCTCCTTCCGTGGCTCAGTGGTTTCGTGCCAAACGTTTGTATATTTGGGCTGTATACTATGTGTTTTGGAATCACAGTGGTGGCAGGCCTCTTCGATCGTTTGAACACTCAATCTTTATTTTTGGCCACCTGCAGCTTTCCCTTGGCTCTTCTGACTGGACCCTCTGGCGGGTAGAGGCCCTTGGCTCTTCATTATCAACAATGGAGGGGGGTGAGGGGGAGGTCATGATCTGTTTGCATAGGTTCAGCATATGCATTCAACAGCCTGGCTGGCAAATGGCCTGTCCATAGTCCATATCTGACCCATCGCTATCACAATCACTCAGGACAGCATCTTTCTCATTTTGAGGGATAACTGCAATGTTGCATGCCTTGTCTGGGCAGTCACCTAGATCCAACATATCCCGAACTTGACTCAAAGTGAAACTAAAAGAATGAACAGAGTAGAAAGTTAGGTAGAACAAGACCTATGTATGTGTATCAGTATGTGTATACCTAGATGCACTGTGATATCCCACGGGTCACTATTGTTGCCGTCAACATGTTTACACATTCTATGACCACACTGAACGAAGTTGAGTAATTGCAAATGCATGTATCAATACTAGACACCTTAAAGATGATGTGTACCAAAAATCTTTGTCCTATCTTTATGTTAACATACTTTACTAACCTTTTGTTTGGGAGCTTTGATGCAGCCATCCTCTTCTCATGGTGCAACCAGGAAGTAAACAGCTCTGGTCATGTGACAATTTACACTAAACATGTGACACTGCACATCTTTCATTGAGACCCTTTATTATTTCAATATTTGCTGGAAATACATTGATACATCATTCAGTAAAAGTTTTAGAGCCTTATAACTGGAAACGTTTTTTACGGTCACTATTGTGACCGATGGGATTAAATAGGTTAATTATGCATGACTGTGTCTTGTTAGGTGGCCAAAATGGGCTAATAGACAGGCTCAATCCTGCATACTTGTTATACACTATAACAGATACAGATGTGTTGTGAGAATTTGAATTACAAGTTGGCCTGTTGTGTATGCAGGCAGAGAAATAATTATCTGCAGGGCAAATCATGTTTCTTTTAGTCTTTCACAGAGGAACCAAAATGAGGCTATTCTGTTCTTTCTGAGATAGCACCCAAACAATATAAGATGCCTTATGTGCTCTTTATAGAGGAACAACATGTGAATATATAACCCACACATCTATAACTGACATCCCAGTCAGTATGCAACCGTCCCCCTGTATGGATGTCTTAACCTTCAGTTTATCATATTCCCTTGTGACAACATTATGCCTGCAGTACCGCCTACGGCCACTGAGGGTCAATATAACACCTCTTATTGAAACGTTCTTACGACGAATGTGGAGAGCGTTGATTATTACCTTAAACATCACAGGCACATGACAAGGATTTGGTACTACCAAACATGTTCTAGTTTGGAAAGTACAGCTGTTTTAATTGTTTAGTTGTGTCCCACATTTTCGTATGTTTGTTTTGGTAGGCTACTATACACTGAATGTACAAAACATTAGGAACGCCTTCCTAATATTGAGTTGCACCCCTTTTGCCCACAGAACAGGCTCTATTCGCCAGGGCATGGACTCTGCAAGGTGTTGAAAGCGTTCCAAAGGGATGCTGGCCCATGTTGACTCCAATGCATCCCACGTTGACTACAATGCGTCCCAGAGTTGTGTCAAGTTGGCTGGATGTCCTTTGTGTGGTGGATCATTCTTGATACACACAGGAAACTGTTGAGTGTGAAAAAAAACCCCAGCAGCTTTGCAGTTCTAACCAGACTCAAATCGGTGCACCTGGCATCTACTACCATACCCAGTTCAAGGCACTTAAATATTTTGTCTTGCCCATTCACCCTCTGAATGGCACACAAGTAATCCATGTCTCAATTGTCTCAAGGCTTAAAAATCCTTCTTTAACCTGTCACCTTCTCTTCATCTACATTAATTGAAGTTTCCCTCTCTAACTTTAAACATCAGCTATCTGAGCAGCTAACCGATTGTTGCAGCTGTACATAGTACATCTGTAAATAGCCCCCCCCAATCTACCTACCTCATTCCCATATTGTTTTTATTTACTTTTCTGCTCTTTTGCACACCAGTATCTCTACTTGCACATCATCATCTGCTCATCTATCACTCCAGTGTTAATCTGCTAAATTGTAATTACTTTGCTACTATGGCCTATTTATTGCCTTACCTCCTCACGCCATTTGCACACACTGTATAGACTTTCTTTTTTTTCTATTGTGTTATTGACTGTACGCTTGTTTATTTCATGTGTAACTCTGTGTTGTTTGTGTCGCACTACTTTGCTTTATCTTGGCCAGGTCGCAGTTGTAAACGAGAACTTGTTCTCAACTAGCCTACCTGGTTAAATAAAGGTGAAATCAATCAGGGATCGTAGCTTTCACCTGGTCAGTCTGTCATGGAAAGAGCAGTGTTCCTAATGTTTTGTACACTCATTTTATATGCCATGGGTGGGTTGTAATGGTAGCCTAATGTGATCTAGGCCTTATCTCTCAAAGTAACTTTGATCCTTCCCCTAAACACCCTGACCCACACTCCTTTTCACATTTGTAAAAGCATTAATGGGTAGGCCACATAAGAACTATATATCCAGTGAATTTCTTTTTGATCACTCAAAAGCTTTCACAAGTCCTTTAAAATGTCTATTTTTGACTCAAGCAAAGTCATTTTGAGACTAATCATTTAACGATCTGAGGCCATGATGAAGAGAGTCGCTCGTCTGAGGACAACACTCTCACAGTTTTCAGTAATGAGTCACTCAGAGATCCAGTCAAGGAGAGATAGTAATGATATTTATGAAAGACAGTAGAAGAATTGGTGTGTTTTCAACCCCCACTCTGTCTAGCCTGGAATACAAACTGGAATACCCTGTTTCACCATTGTTTCACTTCAACAGTTTAGATTCCAGGCTATATTATAATAAATAATTGATTAGATGTACACTGCTCTAAAAAATAAAGGGAACACTTAAACAACACAATGTAACTCCAACTCCACAACAGCATGTGAAATTTATTGTCAATCAGTGTTGCTTCCTAAGTGGACAGTTTGATTTCACAGAAGTGTGATTGACTTGGAGTTACATTGTGATGTTTAAGTGTTCCCTTTATTTTTTTGAGCAGTGTATATAGCACTTTTCTACCAACTGAGGTACTCAAAGTGCTTTACATAGTAAGAGAGAAACTCCACCACCAATGTACAGCAACCATGTTTGTGCCTTAATGCCCACCACACAGCAGCTGGAGAGGAGTGACATATGCCAATTAGGAATGAGGGGGATGATTAGGTGGCCATGATGGAATGAGGCCAGGTTGGGAATTTAGCCGTGACATCGGGGTTAATACCCCTACTCTTACGATTAGTGCCATTGGATTTTTAATGCCCAGAGTCCCATCCGAAAGACTACACCCTACGCAGGGCAATGTCCCCTTCACTACCCTGAGGCATTGGGATCTCCTTAGACCAGAGGGAAGAGTGCCCCTGAGGCCCTCCAACACCACTTCCAGCAGCATCTGGTCTTCCATCCAGGGAGCGATCAGGACCGACCCTGCTTAGCTTCAGAGGTAATCCAGCAGTGGGATGCAGGGTGGTATGCTGCTGGTGAATGTGTCCTATTGAAACAACAATAGATCATAAACCAGACAGGAACCAGCTGCTTCAGCAATTACGTTAATATTCTTCCTCACGCTTATTGGTTCACCCACCATTCTAATCGAGTAAGAGGGAACAAGACTATCACAAACGGTAACTGATACTGTTGGTCATTTCCCTCTGGTTTGATTGTTCTTCCGTTCTCAATGTACTATACAGAAATAAAGTGTTATGACATTTTCATAGCACTTTATTTCTGTATAATACATTGTTCTTCATCTCTGTGAAGAACAAGTCTAGCTGTTACAGAAGATACGTGAGGAGGATCAGGTGGTTCATCACGTCCCGGTTCAAATCCCGGGTTACTGCTTTTGCCCAATGCAGAAGCATGAATGACTTCACCACACCATCGAACCATTACATCAACTGTTGTCATGCTATGTCCTGTACGTTTGCATTGTCCTCTGAGAATGTGGCGTTATGTGGAAGTCAAAAACAAAACAAAGTTGCAGTTTGTTAGGACGCAGGGAAAGTAAGCCAGAGCTAACAGCACTGCACCAGCCACCAGCCCACACAGAGGCACGATGTTCATTGGCAAGAATAGGTAGTTATTGTGTCGTGCCATGATAAAACTGAGTTTGTGCAGCAGTGTGACAGTGAAAGGAACAGAAGACCAGTCAACGCTGGGTTCCTTGTCAAGGTTCTGCTGGGTTAGTTACCAAAAAGATGCACAGTATTCCTCTAACACATTTTAGGGTTGGATTGGTAGTCTGACATGGCATCGCCACTTCCCAGGTATCTCGGTTGTATGTTGATATGTAAATACATGACTGTTTTATGATCAATGTGTATGGTACACATTGGTCGACGTGACAACTGCTTCTGTGAGACAGACAGCGTGAGGACATTGGGTGGTCAAGCTAACAAGGAGAGCTGTTCAATGTCATTTTGACAATGCAAAACTTAACTCTTGATGTGGAACATCTCCACTTTACAGTTTAACGAGACAACTTGTTAAAGAATGACATAAACAGAACGCCCTGCAGACCTGGCTTGTATACATGTGTTCCATTAAGCTTCTCTTGAGATAAGCACACAATTTCTCCTGTATAGCTTTATAGTTGAGGGGGGGGAAAACAGGGTGTTGTTGACTACGTTGTTAGCAGCAGACGAGCAATTCCCTGGACATGCCAGCCGCTAGCTAAACTGATAAGCAGCTCGCTATCTACACATCTCTTTATGTGGAGGCTCCCGGTGTTAGCATTAGCTCTGGGAGTGCTCTATTTATCTGTTTGTGGGCCTTTTTCTCTGAATACTCTGTCTAGTCTTGAGGCTTATGCCCCCGGTCATGATTGCGGTGCTTAGTCTGCAGAGAGGCGCATAGCACTGAGTGCTCTGGATGACCAACACAGGCTTTCTACAAAGGGGACCGTCGAGCGAGAGCAATACGCTCTGGGACGTGCAGTTTAGTGACTGGCAGAGCATGAATTATTCACAGTGAAAAGATAGTATCTTTCTAATACAGGGCTACTGTTTGTTCAGCTGCCTCTGGTTATTCCTAGAGAACGTTGCACAGAAGCCTGACCCATAAATCAGTTATGGATCAAAGGTCTCTTTTCTCTGTGGGTTAAGAAACATAATTTCTCTTGCTCATAACAGTGGCAGGGGTAGAATAGGAGTTTTGAGTGAGCATTGAAAAGGGATGAATGTGGATCGATGGGAGCAGAGCAGTGCTGAGAGAAGGTACTGGCTGACTGGCTCCATAGCCTTAGCTCAGTCCAAGGCATCTCCAGGCCATCACGCCATGGCATGCCAGCCGGATGTAGATCCCGAGAATGAGGCCTGGTCCACAGCTAGACTAATGGCCTCTACCGCTTCATCACGAAGACCACAGGGAGACTCGCTTCTCAGGCCAGACCAGCGACCAGAGGATTGCACGTACATGTACATCTCCGACCATCTCACTCACAAGTCTACAGTAGTCTACAGTGCCTTGCAAGCACAACTGCATAAACACATACAGCATGAGAGGCTGTCTGTCCTAAAGCAAACATTGGATAGTTTATTTATTAGCCAAAGCATCACCCACTAAATATCTAAGTTTAGACCTTTCACAATGTTACAAAGCAGATCTATTCCAAACATTCAGATTTCTTTATGGGGAATGTGTCCTCACTGGTTGTTGACGTGATCTGCGAGGCCCCGTCTTGTCTGTGGTGCGACTGATACTAACCAGACACTGTTTGTCATGGGTATCCAGAATGGCATTCGAATGGAATCCATTCCCCTCTCTTCTTTGAGATTGTTTAACAGTAAAGTTTGTATTAGTTTATACACAGGTTGCCTTGTTTTCAGGTGGTCATAAAAAAAAAACATTATACCCAGATTTGAGTCATTGCTATAGATGGTGCAGCTGAACTGACATGAATCCCAACTCTCCATATGAGGACTATATGTTTCATTTATAAAAAGTATGACAAAAATACTGTTCAAAAGGTTCATCCTCAACATTACAGGGGGCACACTACCTGCCCTCCAGGACACCTACAGCACCCGGTGTCACAGGAAGGCCAAGAAGATCATCAAGGACCTCAGCCACCCGAGCCACAGCCTGTTCACCCCGCTACTATCTAGAAGGCGGCGACAGTACAGGTGCATCAAAGCTGGGACAGAGAGACTGAGAAAGAGCTTCTATTTCCAGGCCATCAGACGGTTAAACGGTCACCGCTAGCTGGCCTCCGCCCATTACCATGCCCTGAACCTTAGTCATGGTTCTAACCGGGTACCACCCCGTACTCTACCCTGCATCTTAGAGACTGCTGCCCTATGTACATACTGTAGTCATTAAACACTGGTCACTTGAGTAATGTTTACATACTGCTTCACCCACATATATATATATATATACTGTATTCTAGTCATGGCGTATCCTATAGAATGTCTTTTTAATTATGTTTTTTTTTTTATTGCAAGGTATTACTGCACATCGGCAAATCTGTGTACGCGACCAATAAACTTTGATCTATTCTAAATGCTATTTTGTGGTGCTGTACTCTGGTTCGACTTACAGGGGACAATCTTTCTGCTTTTCTAAGAACGGGCCTTTGATGTGTTGGGGTGCTTTTCTGTGCCGACAAGTGACCACAATGTAGTGGTCTATCAGGGAAATAAAGTGGAAACAAACTGAGTGACAAAAAAAAAAGATTGTGTCTATGTTTTTATGGGTCATCAGCTGTGCGTGCAGGTCTGTGTGTATCTGTGAACATGTGCCAGACACGTCTGTGGTTCGCTAAATATCCCTAGGCTCTTTCCACTCCTTATCAGCACACTGTAAACGAATCTATAGAGATCCTTCAGTTCCTCCAGCAGCTCCATGCGATGGCTGGGATATCCAGACCCTGCAGTCTCTGTCTGCCCTTGAACAGTAATAGCATTAATACAACAGAAAACAGCACACTGTAGAATGTTAATGAATGTTCATACGGTCTGTCATTGAATCTGACACCAAATACCATAAACGATTTGACGTGGTTTATTCAGAAGGTTTCAGGAATGAACAGAAAAGCAAAACCGGTATTTAAAAAATAAATAAAAATTCTCTCCGTCGGTAAAAATGGTTAACAGTTATAAATACAACAACTGTCACAGCACTGAAGTTTGTGAATTACTTTTTGTACCAGTGTGGGCCCAGTTAAAACACTGGTGGTGAGATCCAGAGGTGGTGGGGGGTGGCTAAAGTTGACCAGGAGCAACGCTGTTTCCGCACTGTGGAGAGAATGAACAAAATACAAACTAGAAGCAACTGGTGGGGAAAAGCAGGTAAAGACGGATGGATGCGAGGAAGAGTATCTCTTTCCTCACCATCCATCCCCTTTGTTGACTGATTTGTAGCAATGAGGCACAGTCATATATGAAACCGTATTCATGAATAGGGTGCTAGTTTGTTACCAGGACGGGTATTATTACTTTGTACACCTTACTCAATCCTCTCACGTGGAATGGTGAAATGATCCCAAAACGTAGGCCTAACGAGTTACTCTCTCCATGGTTCCTTCCCAAAGCAGTTGCTGGCTGTGTTTAAGACTCGACTGCCACCCTTTGGACCACATACTGAGGTTTAAAGTCTCTATCCGTCCCTCGTCTCGACAAAGGAACTCTCCAGTGGGAAAGTGTAAAGGACACCACAATTTCACATCTGTACAGACAAATAAAATAGTTATGTTTCATGGACAAGCCATTTCCTTTACAAAATAAATCTTATTTCTCAAGAATACAATAATAAAATGAAGCACGTTGCAAAAAAAGTAACAGAACTCCATATATACATATAGTATTTTGGCAAGTTCATTATTGTAAACAGCTCTCACCTCCCTTTTCTTCTCTCCATTGTTCCTGTTTCCTATTACATTCACAGCTCTAGTTTCTGGTTGGTCAGAAACCCGTAAATTGTGCTTAAGAAATCCTCGGACCGTTCAGAGCGGCTCTCCTAGGGTCAGACCCTGGGGTCTGCCTGTAAATAAGTGCACTCTCTACAGTTGTCACTGCTTTAAGACTGTCCCGTGGCTGCAAGTTCACTTGACCCTCCTAGTTGACCTGCAACATCTTGCTGTTGGACGTTGGAGGTGGGCAGGAGGGGTTAAGGGCTTTTTGTGTGGTACCTGGTTAATCAAAGGGAGGTTTGAGTGAGATTGGGGTGGGAATGGAATGGTTGTATACGGCACTGGAATAAGAATAGTTTTGTGTGGCAACGGCACTAGAACAGGTATACTGTAGTCAGGTTTGTGTGGGACTGCGGTAAGGAGGTTTATGTATGCCACTAGGGTAGGGCAAGGGACTTGGTGGTATGAAGGGTTTAGGGCGTAAGCTTTCAGTTGTCCTCCTCAGAGAGCTCGTCCTCCCCCGTGGCTTTCTCAGGGATGGCATCCAGGCTGTGTGGTCGGGTCCTGGACTCGGAGCCTGCCGTGCTCCCTGATGGCCCGTCCTTACTGAGGTTACAGGTGAGTGCGGCATAGTGGATCTGCTTCAGGTTCTCCTGGACCTCACTCTTTGCGTGCTTCAGCAGGTCCGCCTGGCCCTGTAGGGGAGGCAGGGACATGACAGGAATGGCAATATAGAGACAATGGAGCATGTATCAACAACTTGAATCTCCAGTTTAAACAGAAAGACAAAGGGTGAAACCAATTGTACCTTCAAAAAGGTCACGAAGCGAGAGAGTAGTGTGGTACTGTTTAATCTTAGTTGTACGCGGTCAGACATTGGAGTCCTACATCTCCCCAATGCCCACGGAGCGTAACCGCTGCTTCTGTGTATAATGAATTATGCAGCGTAGCCAAACACTCACCAGGCACAAACTCCATTTCCCGGGGACGGATGTATAAATGATGAGCCCAAACGCTCATGAGGTGAGCATGCAATTAACGCATGCAAATATCACAAATAAATATGCGGAAGGTCATTCCTCGATAATTACCCCTTGCATTGACACAGGGATTAAATGAACGGCATGAAGACAAATACATCAGACAGTGTGTGCAATCTAACTAGCTCAGACATAGGCTCTTATTCCACCGCGCTGCAGCTGAAAAACAAATGTCAATTTAAACCTAGCTACCTTATGTCCCTTCTGTAAACAAACTCTCAAAAAACATAGTTTTTTCCTTATTTAGTGAAGCTCAACTGCACTGTGGAATCATAATCTCTGAAGTGTTCGCTCTGAAGTTGTTTCTTGAATTTAAATTCACTGCTTATGTCTGTCCTCAAAACAAACATTAAGATAAACCTCTTACATGTAACTAAATGTAATCAAAAATGTAATCTACGTAATCCCCCAAAGTAATTATTTCTCATGAGATAAACAATAACTAGTAATGATGCATACTCCAAAGGTTAAACTCTCACTTTTCTAGTAAAAATTGTTATAAATTGCAGAGGTGTAGTCACTATTGAGGACACAAGCTTAATTACACAGATCATATTTTGATTATTTCCTACTCCACAAAACTGCATGTATAAGGCTTGAAATGACATTTTTTCAAATCCATTAAGATTTCACCTTCCTTATAACTGTAAAATACATATTTGTATATTTAGTGTTAGAGAAAATGTGCAAAGTTTCTAAAGGTCTCTATCAAAACGTCGGCCCCATCGCTTTGAACATCTCTCAGAGCTCTAGCTTGGCTTCCTGAACTCGTTAGGAACTCGCCTTTCATCTCATTTTAATATTCTCCATCTACGACAAACAAAGTATTTTTTGTTAATCTATTAATTATTTTAGAAATATTACATAAGTATTCAGACCCTTTACTCAGTACTTTCTTGAAGCACCTTTGGCAGCAACTACAGCCGAGTCTTCTTGGGTATGACGCTACAAGCTTGGCACACCTGTATTTGGGAGTTTCCCCCATTCTCTGCAGATCCTCTCAAACTCTGTCAGGTTGGATGGGAAGCGTTGCTGCACAGCTATTTTCAGGTCTCCAGAGATGTTAGATTGGCTTCAAGTCAGGGCTCTGGCTGGGCCACTCAAGGACATTCAGAGACTTGTCCCCGAAGCCACTCATGCGTTGTCTTGGCTGTGTGCTTAGGGTTGTTGTCCTGTTGGAAGGTGAACCTTCGCCCCAGTCAGAGCTCTGGAGAAGGTTTTCGTTAAGGATCTCTGTACTTTGCTCCGTTCATCTTTGCCTCGAACCTGACTAGTCTCCCAGTCCTTGTCGCTGAAAAACACCCCCACAGCAAGATGCTGCCACCACACTTCACCGTAGGGATGGTGCCAGGTTTCCTTTGGACGTGACCCTTGGCATTCAAGCCAAAGAGTTCAATCTTGGTTTCATCAGACCATTGAATCTTGTTTCTCATGGTCTGAGAGTCTTTAAGGGCCTTTTGGCAAACGGGCTGTCATGTGCCTTTTATTGAGGAGTGCTGCAGAGATGGTTGTCCTTCTGGAAGGTTCTCCCATCTCCACAGACAAACTCTAGAGCTCTGTCAGAGTGACCATCAGGTTCTTGGTCACCTCCCTGACCAAGGCCCTTCCCTGATTGCTCAGTTTAGCCGGGCAGTTCCTTCCGGCTCAGTTTGGCCGGGTGGTTGGTGGTTCCAAACTTCTTCCATTTAAGAATGATGGAGGCCACTGTGTTTTTGGGGACCTTCAATGCTGCAGAAATCGTTCAGTACCCTTCCCCAGATCTGTGCCGACACAATCCTGTATCAGAGCTCCACGGACAATTCCTTCGATCTCATGGCTTGGTTTTTGCTCTGACCTGCCCTGTCAACTGTGGGACCTTATATAGACAGGTGTGTCTTTCCAAATCATGTCCAATCAATTGAATTTACCACAAGTGGCCTCCAATCAAGGTGTAGAAACATCTCAAGGATGATGAATGGAAACAGGATGCACCTGAGCTCAATTATGAGTCTCATTGCAAAGAGCCTGTATTCTTACAAAAATAAGGCATCTGTTTTTTGTTATTAATACATTTTCAAAACATTTCTAAAAACCTGTTTTCGCTTTGTCATTATGGGGTATTGTGTGTAAATTGCTGACAAATGTGAAAAAAGTCAAGGGGTCTGAATACTTTGAGGGCACTGTAGGCTTCAGACAGGAGTTGATACAGTCGGAAGAGCGAATTAAATGGTAGGAGGGACATCCCTGCTGCAAGTAGTGTCAGATTTCACATCCTGCTTCATACAGGCAGAAGAGACATACACCTGTGTCTGAGAATCAGGGCTACCACTCAATGCAAGCCATTTTGATCTACGGTGTCCACAGATCGATTTATACGTGATGGTTTTAAACGTTTAAATAGATTAAACAAAAGCTAAAGACTGTCACAAAAAAAAGATTGCAAAAACAAATTCATTATCGTTACCTTGAGGATGGTTATGTTCCAGGTGAAGCTCTCCACAGCCTTGGCCAGCTTCCTGCCCTTCAGGCCCTCCTTCACCGCCATGTCATGGAGGTTCTCATGGAACTCCATCGCTGGGGAGAGAGGGGTCAGGGGACACATGAGTTTTACGCTCTGTATTCACACACATTTGTCACAGAGGCTAGCATTGACGTACAATGCTCAATGCATTTATATGCTAGGTTTGCATGAAATGCCAATTGGGGTTAGGCAAGTGTCAGCACTATGGGAAAAGTCTTAAGTTAAGACCTTCACACATTTGGTTTCATTCTTGACGTGTGAGACAATGATAAAACACCAACACACTTTAGATGATCATACGTTAAGTATTCATTTCGGATTTAACCATCTGTCTCTTTGTCAGTTTTGTATGTTTGTCTCTCAGTGTACATACAGTACTAGAACTACCTGGTTCAGTTTTTGTTTTCATTGTCTATAGAAATTACACCAGCCTGAAAACAGCTGCCCAGCAGACAACATGAGGAAGGAGGCAAAGCTGGTGAGGTCAAAATGGAGAGAGACGTCTTCTCTTGAGAGCATGAGAGAAAGAGAGAGCAAGACTAGCATGGGCAGGGCAGACAGACACGACATCCCCTCACTGTGGATTAGCATCAAGGCGCTGAGCAGAGGAGGGACTTGTCTCCCGAGGAACTCCCTTCCTCCCTTTCCTCCTCCTCTCGGACTGCGTGCTGCTCTCCGTTAGGATACACAGACGAACATTGCCGTGTGTTTGATTTGAGTCACGTTGCAGTGGAGTCCACAACATCAGAGCAACAGCTGAGGGTCTGGCCGTTAAGGTGCTCGGTAACGGGAGCTTGGTATACTACTAATAGCTTCACCAGACCACACACATACAAACACAAGCTGAAACGGTCGGACTGAGCATGCTCAGATCTATCGCGGCGCTCTATCAGCTCTGGGTCGGTTCCCAGCCCTGTTGGCGTTGTTTCCATGGCAACACCAAACACCATACATGTGAGATATACAGTGGGGTGGGTGTGGGTTGGATGGATGGATGGATGGATGGATGTTGAGGAGATTCTGAGGTCTGTGATATTGGAACTCCAGCAGTTAGCACATAGCTGACCTAGATGAAGAGTCGAGACAGAAAATGGCCAAAGAAATGTTCACAAATTAGGCCCTGGTTGAGGCTAGTATTGTATTCTCTTACAGAGAATACGTAGGGCATAGACTTTTTTTTGGGGACCATACACAGTCCTAATAATCTGTTCCTCCCAGCCATTTTGAATTTGTGCACTGTGAAACATTTGAATGATTCCGGAATGATTATCCCCACCCTCAGGTGCTGTGCTGCTGTAACTACAGTCACTACTGTTGTACTCATGAAGCATGACTGTGCTGGAAAGACACACACACGCACCAACTCTCAGCAGGGGTTGCTTAGCAACGCAGTGTAGAGTTGGGGGGGCGGGGGACTAATTCTGTCATTCTGAGCAAACCCTTTCAAACTCAATTCTCTGCAAGCTTATGTTCGCTGACAGAGACTGTATAGAGCCACCAAAAGGTTCTCAGTCACCTTTGACAGTCCATAACCGAGCAGCAGGTAGGAAGGGGGTTTGCCGTGGCCAATAACAATACAACAGGGATTAGCTTCTTTAGATGGTGTAATCTTCTCCCTCGTCTGCTTGGAGCTCAATAACTCAGCATAATGAACTTGGACCAGAGTGCCCAGTCATAGGAAATATTAATGAAACCGTTTCCCCAAACCTGTATTGTAGCCTAGGCTACAATGTTTACTAGGTTTATTAATAATGGATTGAATTGCAAAAGCAACACATTGATTGAGTGTCCCCAATCCTCCTGAATAGATGATACATTTGACCCTGTAGAATAATCACCTACTGCATTTAATGGCCATTACTGTAATGGGGTTTTCCCATTCATCTTATGTTCCACATTTTCCCTTTAGCTTGTTTTTTTAGGCAGTTTTTAAAAGTTAACCTAGGTGGGACCTGTTATAAGCGTTACTCTGTCCAGACTAGGTGTATTTTGAGGTTCAGCTATTGAATTGTCCCAGATGTTATTTGGTAACTGTGTGAGTGTCGAGTATTGTATTTGATCTGTGCGCTTTAGACAGTAAGTCTAAAGGTGCGGCAGGATAGTCTAGTGGTTAGAGCTAGTAACCGAAAGGTTGCAAATTCGAATCCCCAAGCTGACAAGGTACAAATCTGTCGTTCTGCCCCTGAACAAGGCAGTTAAAACCCACTAGGCCATCATTGAAAATAAGAATTTGTTCTTAACTGACTTGCCTAGTTAAATAAAGGTAAAATAAGTACTGAGCTTTGTTTATTGTTACCCAGAGGGTCTTTTGAGGCGGTTTGCTCTCTGAGCAGTTATGATGGATTACTCCGAACTCCAGTAGCTTTTTGCTAAAATGTTCTGCTCACTGTCCGGAGGGAATACAGTTTGTATTGACCCATTTTCCACTCACAGCTGACAATACGTATCAATGAAATTACCACATCTGCTGTGTCCTATTTTGCAAAATGTCAGTGGTTGAATCCAGCCCAGTAGATTTGATATGGTGCCTGGTAGTGACCAGAAGGCTTGGGCAGCTAATGTGGAAGCCCATGTTTAACTTGTTTAGTTGTCTTGTGTGCCCATATTAACTAATGAAATAATACAAATGCATATGAAGCATTTCCTAGCTTCAGTAGCCTATCGTTTTGGCTCAACTGAGTGGCCTAGTTAGGTACCTTTTAGGGATGGGAATCTGAAAGAATCTCTGTGTTTGAGTACTCAATGGAAATAATGGAGTACTCACATGTTAGCGTGAAACGGTGCTGAAGGCAAAAAAGTTTGCGCTATGCTGGTTGTTCTGATACAGAACTGAAAACCAAACTTAACACATTTTTCACTGCACTTGACATACTTCACAAAGAATACACACACCTTACCCGAGTTTGAAATTGTCAGTGCTTATAAAGGTAACCAACTACATAGTTGCATTTGTGAATTTCGAGTACTTGTATTCGAGTAATTAGTAAACAAATGCAAACTTTAAATCGAGTACTGTGTACGTGTGCCCATCCCTAGTTACTTTTAGGTTCATTTTTCATAGACATTTCAAAAGATTAGAGGCAAATAGCCATACATTGAAAAAGTGTGATGGTTTCATAGCAACTTTGAAGAGGAATGCTTCCAGACTATAGACACAATATACTGTAATACTACAAATCTAGCAAACACCAAAAAGTGAACCATCTGAGCACAATTCCATATCACCCTGCTGCCTAGAGACAGAGTTGTTTTTGTTGTCTCTTTCAGCACCATTCCTTTAGGCAGTTCACATCTTAACTCTCAGACTACCAATGGCTAATGTCTCGGGCAGCAGCTTGAAGGCAGGTCCTGTAGGTGTTGTGATGAATACTAAGAAGAGGAGACGACGGCGAGAAGCCATTGATTTGCGACGCACACCTCAGTTAAAAAGACACACTCCTCTGCCCCCTTGATGAGCCAAGACAATGAATATTTTATATGTCATCCATCTGGAAACCAATAAATCCCAGCCCCCGGAACGACGGCCCGATTTTTCTTCACTCTGCGCTCCAAGCAAGTTACTCCATGATAAATGAAACATCTACAATGCTTAGATGGGAAACATTGCTGAAATACGCTGCATTAGATTAAAGACACAGACGTCTAAATGATTGAATATGATTTTATTTGTACTGTAGTAAATCTACAGGTCAATTTTATGCTGCTTTTAAAGCACACAATTTGGTTTTGCAGAGTTTGAACCACTAGAGCTCTTTCTGGAAAAATCCACCTTGTTGAGTTCCTCTCATAATGGGGGAAGGAAGAGAGAGTGAACATTCTGACAGCTTCTCAAGCCAAGACTCTCCCACCTTGGAGCGAGGGGTGGGATCTCTGCCAGCGTGTTCCATTGATGAGCTGCCAATCACACTATCAAGGCTCCAAGATCCTCCCGATCCCCCACGTCTCAGAGCAGACTGGATTAACACTGCCCCTGCCCAAGTCAAGTCAACACATTATGCAGGGCCAGAAGGCTATTCTCACAGAGACTCACCAAAGGAGTGGGATAAACAGTGCTAAGAGCACAGATATAATAAAATTGCAAGAGCACACAAGCTGCAATATTCATATCAAAGTGCAAACGCAGAATTCTCCTAACAATGAGATCAATTATTTTCCGATCAATTGCTCAGACAAAAAAATATATATATATTTTCATCCATTCTGGTAAATGAGTCCCGTTCATTTGTTATAAATGGGATTGATCTCATTCTGCACGTCTTGTAGCGGTGCGCTTCCTGGAGGAAACCAGGCATAAAGAGACCGCAGCCGCCTGCCAGTCTTTGATGTTGTTCTGTTCAGAACCTGGGTGTTTACCACCTCAGCTGCAACCCTCCTAATTAGAGGAGCAGCGAGGCCGACGCCGTGAGAATCATCAAAAACCAGGCACATCCAAAGCAGCGTTTCAAAGCATCCGGGTCACAGAAATGAGCATGAATCAGATGTTAATAACTCTTATGTAACAGGGCCGGCATAATCAGTCCATCTTTTTTGTTAGCTGCCGCTCTCCATGGCATACTTCAGAGAGGGGGGATGATTGTATATGAAAGGAAGAAGGGAAGATCTGAGGGACAGTGGATCTTTGCAGGGAAATGGGCTTTTCATGCTAAACGTCGCTCTTTATTCAGCTCTATCCCTCTCGAGCGTTGGGCCAGTAACCGGAAGGTTGCTGGATCCAATCCCCCGAGCTGACAAGGTACAAATCTGTCGTTCTGCCCCTGAGCAAGGCAGTTAACCCACAGTTCCCAGGGTGCCGAAGACGTGGATGTCGATTAAGGCAGACGCCTGCACCTCTCTGATTCAGTTAAATGCAGAAGACACATTTCAGTTGAATACATTCAGTTCGACAACTGACTAGGTATCCACTTTCCCTTTCTTACCTGCTTTCTGGGTTAGCAGTATTCGGTCGTAGACTCCCTCAGAGTTCTCCAGCAGAGTCTTGCTGGTCTGGATCATCTGTCAGGAGAGGAGAAAACACAGTCCATTTGAACCTCTTTATTCCCTTTACAGCAGCCAAGCATCCTGTGGTGGTGAGCAATCTTCATTTTGCGGAGTATGTATCCAGTGCGGGGGAGAAAGAAACCTAGGCCCTTATTACAGAGATAGAAGGGCCAAGTAGCAGGAGTTGTGCTGAGGCACGGTAAAAACAGAGGGAGGGGAGTGGATCAGAGCATGTTATTGAAAGTTGCAAGACAACTAGGGTATTACAGTAATTGCATATTACCGTTATAAAAGTCCTGTTTCAGAGTTGGTCTGAAAACATGTGATTTCAAGAGTAGGTTATTATTGTTTATTACAGCAATCTGTTGTAAATAGGAGAGGCTTAGTTCAGAGGCGTAACGCAGCCTTATCTGTGGCATTACAGCTGGGTAGCGGACCGCTAAATTTAGCTCCCTGCCTTAATTGAGCGCACACACTTCTGACCTCTGACTGTGTTGAAATTGTCATGGTGGCTCTGATCACAGATAAGAGGCTCATTTGTACTTCTAATGCCTGACGAAAAAATAAATACATCCCTGGTACATCGGGGGTATTTCGGGAGGTTAATGATGCGTGTGTTTACTGTCATGGATCCTGGTAAATACCCACTGCACGACCCAGGAGCCGTAGACACGGGTACGACCATCTGGATCTTTCTCCTTTCTTACCGTCTCTCGGAGTGCAATTAATATGATAATCTGAAGGAAATGATGTATCATCTAAAATTAGAATAGGTTTCTTAATGCGATTCTGGGGCGAGATGACACAGTTACGGCAGCCTTCCGTTTCAATTAGTGCCACGGGTGCTGGGCTTTATGTTCGCTGCTCTGGCGTAATTGACTTGTACATTCCCTCAGTGACTTAAGAGCACTGCAAGGTCACATAATAAAAGCAGGCGGTCTTGTTCTATTGCCAAGGCAGACCGGGCGGGGGGCTTGGGGTGGGGAGCGTGGGCAGCTGTTTCAGCAGAGCTCCAGTTGCCAAGTCAATCTCTGACGGTCGGCCGGTGACCCAACAATATGGCCCCCCCGAGATCGATCCCTGTTGCTGTGCCAGTTTTCCAGCCAGTGAGAAAGAGGAGAGTACATACTTAGGAGCATTGAGAGCGATGTGACAGGAGCTGAGGGGATCAGCAGCACTGTGACTGTGTGTCTGTGACAGCCTGTCCATGGTGGACTGCTGGGCGTTCCACTTCAGGCAGTGAAAAGGGAGATGAAGGTTTCAAACAGACTCCAGCCCTCTATTACCTAATATCCCCACTTGGGTGTAAAGCAATTAGAAAATGTTCTTTGGTGATACATCATTTGAAAATTAGGAGTGACTTAAAATTATTTGAAAGCACTGACAATTAATAATATGACCTATATATTTATTGAGGTGGGCATCACACCTAGTTTTGCGAGGGCAACCCAGAGCATTCCTACAGTCTGTGATGAGTGTAACACGTCGTGACTAAGCTGAGGGAGGCGGGCGGGGTGTGTGGGGGAGGAGGGGGGGGCTGTTTGTGACAGTCCACAGCTGCAGTAACAGGGCTGGAGGCTGTCAGGCACACTGATTACTTTACTAATGGGTGAAGAAATTACAGCCTTGGTGACAGACAACGCAACATGGGGAGGTATTTATAGTGGATTGAGAGGTAAGCAGCTGAACTGAACGCTGGCTTTGCTCGCTAAATACTAGCGATGGTGATTTGTGTATTTTGTGGTGCTACTGGGAGTGTTTTACAAGGCTTCAAAATGGTAATGATTATCATAAACAAACTACTACTTTGTGACACATTGGTACTTCCCTACATTTTTTCTAGAAAAATCTACACAATACATTTTCAACACAAAGAACATCACATTAATTTAAGACAATTTCTGCAGAGGAGCACTTTGAAGATACTGGAAGAGTCCACATTTACTTTTAATCTGCAAACAAAACCAGACAAACCCATAATAGAATAGTTTATATCTACAGTTGAAGTCCGAAGTTTACATACACCTTAGCCAAATACATTTAAACTCAGTCAGTTAGGATCACCACTTTATTTTAAGAATGTGAAATGTCAGAATAATAGGAGAGAGACTGATTTATTTCAACTTTTATTTCTTTCATCACATTCCCAGTGGGTCAGAAGTTTACATACACTCAATTAGTATTTGGTAGCATTGCCTTTAAATTGCCTTTAACTTGGGTCAAACGTTTCAGGAAGCCTTCCACAAGCTTCCCACATAAGTTGGCAGAGCTGGTGTAACGGAGTCAGGTTTGTAGACCTCCTTGCTCGCACATGCTTTTTCAGTTCTGCCCATAAATGTTCTATAGGATTCAGGTCAGGGCTTTGTGATGGCCATTTTGCCACAACTTTGCTTGCAAGTATGCTTGGTGTCCTTGTCCATTTGGAAGACCCATTTGCGACCAAGATTTAACTTCCTGACTGAAGTCTTGAGATGTTGCTTCACTATATCCACATAATTTCCCTCCTCATGATGCCATCTATTTTGTGAAGTGCACCAGTACCTCCTGCATAAAAGCACCCCCACAACATGATGCTGCCACGCCAGTGCTTCACGGTTGGGATGGTGTTCTTCGGCTTCCAAGCATGAGCGGTATGTCGGCTGAGTGGTCCCATGGTGTTTATACTTGCGTACTACTGTTTGTACAGATGAACGTGGTACCTTCAGGCGTTTGGAAATTGATCCCAAGGATGAACCAGACTTGTGGAGGTCTACAATTTTTTTTCTGAGGTCTTGGCTGATTTATTTAGATTTTTCATGATGTCAAGCAAAGAGGCACTGAGTTAAGGTAGGCCTTGAAATACATTCACAGGTACACCTCCAATTGGCTCAAATTATGTCAATTAGGCTAATTGACATAATTTAGGCTATCAGAAGCTTCTAAAGCCATGGCATCATTTTCTGTAATTTTCCAAGCTGTTTAAAGGCACAGTCAAATTAGTGCATGTAAACTTCTGACCAACTGGAATTGGGATACACTGAATTATAAATGAAATAATCTGTCTGTAAACAATTGTTGGAAAATTTACTTGTGTCATACACAAAGTAGATGTCCTAACCGACTTGCCAAAACTATAGTTTGTTAACAAGACATTTGTGGAGTGGTTGAAAAATGAGTTTTAATGACTCCAACCTAAGTGTATGTAAACTTCCGACTTCAACGGTATTTACCTAGTCGGCTTGTTGTTGTGTATTCTATGCAAGAGAAATATTCCTCTCAAGGCGCATTCAAGTGATGAGTGCCAAAGGGAGGGAAACCTGCATTCTGACAAGCAGTCAATGCACAACAATTCTTAATACAATTGTGGGGGAAAATAACAGTTTTAAATATAATTTGTTTAAAAAAGAGTTGGATCCCAGCTTTCCATTCATACTTATTTCTCAACTGCAACATTTTAAACCAAGAGTTTTTAGCAGCGGCATGGTTGAGCACATTACCGCTCCGCAATTCACCTCGAGTGCATAGGGAGAGTGGACCTAAACGTAACACGGGTCAATTGTAGGGTAACTTGGGGTAAAACACTTCCCTACCTCATCATTTTTGGGAGTGATGAGACAGATTACATATTTAGTTGAGCAAGAGTAGTGGCAACCAGGGAAAGTTTTGGGGGGGAATACAGGCAAGGGGCGTGTCAGCATAATTGTATTTATTCCTTTTGGAGCAGAATGTCCTTTTAAAATGTCACCCAAACTGAGCTTCTCAGTCCTTCTACATAAAATGTATCCGGGGGACGACGACACACGACTGGATCTTCGTTCTCTTCACATTTTCATAAAATTTCCTGAGGACACACGAGTCATTGTCTAACGCTTAACTCATGATCCAAACTTCACTGCCGCCTGTCCATGACTCTCAATGAGTGAGACACTTTTGAGTAAAATTACGCAAGACTCATTTGTTCTCAGGTTAGTTAGCACATTACCTTCATGCTCTGTGTGGAGGTTCTAAAGTCAAGAGAAAGACATTATGAATACATTAGGTAAATGACATGCTATGCTAATGGTGTCCTAATGCAGTCTGTAGCCTTTGACCTGTGTTTCTACAGTGGATAATAAGCTTCACCAATACTTCTCCAGGATTTATGCTTTGTGCTCAGCAAACATGTCTGACACAGAAAACAGCTGGTGTCAAATAGAAATATCAAAAGTAAGTAATATTTTAAAGTGTATTCAATACATATTCAGAGCAAATAGGCTACAGATTTGAGAATGAAATATCAGATGTTCCTAAAGTGTTTTTCCATGGCCACATTGGATAATCTAGCAGAGCTTTCAAGTTGTTGTTAACTTGCGCTCTGTATTGTAGCATATACATTAGATAAGTAATGAAATATTCAAAATGGGGACGATGGGCATTCTATAATACTCTTGTATTATTAAGGTACATTGATTACGGTGAGGTGTAAGGCGTAATAGGTCTGTATTGAAATAGCCTCAATGACGCATTATAAACTGGGTGTTCAGCCCTGAATGCTGATTGGCTGACAGCCGTGGTATTTGAGACCATATACCATGGGTATGACAAAACACGTATTTTTACTGCTCTAATTACATTGGTAACCAGTTTATAATAGCAATAAGGCACCTCTGGGGTTTGTGGTATATGGCCAATATACCACGGCTAATGGCTGTATCCAGGCACTCTGCGATGCGTCGTGCATAAGAACAGCCCTTAGCCGTGGTATATTGGCCATATATAATTAAGGCCCGAGGAGGTGTGGTATAACTTCAGTCCTTTGTCAACATTGATTAAATTACTTGATTAAAACAACTCTCCCCTGCCCTATTACCTAACCCTCTTAACCCCATGTTACCATTCAAATCCCACTAAACCCTCTTGACTTGATTAGAATCAAACTAATGTTCTAGGTGTTTTGAGGTTGTTTTTACAATCAGCACATTAGTGGTGGTCTTAATGAGAAAGGCTTTTATTAACATTAAAATATGCAGTAAGATCCCGGATTTCAAGTCCTGTTCCTAAAAAAGAATGTCCTCGATCAACTAACCTTATAAAACAAAGGAAATGTGAAAAAAAACATGATACTGTTCAAACAAAAGTCCTCCTGTACTCACCATGTCATAGGTGGTGACCACCTTCTTCAGGACATCTGGTAGCTGGCCCTGGGGCTCCATGGTGGGGTACTGGTCCTTGAGGTTGAACACCAGGAGGGGGTTGTTGTCAGCCCCTGTCAGCCGGGAGGACAGGGCCAGGATGCACTGCTTCAGGTTGGCCACCGCCGAGAGGCCACATAGTTCCTTGAAGGGCACTATGGCATTCTGCAAAGGAACATGAAAGCTTGGGTTGGTGTCCTGATGATGAAATAAAGACTAAGCATGTTGTTGTATTGAAGACAAAGAACACTGGACAAAGTGGAAGATGAAAGCTTGAGTTGGTTTCTATAATGGACAAGATGCAGCATATTGTACTGCAGACTAGGGATGTGACAAATTAAACAATTTTGTTAAAACAATAAGAAAATTGTATCAAATTCCATGTGAATTCACAATACAGATGCGCTGCTGCCAGCAACGGTTTGGGAGTCCCTTTCAGATGGTTAAGCATGGCACCTGTACTGCCATTAATGTACCTCAATTCAACCTCGCAATGTTTGCATTTCCTTCTCAAAGTATTGCCATACAAGACTTTGCTGCTGTCGCTTGCCTTTCTCTGCCATTTTTCCAACTGTTAACGACAATGACGTAGTGGTGGAAAGTAGACTTCAAAATAATTGATTCCTCGACTCACATTTCTGAGTGTCAAGATTCGATTCCGCTAGGAATTGACTCCTAAGATTTTGTATTTTTAGAACGGAGGAGACTGTGTTTTCGGGAAGTACGGCAACTAATCAAACACTTGCATCTTTCAGAGCGAGCTAGTGAGGGATGGAGAGAGAGGGGGGAGGGGCACAGTATAGGCAGGTCGACCAACAGGCAGAGAGTCAGAACCGTGCACCAGGCCTAGGCTATCTATCGGCAATCAAAAGCTCTATCTCGCAATTTCTTGGCCTGCAATGTCTCGCAACTTCAGTAAAGCAGGGCCGGATCATCAATGAATAAGCTAGGATAGAGATGAGAGAGATGCAACACGTCACTCTCACACAGTATCGGCACATATGCATGGGTTCGCTTCACACCGTTTACTTTCTGGATCTACATAAAAATAAAAATAAATATTTTTCAGTTAGGGATCCCAATTTCTTTAACATTTAAACTTTCACACCCCTATTGCAGACAAAGTTGCAAAACAGTATTAGCCTCAAGGATATTAGGGCATGAATGACAAGTGAATTATTACGGTTCAGAGTTCCTGTTTGTTTTCATTTCAGTTTGGTTTGTTTTAGTCATTTAAGATAAAGCTCACTGCCGTGACAGTTCACTTGAGTAATTATCTCATTCAGCTGGTTCATTTGATTCATTATGACTGAAGATCAGTGATTAGATGATTCCTAATGTTTTCAATTATCTAACGTAGAAAATAACAACTGAGCTCTGTTAAGTTACCTAAGTTAATGTGGCCTATGTAGTTACTAATTAACAGGCTAGAAGCAGAAGTACAAGTACAGAGAAACACCCTGTGATAGGAAGTAGTTAAGAGTACTTGTTACCTTCAAGGACTTTTGTTGGTTTTTGTTAGTCATTCGATAACACACACACGAAATCCTAACCTTCCTGTGAAAGGCCCAATTTAAACAGCGTGTAAACAACCCGGAGGACAAACAGTTCACAGAGAGAACGCCCAAGACGTGTTAGTATCAGGGCCAGTGGCCTGTTATCACATAATGACTGCAATGTAAACAGAGCGACCAAAATAAACCTAATACACAATGCATGATGCACCACAAAAGACCAACCACAGAGTGGGGGAACAATCGATTATGCGACTTCCTTCTGCTCAGTATTGCTTCAGTGGGAAAAAGATGGCGAAGATCAGAAAATACCAGCTGTTTGAAGTAGGCTAGCTCATGGGGGGCCTAGTGGGAAGCTAGTGAGCACACAGGAATGCACAAAAGCAGATGGATAGTCTGAACAGGCAAATTGTCATGTGGGTACTGGGTAACAATAGCCTACTGTTCATCTTTTGGTCGATATCTTTCCGTTATGTCCTGTTTCAACCAATAAAATATTGATCATTGCGCCTAACAGCACTGGGTGCAAATTTGAAGTAAAACACCATATCTGTTTTTTGCTCTTTTAAAAATAGGTGACGTACTAGACTCGTTTCCACTCCAATTCAACATAATTTGTGGTAATCTGTCCTTTAGACTGCATACAGTAATCTCCTTCTAGAATTATTACTGACAAGCACATAAGCGCCACAGTGCAGTATTACATAACACGTTTTCCATTTTATATATTAGAAGGTATGCTCATAAGCCACTACCTGGATATCTGTATATCAGCCCCAGGCCTCAGTGCTCCAGTGGGGATGTCACCAGACTGCCTCTGAGCTTCGAAGTCTCCTTGAGTCTGTCTCGACTGCTGTGCAATACACATGGATTAGATCAAATCTGATTAAATCAAGCTTGGTGGTTTTGTTTTCTCTTGCCAAAAGGGGCTGTCTTTTTAGATGCTACACAGCCTTTGTAGTAAATCTTGCTGTGATCCCCACTTGACTCTAGGGGTCAGTGTTCATATTCTAACAAAAACGTTCCCATGTAGGCGGATGAGTAAATAAACTTGATTCAAACGGCTCATCCACGACTTTATTAAAGCATGCACATTCCCCCCAAAATATTACATAATGTAGGCTAGCCTGGCCAATATAAACTGGGCATAAATTGATGTTTTACAAGTCAATCCTTATGGATGGATCGAAATGTACAGAATGGTTACCCAGGCCTACCTGTTTGACAGACTAAATTAGGCTATAGGCTGCTATAATCATTTGTGTGGTATTAAAAAAGATTATGTAGAATTGCATGACATTATAATAAAAATTACTTTTTTTCCCTCGGACCTGCAAATACAATAATAGATTCACGCAATGATTTTACTATGAAGGAGAACTTTCTATCCCTACTGTTGTCCATGGTGTCTGCCAACCCATAACCTTCTGGCCCGCAGCCCTGTGCGCTATAAAGAATTCCTGCGTTGCCCTGTAATGCTCTGGTCTCTCCAAGACATGAGGGTAAACGGTAGGCATGTTCTCTGCTATCCACTTTGTTTTAATTATTATTTTGGTTATAGGGGATGGTCACTTTAAAAAAAAAATTTGAACGTTCAGTGAGGGATTAGGTAAAATATATTTTGCTTAAGGGAGGGCCATCCAGTTTCATTTCAGAGGAGGTCCGATTTTCTCCATGTAACCCTTATTACAAATAATGTTCACTCCCTTACCTGCATGTTTTCTCTGAGGTCGGTGGCTTCCCTTAGTGGCAGTATGGCTGTCTTGAAGATGTCGTCCACAGCCTTGATGACCAGCACCCTCATGGTGGCGTACTCCCGACTTCTCTTGCCCTTACGCACAGACAGTCCCCTCTTGTGAGGCTTGCCCCCGCCCCTTCGGTTGGTGATGGCCACATGGACAAACAGCCAGGCGTGGGGAAGGACTTCCCCCGTTAGCGATTGTAACGGTGTGTGCCGGAATCCCGGCTGGAGACACTCGAAGGGGATTGTGTACTGGCCGATGAACTCATCGCCAATGTAGTCATCATCAAGCACCACGAAGCGCACCATGGCCAGCTCAGGTAGGTTGATCTGAAACTCAAAGCTTTCGTCAAACAGTGGGTTCTCCCCATTCTGATTGACAGTTTTAGTCCTTTGCTCTGCACAATCAGCAGGGATGCCATGGATCTCCACATAGACGTAAGGGTCAACAACATCTCCTTTGGCGCCTGAGCCTTTGGGTTTGGGGAAGTTTTGTCCACTTATGATCTTTATGTGCAAGAGCTGAGGAGACACACCAGGCACTGAGTCTTTAGTGTTGGCACTGAAATATGACACCTGCTCCCTCATTATGGCTGGTCGCAACACATAACCACAGTTCCCATTCTGACGGAACCAGCCAATGTTTAGGTCCATCATCAGGCCGGGGGTCTGGTAGTTCATTGCTACGATCTGGCAACCACACTTCCAGAAGTCCTGAGGGTTCATGTTACTGGAGTCAATCCGCATTGGGCTGGGGTAGACTCTCGCCAATAATTTCTTGTTGTAGTTAACAAAGTCGCCTGGGAATTCACTGGCACAGCGACTGGCAAAAACCTCATTGAACGAGCAAAGTTCCCAGTGCCTCTGGCTTTGGAAAGCTGTTGGGAAGTCTTTGAACGCAATCGATTTACACAACGTTACCAGGTCAGAGAGGTCCTTGGAAAGCTGGAACTTTTTCAGTGGGATGCTCTGTTGTTCATTGGCTTCAATGTTCATTCTTTGGGACATCTCAGCCCCCTCATCCTCATCAGTCACTTCGCCCTCCGAGCTAATGCAGATCGTGCCCAGCTTCTTCCCCTTCAGCAGGATTTTACACTTGAGGTCAAAGGGTGAGGGCAGGTAGCTGTCCTCAGATGACGGTGGATCCATGTGAATCTTATCACCAAGAATCTTTTTCAAGTGCTGAAACATGACCCTCTGCTGCTTTAAGGAGCAGTGGTTCTCCAGACACAATATCACGGGAAAGTCAGATGCAACAAAGGCATATTTGTTGATGACGTCACAGACACTGCGGAAGACTATCTGCGAGGTCATTGTGTGGCCAGTGTAAATGACAGGCTCATTATCTGGTCCATCCCAGACATCTAGTTCTACGCTACGACAGCCCATCTTGAGGGCACGGATGTAGCCTGTAACGTCAGAGGGGCCTCTAAACTGATCCTCGATCAGGTATGTGTTGTGGGAAGCGTTGATGTAATAGTGGGACAAGGGCTGGTTCATGTCCTGACACACTGCTTTTTGTTCAGGGTCAAAGATGTGGCACTCTGGCGACATGAGATAATTGGTAAACCCATCAAGGGAGAGCCAGCCCTTGAGCTGCCCCTCTTTAGAAGGTTCATAGCTCTGAATGACCTCCAGACTGGTGTCTTCACTTACTTGTGCCATACCCTGTTCAGCCTCCAGAAACATAGTTAAGTCCTTGGTATCTAGAAATTCCTTGTTGCTAGAGAACTGGACAAGAAGGAAATACATTTCTGGTCTTGTGCAAAGGTCATGAAAGACTTCAATGAACTCCTCCTTAGTCACACCACATCCCACCTTATCCTTAGATTTGTGAAACTCCTTGAACTTGAGTTCAATCTTCATATTTTTGAGACCAGGGTTTAGGTTTTTAATTAGCTGAACAGCAGCACATAGACTGATGTGCTTGCTGTTGTTGGCATCAGCCTCCTCAAAGAGGTCACCGAGCCAGGAGGAGCGCATGTTGTTCTGGTTGCTTTCAATCATATTCAAGGTGTGTTTCCCATAGGATATCAGGTATCTAAGCCCGGTCACCCATATGTTGGCCATATCGGCAGAGTTTGCAACCAAGTCCAAAGACTCATAGTTCTCCCCATAGATGATTGAGAAGGCACAGTCCTCTGATATCTGATCATATATTCCGTTGGTCCTAAAAGTTTCGGTGTTTCTCCCTGTCCGCACCTCTTTGATGGACTTGACATCAATTTTGGCTTTCTCTGACTCTTTTTTGGAGGGTTCCCACCTTAGAGACTGCATGTCGGCATCCAGGAGGAAGTAGCGGTGGTAAACGCGGGAGTTGGAGCGGACCTTCTTCAGTTCAGAGCCGTCCACCATGGCGTTGATGCAGTCGTTCGCACTGCTGATCTTCTTCTCAGTGGGCATGCTGCTGAACGAAACCGTCTTCTTCCTCTCTTTGCGCTGCCTCGAGCCATCCTAAGGAAGAGAAAAGAAAAAACCTGATCTGTAAACCAGTAGAAAATAAGTATATCACTTTAAATTTAGAGGTAAAAAGAGGAGCTGAATACTCTTTCAATCACTTCTCTGAGCAGGAAGCAAAATATTTGATTTGAGATATACTATAGGCCAACTGAAAACGTGGGAGTGGGGGTATTCCCGACTCTGTATGACTAAGCATTGGCGCATGTGTCTGGATATTGAAATCGGTTGATTATTTCACTGCCATGTGCGAAATCTATTTAACTCCTTAGCATTCCTTGATGATTGGAGCTGCCTAATGTCAGTGTTTGACTTCTAACTGCATTATCGTGAGCATTGCTTTTCAGAGCGAAAACTATTTACTAGATCTCTATAAAACAGTATTTTACCACTCAGGCTTAACCCCTGAGGAACTATGTATTCATTAATTAA
Source organism: Salvelinus namaycush (assembly GCF_016432855.1). Taxonomy (NCBI): domain Eukaryota; kingdom Metazoa; phylum Chordata; class Actinopteri; order Salmoniformes; family Salmonidae; genus Salvelinus; species Salvelinus namaycush. The sequence continues at coordinate 48,726,088 of NC_052311.1, forward strand.
GCAGTTTCAGATGACCAAAAAGAACACTGATATAATTTCTTAAAATAGCCATGAGGAGCTTTGTGAAGTATAAAACATAATGTTCAAATATTGGGCATAATGCAGCGGTATGGCAGCCTGCTAATTCTCTTTGTCCATGTTGCTGCTGGTGATGGCAGGCCTTTATGGTCTAGAGGTCATCAATGTTTCCTTTTCAGCCCTACCTCTCAGAGCCCAGAGGGAGAGAACTATCGAACTAAACTTGGCTCAATAAAGAAAATAATTACAACATTTCTGTGAAATGCGTGCAGTTAAATTCTTGACTCTGTGGAAGCAAGTCACACTCAGATCAAAGAGGAAGAGGCCAGTACATGGGATACAATCAGTTGGGCTTAGGCAGTAGGGATGGGGATTTGAAATAATTTCACTATATGAATAGTATCATTATTTTTGTCATTTATTTGGATATTCTAAATACATGTGCACGTTTTTAACATGAGCACTGCTGCTGCGCGAGGGAGAGAGGCTCAAAACATTTTATTGGTCGTGTACACAGATTTGCAGATGTTATTGTAGGTGCAGTGAAATGCTTGTGTTTCTAGCTCCAACAGCGCAGTAATACCTAGCAATAAAAAATAAAAGACAATCCGGAAAAATAAAGAAATATCAGAACGAGCAACGTCAGAGACTGGAATATTACAGACAGGAGAGAAGAGAGAAAGAGATATCTCGGCTATAGCCAAGAGTAGCTAACTTGTAGCAGCCACAATGTTATGTATCATCCCATACAACAGTACCTGTCTTGACTGGAGCAGCCTAGAGAAGCTATAGCTAGCTAGGCTAAATTCTGCGCTTTCTCCGCAACCCCATTCAAATAAAACAATAGCCTACCTGTTGGTTGCTCGTTGTAGCCTACTCCTTCTCATTTGGGAACTTTTAATTCCATAATTGTATTCCATCTTGCATTGAATTAGTGAACACTCACTCCACTTGCTACATATTGAGCCTTCGTTGCCACTTTGATTGGCCAACATAAAACAACAAGCTACACACGACACCTGAAGGCTACCGGTCGGCTACCTGTCTTTTTATGGGGAGCAGGCAGCACAACATTTTAAGATGAATTACATCCTCTAAGGAGCTATTCTAATGTCTATAAATATTTGACCTTGGATAAGTGCTTCATACTGAAACTATAGGCTGTAGAGAGCATAAAATAACTCGGCCGAGAGGGAACATAAACAATTGTAATTGTGGATCAATTAATGCATCACGTCTCACTCTAATATACAGTATCTACTGCTGTACATATTCTTAGTATATCTTGTTTAAATTCATCAAGTGTATATATGTATACATTGCACTTGGATTACTGTTACAGTGCTATTCGGGTTCGTTCCGACATTTTGAGGGGATTATTTGACATTTTACTGCATTGTTAGGCGCTAGTAACATTAGCATTTCACTGCACCCAATATAACATCTGCTAAACTGTGTACGCATCCAATAAACTGATTTGATGAGATGCTAACAAAGAGGTCAAAGTACAGTTGAGAGCAGCATACCATATATATGGTGCGTCACACGATGTGAAGAACAATGGTTGTTGACATATCTTTTATGTTACCTTGAAGGAACTCCTTGAACAATTGTGTTGCTCGACTTAAGGTGCCTGTCACAGTGCATTATGGGTGAACCACAATGAGTCCCCCCCTAAAAAGGATATAGCCCACACAGATCTAGTAGTTTGTTGGCCACGTGCGTGACATTTCCCAAGAAGTCCGTGTCATTGTTCTGTTCCAGCACTTTATTTTCAACCTTCATCCAGATTCAAGCTGAACTAAATAAAACATGTATTCTGCATCAATTGACTAGCATCAGATGAAGTCTTCAATGCACGCTGAAAGTGCCTGACTTATGAATGAATAGATTCCATTTGCTGATGAAAAGATTCATGACATTACTAAGAGGTTCCAATTTGTTTTCACCCAATACATTGATGCCTTTTTTTAAGGCCAGCTGGAAGTTGAAAATGGGCATTCAACATAAAAAGACATGCGGGCGGCTAGTTCCTCATATAAGTTGTTTATACTGAAAACAACAGCATGCATATGGTGCTTCAGATGTGGGGAAGCCTTTAGCGTCCATCGTCCTGCAACCAAAGCACTGTCATCCCTGATCGAATGGCCTGCGACGTTCAATGTCCCAAGGCCTGCCATGTGATCTTGCCCGCGCTTGTGTGCACTTACTAAGAGTAATGGCTCTCATGAAAGTCTGTTCTTCACCCCCAGGGCAAAGTCCATTGAAAATGTAATATCTTCGGGCCAAGAAAAATCTGACTTCTCCTTTTTGTAGAGTATCTAGTTTTGTCAAACCTGTTCTTAAATAGAAGAGTTGAATGACAAAACTTTAATATTCAGCAGTTAATGTCTATGATTGACTATGAACAACGCCAAATATATACAGAACAAAAAATATGTTTCATGAGCTAAAATAAGATCCCAGAAATGTTCCATACACAGGCTTATTTCTCTCAAATTTTGTGCACAAATTTGTTTACATCCCTGTCAGTGAGCATTTCTCCTTTGCCAAGATAATCCATCCACCTGCCAGGTGTGGCATATCAAGAAGCTGATTAAACAGCATGATCATTACACAGGTACAGTTTTGCCACACAATGACACAGATGTCTCAAGTTGAGGGAGTGTGGAATTGGAATGCTGACTGCAGGAATGTCCACCAGATCTGTTGCCAGATAATTTAAAATGTTCATTTCTCTACCATAAACTGCCTCCAAAGTTGTTTTAGAGAATTTGGCAGTACGTCCAACGGCCTTACAACCGTATGATGTCGTGTGGCGAGCGGTTTGCTGATGTCAACTTTATGAACAGAGTGCCCCATGATGGCGGTGGGGTTATGGTATGGGCAGGCATAAGCAACGGATTTTATCAATGGCAATTTGAATGCACAGAGATACCATGACGAGATCCTGAGGCCCATTGTTGTGCCATTCATCCACCACCATCACCTCATGTTTCAGCATGATAATGCACGACCCTATGTCGGAAGGATCTGTACACAATTCCTGGAAGCTGGAAATGTCCCAGTTCTTCCATGGCCTGCATACTCACCACACGTCACAATTGAGCATGTTAGGGATGCTCTGGATAGACGTGTACGATAGCGTGTTCCAGTTTCCGACAATTTCCAGCAACTTCGCACAGCCATTGAAGAAGAGTGGGACAACATTCCACAATCAACAGTCTGATCAACTCTATGCGAAGGAGATTTGTCACGTTGTGTGAGGTCACACCAGATACAGACTTGTTTTCTGATCCACGACTCTACCATTAAGGTGTCTGTGACCAACAGATGCATATCTGTATTCCCAGTCATGTGAAATACATAGTTTAGGGTCTAATTAATTTATTTCAAATGACTGATTTCCTTATATGAAGTGTAACTCAATAAAAATCTTTAAAAATTGTTGCATGTTGCATTTATATATATTTTTTCAGTGTATTCCTATCAACCATGTTGAATGGCAAGATAGTTTGAGTAGAAATTCTAACATGCTTTGCTGATGAAGAAAATTCAATTAAAATTTTTGTCAAACGGTTGCATAGCCTAGTGTTTCAGTTGATTTTGTTGTAACACTTGAGGTTTGGACACCAATTCTATTATGCTATAAGATTTAGCTAAATAAGAATCACAGGTGAGTACACTACAGACTTCATAGCCTACAAACAATAGTAGGAAAGGTCACATTTTCTTTAGTACGGTATATGAAAGTGTTGACCTGTCTGATGCTGTGGTTCTCCGCCCTGGTGAAAGAATAGCAACAAGCATCCTGACATTTTATCTATTCTAGTCAGCTACTTCCTGCCCCTCGCTCTCAGGCTTGAGGTTCAAATGAGACAAAGGGAAGGCCACAGTAAGCCATGATTGGACTGAAAAAGACAGACAAGCCTCTGCAGGCAGCGCTAGAGCTTTTCTTTCATTCTATAGGTCTGCAGGTGTACACTGAGAGGGTTAAACAAAGGTGCAACTCAAAGTATTTCATGTTCAAAACAGTGCTGGGCGACATGTTCAGAGATATAGGACTACATCACAGAGAAATGAAAAGATCCTCCAATACACTCTATAGGTCTACATCTCAATTGTATGACCGGATTCCAAAACGTAAACCATCGCAAAAATGTTTGGGTGGTATGGTCCACAGATTATAGCATATGTATCTTCTACCTTTGAGAAAGCTTCAGTATTCATATGAATAAGTGCCGATTGTGATGAAGAACTGCTGGTGAGCTATTTTGTTTAACACCATTACTGACAGAGGTCTAAACTTCACTGTAACCCCCACTCGTCTGGTCTTGTAGAAAAATGACTGCAGAGAAAACACTGTCCAACAAGAAATCAGCACATCTTTCGTTTACAACCTATACATTAGCAGTTGGCACATCTTTACAAGCCACACATTAGCACATCTTTACACGTTATACATTGCATAACAGCTCATCATAGCTGGTTTAACAAAGCCAGTCAGTGAGAAATGAGCCGAATTTTTTTATATTTTTTAATTGCCCAGTCATTCTAAATTAGGCTTGGCGCGTAAAAAAAGGAGGACTGTTGCATCACTATTTGTTTCAAAACGCCAAATTCTAGATTGAGGAGCGCGCTATAAAAATATTGGCCAACACTGCATCAGATAGAAACAAACTCATCCACAAGTGTATGTTGTGGTTAAGGAAAAAACATTAATACAGTAGATTATCGCGTCATTTTCTTTGCCGATTTTATATTGATACTGTGACTCCAAGTATCGATTTGTAACGTCAGCAATCACTAGTCAGTGTACCTGCCCCAAAACTCTGGGAACTAGCTATAGGACGATAAATACCAATCTTTTTCATTGTTTTAAATGGTGAGCCAACATGTTTTGAGTACTTTTACCTCTCATGGCTTTCTCTTGTCCCTCTGCAGCAGACATGTAGTGAGCAATGTGTTTGGAACAACAAATCACAATAAAAACACAGTATCGAATTGCAACACATAGAATTGCAACACATATCGTATCGGCACCTAAGTATCGTGATAATATCTAATCATGAGGTCCCTGTAAATCCGCAGCCCTTGCTAGGAGAAACATTGTCTCTACATGAACAAACTCTTCAAAATATTACTCGTGCCTTCAATTATTTTGGCATTTTCAGGAAATGCCTTTAACTAGCAAGTCAGTTAAGAACAAATTCTTACTTACAATGATGGCCTACCCCGGCCAAACCCTAATGACGCTGGGCCAATTGTGCGCTGCCCTATGGGACACCCAATCATGGCCGGTTGTGATACAGCCTGGAATCGAACCAGGTTCTGTAGTGAAGCCTCTAGCCCTGAGATGCAGTGCCTTAGACCACTGCGCCACTTGGGAGCCCAAAGACATCTTTTAAGGAAAGGGAAAAAAGTGGTCGTTTTTGCTCTTGGCAACTTGGATCATACTCGTACATCACGGCTAGCCTGGTTTTGTCATAAACGGTTAGTAACATTATAACATTATAACATTACATCTGCAAAATCTTAAAAGTAAAACTTATCAGCTGGCAAAGTGTGTGGAATTTATGAGTTCGATTTAGCCTAGTCTACAAATGCAGGTGAAAGTCTCAACCATGACATTCTTCAGGGTTTGGCGGCATGAAGCCATGAAAACTGTATTCCTTGAAGCCATGGCATTCCAGAGACACATTCATCTCTTGCATCAACACGTCACATCTGGTGACAGGACTCTGGCCATGTTGATGGAACACTTTCTGGCCCTTGCTCTGTGGTGTAATTAAAGGGAAGGCAGGATGTACTTTAACATGGGTACTAACCTCAGGGACCCACCACTTCATTTTTACCCCCTGCAGAACCTAACCAGAGTTTCACATACATCTCTGTGCTGTGAGGAAGGATCTAATCTAAAAGTAAAGTATTCAAAATAAGTACATCACTCCAGACAGAACTGCTACTGGAGGAGCTTTCCTGGGGCTTAGAAAAAGCCAAAATGCATGATTGAAGATAATCCATGTGATCTGGACAAGAATTTTGACTTTGTCTTTGGGAGTTTTCATTCATGTTGGCCTTTAGGTGTGGCTGTCTGCAACCGTAGTAGTGTTCCTGTTCCTGTTGAATGGCCAACGGCTTCCAGGCGAGGACTACTAATCAGGATTTCCTCTTGCACTCAGTGAGGACTGGCTTCGGCTACCCAAGCAAGAAAACAATACCACAGAATGCCCCCCTCCCCATCTGAACTGTGGTTATTTATTTCCTGAAAATACAATCTGTGTCTTGTGTAATGGCCAAAGTCAGGAGGGTGTTTTTAGTTACTTAGTTACTTAAGGCTCAAAATTATCCTGAAAGAGAAACATTTCTTGATACTAAAAGGAAACAGAATCCTCAAGAACATAATTGTTAGGGATGATAACCACAACCATACAATCTCCAATGTTTTAATTTAGCCTACTTGCTCAGCAGAGACACTTACTTGTTTGCTTTATTACCAGCATACTGGTACACAATCCATTTCATTAATAGATTTTAACTGGATAATAAAATGTCCCAATTTCTGAAGTAACACAAAATCTCAGTGTTTTGTTATTCGACGATGATGCTGTATCCAGACAATCCCAGGAGTCTGCTGATCTGAGGTGCTGTCGTAATTAAGAATGACACAGGCCCAATTATCATCACGCATAGGCCTGCGTTGGCAAAGCCTGATTTCCTTTGCAAATGTATATGCCTAATACAGAGGCAGGTCAGATTCTGCAAAGGTCTACACCTGGAGTTCCAGTCATTTTGTACATAGGTATTTCTGGGAAAAGTAAAACCACAGAGACATGATGTTCGATAAATGTAATAACATAGGCCTAGCTAAACCTGTGCAGGGCTTAGTGGCGTGGGGAGATTTGGAGAGTATTTTTGTCTCCCCGCATTACATTTGAGTGTGTTCGGCTGCCAAAAACTCCCGTAGGATTCTGAATTCCCTAATAGACTGAAACCCCCTTCACTGGTTCAATGAGCAGTTCAGGACTGTCTGTACATCTGAAGTAATCACAGAGGACCCATTACAGTCCAGACCAAGCGCATTGTATAGAGCTAGCAGTCTTGAGCATCACACAAGAGACCAACCACAACTGCTGCATAATGTGATCATCAATATTAGTCTACATCTATGCTAGGCTAAATACTATTGAATCATCAACACCGATATTTGACTTTTATAAAACGCTTTAATCATTCAACTCCAGAAGCGCAGATAGATTGGCAGGTAAATGTGTAACCTGAAATCTTATTATAGCATAAAGGGGATATTGCTCATCATTTTGTCCCTTACCAGGCTCTCGTCTCAATAACATCAAACGCTCAAAAGGGAAAAGAGCCGTGGCTTTGACATCTGAGCCCAGACTGCGGACCGGACTGAACTTTCCCCCCGACTATAACGTGAAGAAGCCTCCCTATGTGGAGAAGGCTCGTGTCCCCACTCTGTGACTGCAACCTCATCTACCACGCTGACCTCCAAACACCAGGGCTCATTCACATCCACAGAGCAGATTGAGACCATCGTCACATGTTAAAGAGCACATCTGAAAACGGCCATTAGGAGTCAACCATGCTGGCTTAGGTTTTACTATATAAAAGGGGGATTTAGATGCATTAATAGGCTAGGAGTCACAGCAAATATCAGATATGTTCATGGTAGGCTATTTCCAGGGTTGATCACATTGGCAAATAGTGCTTTCAAGAATATTTCATATTTAGGAACATGGTGGGTGTTGGATGTAGGAACATGGAGGAAAAGCCTGTTTTAGGTGGAACATATGGGCCGATGCTTAAAATACAAGACTTTCAATCCCCAGCTGGATGTGGCTATTATACCACTGAGGAACCTGACAAATGCCCAGCTGTTCACACTGTAATTCGGTATCAGACCTCAAGAGTCAAATCAACCATAAAATAAATAACTAGCATGGGAGCCATGGAGTAGATTTCCAGACTTGTGTGTCTGAACTGATATTAATTAGCTTAAAACCCCTGTTTTGAAGCTAAAGCCATGGTCTTTCAGAAATGAATATTGCAATGTCTGCTTAAGCTCCAGGATCAGGTGTCTCTCTCAAAATTGAGGGTTTAGTTAAAACTCATTCTGCAGCTCTCCCTGTAAGAAACTAGACCCCGTTTGCAAATGTTCATGCAAAATGCATGCTTTTAGTGTTAAGGAAAGTTAATTGTGGGTGAAATGAATCAGAATCAGCTTCATTCACCATGTACATTTGATTATACTGGAATTTGACTCTGAAATGGTGCTGTGCAGAGTTACAGACAGACAAAAACATTTGAGGTAATCAAGCTAGAATCCTAAATCTTTCTAGGAGCACATTGACTGTACGTACACATCACAACCAGAAGCCATGATTACAGGTAACATCTGAGGTAAAGGCTAGAGCTGCCGCTTTCAAGGAGTGGGACACTAATCCGGACGCTTATCAGAAATCGTGCTAAGCCCTCCAACGAACAATCGAACAGGCAAAGCGTCAATACAGAACCAAAATCGAATCCGCCCTAAATATTGTCAAAGACTCCATCCAACCAAGTAACAAACTGTTCTCTCTGCTACCGCATGGCAAGCGGTACCAATGCACCAAGTCTGGAACCAACATGACCCTGAACAGCTTCTACCCCGAAGCCATAAGACTGCAAAATAGTTAGTTAATAAACTCAGCAAAAAAAGAAACGTCCTCTCACTGTCAACTGCGTTTATTTTCAGCAAACTTAACATGTGTAAAAATTTGTATGATCATAAGACTCAAGAACATACATAAACTAAACAAGTTCCACAGACATGTGACTAACATAAATGGAATAATGTGTCCCTGAACAAAGGGGGGTTCAAAATCAAAAGTATCAGTATGTATCTGGTGTGGCCACCAGCTGCTTTAAGTACTGTAGTGTATCTCCTCCTCATGGACTGCACCAGATTTGCCAGTTCTTGCTGTGAGATGTTACCCCAGTCTTCCACCAAGGCACCTGCAAATTCCCGGACATTTCTGGGGGGAAATGGCCCTAGCCCTCACCCTCCGAGCCAACAGGTCCCAGACGGGCTCAATGGGATTGAGATCCGGGCTCTTCGCTGGCCATGGCTGAACACTGACATTCCTGTCTTGCAGGAAATCACGCACAGAACGAGCAGTATGGCTGGTGGCATTGTCATGCTGAAGGGTCATGTCAGGATGAGCTTGCAGGGAGGGTACCACATGAGGGAGGAGGATGTCTTCCCTGTAATGCACAGCGTTGGGATTGGCTGCAATGACAACAAGCTCAGTCCAATGATGCTGTGACACACCGCCCCAGACCATGACGGACCCTCCACCTCCAAATCAATCCCGCTCCAGAGTACAGGCCTCGGTGTAACGCTCATTTCTTTGACGATAAAGGCAAATCCGACCATCACCCCTGGTGAGACAAAACCACAACTCGTCAGTGAAGAGGACTTTTTGTCAGTCCTGTCTGGTCCAGCGACGGTGGGTTTGTGCCCGTAGGCGACGTTGTTGTTGATGATGTCTGGTGAGGACCTGCCTTACAACAAGCCTACAAGCCCTCAGTCCAGCCTCTCTCAGCCTATTGTGGACAGTCGGAGCACTGATGGAGGGATTGTGTGTTCCTGGTGTAACTCTGGCAGTTGTTGTTGCCATCCTGTACCTGTCCCGCAGGTGTGATGTTCGGATGTACCGATCCTGTGCAGGTGTTGTTACACGTGGTCTGCCACTGCGAGGACAATCAGCTGTCCGTCCTGTCTCCCTGAAGCGCTGTCTTAGGCGCCTCACAGTACGGACATTACAATGTAATGCCCTGGCCACATCTGCAGTCCTCATGCCTCCTTGCAGCATGCCTAAGGCACATTCACACAGATAACCCTGGGCATCTTTCTTTTGGTGTTTTTCAGAGTCAGTAGAAAGGCCTCTGTAGTGTCCTAAGTTTTCATAACTGTGACCTAAATTGCCTACCGTCTGTAAGCGGTTAGTTTCTTAACGACCGTTCCACAGGTGCATGTTCATTGTTTATGGTTCATTGAACAAGCATGGGAAAGTGTTTAACTTCTCTAGGGTAGGGGGCAACATTCGGAATTTTGGATGAAATGCATGCCCAAATTAAACTGCCTGCTTCTCGGGCCCAGAAGATATGATATGCATATAACTGATAGATTTGGATAGAAAACACTAAAGTTTCCAAAACTGTTAAAATAGTGTCTGAGTATAACAGAACTGATTTGGCAGGCGAAAACCTAAGAAAAATCCATTCCGGAAGTAGTTTTGTTTTTGTAGGTTTTTTATTCAATGCCATTACAGTATCCATTCACTTAGGACTCAAATTGCAGTTTCTATGCCTTCCACTAGATGTCAACAGTCTTTAGAAACTGTTTCAGGCTTGTATTCTGAAAAATGAAGAAGTAAGAGCAGTCGGAATGAGTGGACCCTGCCGTGTCACAGAGCTTTTTCATGCGCACGATCGAGAGAGTGCGTTTCTTGTTTACCTTTTAAATTGACATTGAAATATTATCGATTATTTAGGCTAAAAACAACCTGCGGTTTGAATATAAACGTCGTTTGACATGTTTCTATGAACTTTACGGATACAATTAGGATTTTTTTGTCTTCCTGTTTTGACTGCGTTTGAGCCTGTGGATTACTGAAGAAAATGCGCAAACAAAACAGAGGTTTTTGGGTATAAAGAGACTTTATCGAACAAAAGGAACATTTATTGAGTAAATGAATGTCTGCTGAGTGCAACCATATGAAGATCATCAAAGGTAAGGGATTAATTATCTCTATTTCTAAATTGTGTAACTGTTCTACCTGGCTGGCTACTGTTTGTAAGGATTTGTCTAGTGGGCCATGTTCTCAAATAATCGTAAGGTATGCTTTCACCGTAAAGCATTTTTAAAATCTGACACCGTGGTTGGATTCACAAGAAGTTAATGTTTAAACCTATGTAAAATATGTTTTGTTTTTTGAATTTTTATAATGAGTATTTCTGTATTTGAATTTGGCGCCCAGCAGTTTCACTGGCTGTTGAAGAGGTGGGACGCTACCGTCTCACGTGCCCAAGAGAGGTTAAACCCTTTACAATGAATATCTGTGAAGTTATTTGGATTTTTACGAATTATCTTTGAAAGACAGGGTCCTGAAAAAGGGACGTTTCTTTTGAGTTTATATACAGTGCATTCGAAAAGTACTCAGAACCCTTGCCTTTCCACTTAATTTTTCCCCTCAGAAATCTACACAATAATGACAAAGCAAAAAAAGAAATCTGAAATATCACATTTACATACGTTTTAAAAACCTTTATTCAGTACTTTGTCGTAGCACTTTTGGCAGCAATTACAGCCTCAAGTCTTCTTGGGTATGACGCTAAAAGCTTGGAACACCTGTATTTGGGAGTTTCTCCCCATTCTTCTCTGCAGATCCTCTCAAGCTCTGTCAGGTTGGATGGGGAGCGTCGTTGCACAGCTTTTTTCAGGTCTCTCCAGAGATGTTCGAACGGGTTAAAGTCCGGGCTCTGGCTGGGCCACTGAAGGACATTGAGACTTGACCCTAAGCACACAGCCAAGACAATGCAGGAGTGGCTCCGGGAGGTTGTCCTGTTGGAAGGTGAACCTTTTCCCCAGTCTGAGGTCCTGAGCGCCTTCTGAAAGTATTCAGACCCCTTGACTTTTTCCACATTTTGTTACGTTACAGAATTATTCTAAATGTGATTTTTTTTAATCCTCAGCAATCTACACACAATACCCCATAATGACAAAGCGAAAACAGGTTTAGAAATCTTTGCTGATTTACAAGTATTCAGACCCTTTGCTATGAGACTCAAAATTGAGCTCAGGTGCATCCTGTTTCCATTGATCATCCTTGATATGTCTACAACCTCATTGGAGTCCACCTGTGATAAATTCAATTGATTTGTACAAGATTTGGAAAGGCACACACCTGTCTATATTAGGTCCCACAGTTGATAGTGGATGTCAGAGCAAAATCTCTGCAGCATTGAAGGTCCCCAAGAACACAGTGGTCTCCACCATTCTTAAAAAGGAAGAAGTTTGGAACCACCAAGACTCTTCCTAGAGCTGGCCGCCCAGCCAAACGGATCAATCGGGGGAGAAGGGCCTTGGTCAGGGAGGTGACCAAGAACCCGATGGTCACTCTGACATTACTCCAGAGTTCCTCTGTGGAGATGAGAACCTTCCAAAAGGACAACCATCTCTGCAGCACTCCACCAATCAAGCCTTAACGGTAGAGTGGCCAGACGGAAGCCACTCCTCCATAAAAAGGCACATGACAGCCTGCTATGAGTTTGCCAAAAGGCAACTAAAGACTCTCAGACCGTGAGAAACAATATTCTCTGGTCTGATGAAACCAAGATTGAACTCTGGAGGAATGTGTGGAGGAAACTTGGCACCATCCCTACGGTGAAGCATGGTGGCAGCAACATGCTGTGAGGATGTTTTCAGTGGCAGGGACTGGGAGACTAGTCAGGATCGAGGCAAAGATGAACGGAGCAAAGTATAGAGAGATCCTTAACAAAACCCTGCTCCAGAGCGCTCAGGACCTCAGACTGAGGCAAAGGTGCACCTTACAACAGGACAACAACCCTAAGCACACAGCCAAGACAACGCAGTAGTGGCTTCGGGACAGGTCTCAATGTCCTTGAGAGGCCCAGCCAGAGCCCGGACGTGAACCCGATCGAACATCTCTGGAGAGACCTGAAAATAGCTGTGCAGCGACGCTCCCCATCCAACCTGACAAAGCTTGAGAGGATCTGCATAGAAGAATGGGAGAAACTCCCCAAATACATGTCCCAAGATTGTAGCATCATACCCAAGAAGACTTGAGGCTGTAATCGCTGCCAAAGGTGTTTCAACGAAGTACTGAGTCTGAATACTTATGTAAAATGTGATATTTCAATTAGCAACATTTTCTAAAAACCTGTTTTGCTCTGTCATTATGGGGTAGTGTGTGTAGATTCATGAGGAAAAACTATATAATCAATATAGAATAAGGCTGTAACCTAAAAAATTGTGGAAAAAGTCAAGGGGTCCGAACACTTTCAGAAGGCACTGTATGTGGGAGTCAGTCTGAAGCAGAGCCCAAAGCCAGTGCAGAAAGCAAATGTGCAGTCTAGTATGAAAGTGCAGGGTGCATGGACTGAGTGGGAAGATCAATGTGGAGCAGGTGGCCGATGAATAAGCAGTGTTTCCCCTATATGCATTCAGCAGCGGCGCATGACCGCTGCTAAATCCTGGCCGCTACTGCGGTATGTTTTTAGTGTAAAATGTTTTCATTGTCAAATTTAACTAAAATCAGTTTAAGTATGTTGAAAATATAATGGAGCAATACATTTATAAATAAAGATAATATTTCAAAACTAACAATCACCAAAATAAAAACTAGTCAGTGAATCTAAAATTAAAAAAAAAAAATGGCATGGGGCCCCTTTGACTTGGCCATGGCAAACTGATTAGAATCGTAGGAAATTAGCTTTAAAAACAGCAACATTGTCTCTGCAGCCAAGATGGCCTCTAAAACCACCCCATTGGATATGTTCCGTTGGGTGAGTTTTTTTGTCCTGCAGCAGATCTAGGATGATGGTGTCCTCAAACAATATCCTTACGTATGTCCTTTGGGTTGTAGAGGTGCTGAAGGATGCAGTGGAGGCCAATGTTGACAGCGTAATCCACAGAGCGGTTGGCTCTTTAGGCGAACTACAGGGGGTCAAGGAGGGCGTCAGTGATGGTTTTGAGGTGGGATAGGACAAGGCACTCGAAGGACTTCATGATGACTGATGTGAGTGCAACAGGTCTGTCGTAATTCAGGCAGGATATTTATATTTCTTTGGAACGGGAACAATGCAGGATTCAAGACAGGCAGGAACAATGCATAGTTGAAGTGATGGATTGAAGGTGTCCGTGAATACAGGGGAGAGCTGGTCAGCGCAGTGCTTTACTATGGCTGGGGAAACACAGCCTGGGCCTGCAGCTTTCCTGACGTTTGTGCCGCTGTTGACAAGGGGTGGGGAGGTAGGGCACTCTGTAATGGTCCATGTTGCCACTCCTATGTGCCTCTTCCTTGGCTGAGCTTAGACCTCTTAGCACTGGATTGACCCAGCGTTTGGCATTGTTGAATGTGACAAAAGTACTGGTTGGAAAGCAGTTTTCCACAGACACTGATGTAAGATGCTACCCTGTCTGAGTTGTCATGTTGATATGGTCTTCCTTGAAAATGTCCCAATCTGTGGAGTGCAGGCAGTCCTTTAACTCCCCAATTGCCTCGCTGTATGTTTGACAGGTTTTGCAGGTTTCAGTTTCTGTCTATATGAGGGGATGAGGTGGAGCAACAGTGTTTCCTCTGCAGTCATTTTGGCGGCAAAATCATTACCGCCACGCTAAAATAATATGAAACATTAAAAATATGAAGTCCACATTTACTTTTCCTCTGCAATCAAAAGAAGTAATGAATAGAAAAACCAGACAATCCCATAGTAGAATAGTTTATATCTATCTATTTACCTAGTCGACTTGTTGTTGTGTATTCTATGCAAGAGAAATATTCCTCTCAAGGCGCATTCAAGTGATGAGTGCCAAAGGGAGGGAAACCTGCATTCTGACAAGCAGTCAATGCACAACAATTCTTGCAATAGCAGGGGAAACAGCCGTTTTAATTGCCTTTGTTTCTTAAGTACTAAATATGCGCAAACTGCACCATTTTAAACCCGTAGATTTTAGCAGCGTCATGGCCTTGGTGCAATTCATCATGGCAATTCACTATGAGTGCATAGGGGCGGAGTGGGGCTAAATGTAACACGGTGCAATTGTAGGGTAACTTGGGCTAAAACGCCACCCTACCTCAGAATCATTTTTGGGTAGTGACTTAAATTGTGATGAGACAATTTTTGGTTGTGCAAGAGTAATGGCAACCAGGGAAAGTGTTGGGGGAAATGGTGACATGAAATGGTTTCTGTGAGAAGTACAGGCAGGGGGCATGTTACCCCATGTGCCGTGAGACCCCAAGTTAACATAACATGTAGGCCTACATTATATTCACTGTGTTTATACACGTTTTTTTGGGACATAAAATGAATCAATAGGATGCTAAATAGTTAGAAGATTACATTTGGGATATATCTAATGATTAGCTCAATAGCATAAATACAGATCGGCAACCCCATGCTTCAGCCTAGTTATTTATAGCCACTATGCTGCATCAGTTGGGCTACAGGTAGGGCTGTTCACAACATTTCGTCAGCCGGTGATTGTCAAGCAAATAACTGTCGGTCTCACGGTAATTGAACGTTAATTAACATAAACACATTTAGCATCTCCTGGCGCAACTACATTTTAAAAAGTCTAACAAATCCATGTAATATAGCCTACACCTTCACAATAAATCCATTATTTATTTTAGACAGGTCTAAAGAAGCATGATATGAAGAAAATGTATATTTCAGAAGAACAGAATAGCATACTCTGAGTTGTCCTTATGTTAGGTCCTGACATGGCTATGCCAAATGGATGTGGGCTACACTAGTTCATTTAGCAGACAAGATTTGCTTAGAATTCCGTGGCATTATTTTATATGATTTCATAGTATGAAAAATACAATTGAACAAAGCTGAATAAAATAGAAAGGATATTTTCTCCAAACAATTTGAGGAAGTGCGCACATGCAGCTATTCTGTGTTGAGTGGTTAACAAAGAAATAGGTACTTCTCTGTGATTCATTTAGTGTTCTTAATGTAACTTTGGTTGTTCTTCAAACGTTGGGTTATACGTTTTGATTTTTAATACATGATGATTTGAAAAAAAAGTCGCTTGAAAGGCATGAGCTCTGCTTTGTTTTTTTGCACAGGCTGTACACACTTCATCAGTCTCTCATTCACAATTTGACAAGCACTTGATAATGCCTCGAATTTCACGGCAGCATCCCTTTTGTGTGGCCGTAATGCACCCTTTAAATAATCCATGCCTTTTGCGGCCAGTGGCCGTTGTGCCCTTGGCTCGGAGTGCTGTGTTGTGCCCTTCTCCCTGAGTGTTGCGCGCTCTGAAGTACCGCTCACTCATATGGCTCTCCATCACGTGATCAGGTCTTTCTCACAGGTTACAAGTGAAGACAGACACATCGGGGATGCAACTGCGTGCCTCCTTATCCAATTCGGATCACAAATTAATACAACCACTAGCATCCCAAAAATGTTTAGCGCAATGTGGCTGATGCAACAGATCAAAACGTTTAGCTTAAAATTTTGATAGTTTATTTCTTCATATTATAAGCGCAGCGATGTGTACATGACAGTATGATATAAGTGCAAAATGTTCCATTAGCGGGAAAACCCCATTATCAAAAGTCACCGCAAATGCGATGACACATGTAATGCTTTTATTATAAAGGTGCATTTTTTAATGGTGAAAATTATCTTCCCCAACCTTGAAACTCACGCGCTGCTTATGTATGCCAGTTAGGCTCTACACCCTTTGTAAAACAGATTAATGTGCTTAATTTTAAGAAGTTATTTGCCCACTTTAGTTGTGATACAAACCTTCTCAAAACATATAGCCCTATGGGCTATACTACGAGGTGTGCGACTATAATTCGACAAAGTCGCAAAAAAAAGAAGGCATTGTTTCTTGCCTTATGCTGGGCATCATTCAGTGATAATATATCATTCACAACTGATAGTCTGATGGGTGACAATATTAGCCTATTCTTAATTTAATCTTGTCTTTACATACACTAAATAATATGTGTGAAATTTGTTTGGATTTAGAATGGACCAATAAATCATGCACCTGTCTCGAAACAGGGGCAGTGGAAAAAATACATGTAATCTATTAAATAGCAAATAGAGAACGCTTTTCCCATGGGTCATTTTCATGCCAGCCAGGTAGGCTATACTCCTGTTGTAATGATAAGCAATGTGCTTAATATTAGGAAAGTTGAGAAAATAGTAGGCCGAGCCTATAGAAAGCTGATAGGATCATCCTCTTTTTAGTAGAGGCCATCACTCTGTTCTCACGCAATTGCATAGCCTATAGAAACGTTTGGTAGGCTACTAATGACCATCAGCAGCATCAGAGCTTGGAGAAGCCTAATTACCGTGACTAAATGGTCACGTAGAATCTGACTGCCTTCATGACTCGTGACCACCGGTGTGGCGGTAATACAGTAACCGCAACAGCACCAACTACAGGTGGTAATGCTTATTGCTATTAGCATACCTGATAATATGGACCATGCATAGGCTATATGAATGGTCCAATATGTTAAAATAATTGTAACAAAAACCCAATATTTAATTGGAATAATTTCTAGAGGAGGGCATTATATTTTAGATGTCAGCATCATTTTATTTTTCATTCATTTTGAAATAGAATGTCCTGCTAAAAAGTCCTTATACATAAACATTATCTGGAGGGGACCCCGGAACCCCAAATCCAGGGGGCGAGGGACGTGGTGAATAAAACAGATGGCAGTTGATGAAAATACATTCCAAGTCAGGAGATAACGATTTCGCCAGTAAAGTGACATCATTGCACCAACGTTGTTTTACGTAAAAGCATGCAGCGCCACCTTAGGATTTTTTGCACAGCTCTGGTACACCATCAGCCCAGTATAGCTGGAAGCCTGGTATATCCACAGCAGCTTCAGGTGTGTCGTCATTTAGACGAGATTCAGTGACAGAAGTCCTTTTTTGTTCTAATCAGAAGTTGTAGCATGTCGGTTTTGAGGTGAGTGAATGCACATTGGAGAGGAAATGACCTAGGAGCAGGGAACGAAGACCTCGCCTTCAACCCCGGCGCATCTCCCACTCTTTCTCCGAAGCACAGTCGCATAGCCTCAGTTAGAAATCAGACTCGTGGTCTGGGGTTTTCAGCAGAATCTCAACAGAATCTCAGGACAAAAACCACCTGGTAACTTGTCCCTAATATTCAGTAGCTCATCCTGGGTGAAAGAAATTGCAATCCAAAAAGTGAACTAACAAAAACAGTAAACACACGAGCAGCTCCAAAACCCTGGTGGCTTCCTCACTGGGTGCCTCACACACATGACAAAGCATACCTGTTGTGGTAATTATCTGGGCCTGGTTCTTTTCTACTGCAGTATTCAGATTGCCCATTTCAATTAGTTCACAGCTACTTCAAAAACATTGACTATAACGATACATAAATTCACATGTGGACTGGAGAGTGTTCTAAGACTAAGCAATTACCAACCCCAGTGAATTGGGCCATTTCCACTACACCAGTGTTTCCCTAACTCTCCTCGGGACCCCAAGGGGTGCACGTTTAGTTTTTTGCCCTAGCACTACACCGTTGATTCAAATAATCAAAGCTTGATGATTATTTGAAATCAGCCGTGTAGTGCTAGGGCAAAAAACTAAATGTGCACCTCTTTGGGTCCCGTGAAGAGTTAGGGAAACACTGCACTACACCAATCAGTTCTTATTTCATAATGAACATACACCCCTTGAGTGAACATATCCTGAGCTTTAGGAAAGCAGAATGACAAAGGGCCAAGCTGGGTTACCAATCAGACAGGCGTTACAAAACAGAGACCGTCAGAAGAGAACTGCTGCAGGACGTCGATAGAGCCCCTGAAGCTACCCAAATCCACATTGATTGATTTAGCTCCAGTCAATCCCTGATGCACTTCTCACACAGTGTGATTTGAGTGATGCAATCAATGGATACATCACTAGTGTGTGAGGAAGCTAACCAACTTCACAGACACTTTCACAGCTAGTCTAGCAAGAGGCTTGAGTCCTTTAATCCAGGTTTATTTTCCCACATTAGAAAAAATGTCCCCCGCCCCAAATCAAAGAAGGTCCTGTGACCCACCAGGAAACTTTGGCGACCACCTGTGGGGGGGTGAGACCCATAAAAGGGCTTGACATGAACTATTTTAGATACTTGTCCTTTGGATGACTGATTTAGTACTTGTCAACAAAAAAAAGTCTGTAACACCATTTTTACATCCCTGTATGATGCAAGAAACCACTTTACAAAATGAAATGCATTAGTATATTTTTTAACAGAGAATCAGACAAAAATGTAGGCTACTCTCTGCATATTCCAGCCTGTCTCAAAATAGAACACAACCCTTTTAACACTCTCCTGAAGGATGGTTGGCCACTCTTGGTAGCCTATAAAATATTGCAACATTACAATCAAAATACTTTTTATGCCTTATAAAATAAGTTCCTCCAGGGCTCGAAATTGGAGGTGATGAAACAAATATGTATTTGGTTCAAAACTGGATCTGGGGACAGTTCTGGGAGGACAGATCAGATCGTTTAGCTTACAAAAACAATTGATTAGTTTTATATTTTCATATTGTAAACTCAACAATGCACACATGGCTGTAGGCAACACGCAACTGTTCCAAAATGCAATTAGAGGGAAAACGCTGTTCTCAAAAACTATGACTAGGATTATGCCTTTGCCTGCTGGACAATAAAACAAAATAGATTTTAAAAAACAGAACATGAGAAAACATGCTATTGAAACCAGCATTTAAGTGTTTATAAAATAATTCCCTCAACATTTATAAAAGGCTGAATTATAGCTACGCTACTTCGAAACAAGGTAATACATGCTTCTTACAATTACATAAAACATCCAGATTTTAAACAATTATAATTAAATAGTTTTAAAATGTTGACCGCCTCCGCTCAGATTCAAGTTGTCCCAGACAAGAGGACAAGCGTTAATGTCGAGCCCTGCCCTAATTAGGAACCCTTGCTTTAATCTGATCTGAACCAGATTTGTATTAGACTATAATGTGATTTGAGAAACAATAGCCAATATGGTAAATGAAAGGTAGACCTATGTGCAATATCAGTGATAACATTGCTTTACGATGGGAAAGTGTGACCACTTCCGTTTTTTCAATGGTATTCAAGCAAAGAAAAAAAATCTTTATAAAATGCATTAGGTAGAAGTAAATTAATCCACAAATATACATTCATATCCACATTTCAAATGACCGTGTTTTCATTAATTTGATTATATAATCTTAAAGCCCATTCAAAAACAGTATGGGACTGGCTCTAGGAAGTAAGGCAAAATGTGCAGTCATCGTATTGCATAGGTTCAAACCCATGCTTGCGGATAGCCATAGACTTCGTCATTGCGCTAACGCTAGTTAGCATTGGCTCACAAAACTGCCTCCAACTTCCTTCATACTGGACAGACATAAAAATGGTATCCACAAGTCATCTGACTCCTACCAAAATATCACTCTAAATCATAGGTGTCATGTCACACAATTTATATCCATGAAGGAGAGTGAACAGCTTCAATCTAGTTCAGCATCTAATAAGGCATCTTTAATGAGACTAGCCTAACTCATCCTGCTGGAAAGCTTCTTAACACCACAGTACTGCACTGTGAATAAAATTAGGCCCTACTGCTAGGTTTTTGCCAAGGGTATCAAGATGCCCAAAGCCTGCATAAACTTTATTGTGATTACGGTTTTGCTGATTTATCGGCTACAAAGCTGGAAGAGCCCAAAGGTCAAACAGGAGAAGAGAACGGTGCTGGGGCAGAGGAAATGTGGTCAGGTCAAAGAAATCCATATGCCAATCATAAACAAATTAGGATGTGAGAAGAGAAATCTTGTGAGATCAATAATTGTACTGAAGTTCTACAGTACAATGCCAATGCGTCGTGACAGTGACTGCCTTTCTAGCGTTCAATCACAGATCAAAAGATGCCGGCCGTGTTTGAGATTGACTAGCCTCCATTGCAGCAGGTGACAGCAGACTGAGCAAAATGTACGCTATCGAACAATTGTCATATCCGGGGCCAACTCTTGAAGATGTATGGCAGGGGTCAGTAACAGGCGTCCTGTGGGCCAAAACCAGCCTGTGAGTGATTTCCCCCCCTCCAAAGATTTTTGTAAAAAGAGACAAGGCTAATATCACCAAGGATTTCATTTTTTCTGCAAAAAATAATCTTAAATCACCAGGAATTCAGTTAAAATGTATATCAAGTATTCCCACAAATAAAAAGAGATGTGATCGCGTCAATATAAAATCAGGTACAAAACTGTTTTCAAATACAATATATTTTTGGGCTTACTACTTGTGGTCAATTTTGCAGTGTACAAATAATTATAATTATGTTCCGGGCCCCCGAACACCCACTCAGACAAAAATCAGACCGCAGCTAAATCTAGTTGCCTATTCCCTACCACTATACAATTCAAAAACGGACTTGGGTTTAAAGTGAACAGGTGCTAAGATCTGTTAATAATTGTGTCAGAAATGTGTATACCTGCGTTATGGCACTCTTATGCACTTCCCTTCAATTAATGGTGGTCTACTACGAACACTACCCTGGTAAAGCCACTTGAGTACTGCCAAGTCATCTGTGGTCCCGATGAAATAACAGGTTATAGCCGGTAGCGCTCTGTCAAGTCCCCAGCCCTGTAAATGAGCAACGCCCGAGTGGATGAATGAATAAATGATAATGGTACATGGGGGACGGACAGTCTTCCAGCGGTGTGTATTCATGGATGCGAAGGGTAGCCAGACTTCCCCAAAAAATTACCAAGAATGAAAACATACCAAAAAATGTATCTTTGTTTTTCATAATTTTCCTTCAAATCACAAGAGGCTGAATGCATCTCATCTGAGAAAGCATCCGAGTAAGCGAAACAGTGCCACTCTGTCTCTATGTGTAGGCCATTGATGCGGTCTTGTCCGAAAGAGTATGACATTGTTGCAGCCCGTAGCATTGAATGCAAGGGAAGGCAGCAAGTATTTGGCCTCTCTTGATAAAAATAGTATAAAATAATAGCTAATCAGCGTGAGCTCAACTGTGAATGGTCCTGGCACACCCCCAAAAAATTACAAATAAAGAAATACGTGTCAATGGAAGCCAGTTTGGGTTTGGCGTCACTCCTATCAAATCGTATTGAGAGCAAACGTCATTGACAGAAACAACTTGAATTGTTGCATCTCGTTGTGTTGTCCTCCGGTGGCAAGCTAGCTAAAATTGTCCCTTTCCTAAATTAGCCATGGAGATAGGGATTTGGACTTGTGGTTTTACTTAATTCTCCGTACTGGCCAATGCTTATAACGGCGATTCTGAACCAACCATTAATTCATACATTGTGCCCCTGGCCTGAGGATGGAAGTTCAATATATAGCTAGATGTAGAAGGCTAATGTTAACTAGCTAACATTGCCCATGAAAGGAAGTTAGGCTAGCGAGCAAGCATTTTAGCCAGGAAGCCTAGGACCACAAAAAATAAAAGAGTGTACTGTATGACAGAGTGATAGACTGTTTCATCAACATGAATGAGTAGAATGGCATTGGCCTTTCTCTTCAAGTAGGGCGAGTCAACATGTTCTCTCTACTTGCACGAACGCCCACGCACACAGAAATCAAAACCATGGACAGCCACATCATACTAGCTTACGTTGATTGGACTAAATCTTTTTTGGTAGTCACAGTATTAGACTAAGCACACTGTAGGTGATTTGATGATGATGAAGTTGAAATGGTGCTGAAATAGTGGAGGCAGCTCCTCGTTTCTTTGCAACTTGCTCCAACTCTCCATGGTTCTAAATCAATAGTTGTTTAGTGGTCTGAAAATGTCAGAAACATTACTTTGCTTGACCATGCTGTAGGTCATGTAACTGTCAGTTATATGCAATATGCTTTGTGGACTTCACTGGACAGAGGTTGCTGTCCGTTGTTTTGATGAAACAAAGGTGTGGTTGAATCACGCACCACTACTGCGGTCTTCCCTAAAAATGTACTACTGCTCCTCTGACCTATGACCAAGTAGCTTAGCATGAAAATGGGTTGGCTTTCGAACTTTGTGTGTTCTACACATATTTTCCGGCTTTTCACTGAGCCTTGTATGCTGCGCAACATTTGCTAAGAGGCCTAGGCTCTCTCCTTTTAACCGAGGCAGAATATTGCCGCAGTGCTTAGTTTTTAACATTCTTGCAGCCATTTATATAACATGGTGAAATATTAATTACAAAAAATATGATGAACAGTGATGCACAGTGCATGTGTGACAACTATGTATGCCTACATGCATCCGATGGCCGATTACTGAAATAGCAACCATAATATAGCCTACCCAATGATAAGTAATTACAGGATCAATGAGGCATTGCTCCCGCAATCCATTTGCTCCATGTTCCCTTCATAGCTCTTAGGGCTGACTCCATTAAGTCGACTGGTCGATTGTTTGGTCGATAGGCTGTTGGTCGACCAAGATTTTTTTAGTCGAGCAGTGGCAAATATAAAAGAATATGTATGGCACACGAGGCACCCGTCTGATTCACGCCTGTCTGAGCGGACTCATCCATTGCAGAGGCCGCAGGGATGGCACACCAGTATCACCAGTAGTACATTTACCAATTAATTCCCATTATTTCTAAAATCTACAATGTTTGTTTGGTTAAGGTCATTTATGTTAATGCATTCAATATATTATTACTACAGTCTAACCATTGTCATTGTAGAAGTGGACACATTGTTTGCAGAGTGCACAACCTAGGCTTCACTGGTTTATTTCATTCCATTTACGAGTTGTCAATTTATTCAATGTCTTGTTTGTACTGTAGTGCTCCTGTCAATCTTCACTAAGGACACGCACCTAATTACACATAGAAGTAGGCCTATAGACTACCTGTCCTGCATGCAAATGTAGGCCTATAAATGTGCCCCTTTGGGGATCTGATACTATTTCTCAAAGTAATTTTTTCTTCGCCTCAAACAGCAAGTAAACAAAGACTGTTTTTACATCCATTGAGAATGCCAATAGTTCCTCAATGTAGCCTATTTGAAAAATCTTTCCAGATCTATCCCTTTTTGATAAAAATGTCATGCTCTGATCCGGTGTAAACGTCATAAAATAGACCTACCTGATTACTTCTTATCCCGCAAACAGCCTACAGCTGTGTCTGTCTCTCCGGAGCTCACTGGCACAGGAAACTGAGGGCCCAGAATATTTTATACATTGTTACAAGTTTGCTAGCAGGAGCTTTGGGCCGGACCAAGCTAATAGTTGACAATGTTTCAAGTTCCTTACAGACAGGCCATGCATAGCCAATGTGATTCATAGGATATTTTTAAATCAGGATATTTTCTACCTGCGGACTGCAATGTTTTTATTTGTTGGCTTTATGTACGCTATTTTTACATATCGGCAATGGCAACAGAAGTTAAGTTTAAATTTAATAGTTTTCATTGGGATAGAATTTTGATTAACCACATGACATTGATTGAGATATATAAAACTGTTCCATGAAAATGTGCATTTGAAATTCATAACTGGCATGCAGATCAGTAGAAATAGTATGATAACTTGGCACTCCAAATGGAAAAAGTTGCCAACCACTGGTGTAGCCCATTACCAGCAACTTCAGGAGCATAAACTGGCATAATCTGCAAAGGCCAGCAGCAGCGGGAGGAAAAGTGTCGGGAACAGGTTTTTTTTCTTCAGGTTAGGCTATATTGATCTCTGGCTCCCTCTTCAGTAATTTGTGTGTCTTCATTTTTAAATCGCAGTGCTTAAAGCATCAGACAAGCTCAGTAGCCTACATATAGTTGACTGTATTCAAACATAGGGTGTGGTGTGTCTATATGGAAAAATACATGTTTTACATTTCTACCAATTGATTAGTCGAAAGAACAGACGACTCTCGATCGACCAAGATTTTTTTTAGTCGAGGACAGCCCTAATAACTTTGCACATTTTAATCATGAGCCAGTCTGCTGCTAATTGATTTCATTTGGAGAGTAGCTAGGGATGGGCACAGTTATTCAAATATCTGAAACGGATGTTAGTATTTGAATACTTATTTTTTGGGGGGCCTAATTTAATTAAGTAAATTATTCACATGACACGGTTACGTACAAGGATGACATTTGAAACTCTTCTTCTTTTTTTTTTTAAGTAAAATGTAGTGTATGACATGTGCACCATAATTTTTTTTTTTAAAGACATGCATACTGGTAGCCATCTATGCCGGTAACCTACACACATGTAGCTTGTTGATTTTGTCAGCCAATCAAAACTGCTCTACAGTCCAAGGTTCCATGTGTAGCAAGGGAAGTGAGAGATCTCTAATCAATGCAAAATGGAAAGAAATTACAGAATTAAACGTTAGCTAAATGAGAATGAGTGGGCTACAACAAACAAGGTAGGCTGTTTAATATGAATGATGATGTTATTTGTTTACAAGGACAGGGAGCGCAGCATATTGTAGCCTCCATTACCTGGATAGCTAGCTGGCTAACTTTGCTCAGCTAGCTATCTTCTCTACATCGATTTGATGCAGTCAAGTAGGGCTGAGTGATATGGCCAAAATATCATAACACGGTATTTAAAAAAACAAAAAAAGTGGAGGTTATGACAATATTTTATGTTTTTGAATAATACATTTGCTTTATGAGTAGTGTGTGACCCTATAGCAGCAACACATACATTCTAAGTGATTGCAATGGGTATTTCTCCATTCTGTATTATACCGTTCAATTAAACTTCAACCAAAAATTATTTTACGCATTTATCCATTTCTGCATTTCCTGCACTCATTTGAGATCATGTCCACACTGCCATGTAGGGCTGCACGATTTGGGCAAACAATATAGGCCTTATTTTTAACCAAATGTTGCAATTGCGATTTTGACTTGCGATTTAGAGCAAAACACTTGGGTGAACTGTTGGAATCATGGAAATATGATTATTCTAATTCTACAGTTAGAATATAATATAGTGGGCACTTTAAATACAGTGTTTGACATAACTCCTCCCTGGCATTTTAATTTATTGTGACAGGGTAGAAACCTAAGTGTTAGATTTAATGTTCGCTTAGCAGCTTCATGTAGCTAACACGTTCTTGCTTTACATATTCGTCTTTGATTTAGAAGATACTGTTGCACTAACAACATGCTGATTTAGGTTTACACCATCACTGGTATTATCAGGCTGTATATCTAATTACGTTTGCTCTGACTCAGTATATTTATTAGCTAGCTAGCAATTAGCATTAGTGGCTAACAATTAGCGGCTAACAATATTTAGGCCAAACTTGCTGTTTGCAGATGTAAGAATCACAAACTAATAGTGTAATTATAGAACGCTAGTGGATTTATATTAAAAAGCAAAGCAAAAACAGCATCATTGTCATCAACATTGTTGCATGCTCTGCATTGACCATGCAGACTGAACGCAAGTGTCTTGTGGTCGAGGAACAACACATTTGCACCTTGAGACAGGGGGCAGGGCTAGGTCTGTGTGGATAGCGACATGGAGAGAGAGCTGAGAAAGATGACTAAAGTAGCTTTGTAAAACTATCACATTTAACAAACCAAACATTCAAATACCGTTACAGTAGGTAAAGTAAAAACCCAAACTGGTCCATGCATCAATACCGGTATACCACCCAGCCCTAGAGTCAAGACAGGCACTGTTATGGGCTGATAGACAAACATAAAGTTAGCTGCTGGTTATCTAACTAGCATGAGCCAGCGTGGCTACTTTCTAGTCTGTCTCTCTCCATCTCACACAACTGGCCCCTCTGCCTGCTGCTGCATCATAGCGGAACCCCCTGCGTCTCTCCATCGCGCAAGGCTCAGGTTAAAAACATGTAAGGGGGAAAGAATCATGATATTTGAGGAGTGAAATTATTTCTAATGCCCATCCGTAATAGCAGCCACACACCAGACATTTCCAACCAGTTCTCAGAGCATTTCGTATTATTCTGTGCATACAATTCTGAGACACTGCATTTAGTATGATATGTAATGTTTCGTATGGCATTTATCATTTTGTGGATGTCCATCATCCATTTCGTATGATATGTTACAAATGGCAATTCGTACAATATTTTACATATTTGCAAACGTAGGATATGTTACGGATTCCAAATTGTAGTGGCTAACGTTAGGTGGCTAGGGGCTAGAGTTAGGGGTCAAGGTTAGGGCTAGGAGTTAGGTTAGGGTTAGCTAAAATGGTTAAGGTTAGGGAAAGGGTTAGCTAACATGCTAAGTAGTTGCAATGTTAATTACCTAAAATTGTCCTTGATGAGATTCGCACACAACCTTTGGGTTGCTAGATGTTAGGGCTCAAGGTTAGGAGTTAGGTTAGGGTTAGCTAAAAGGGTTCAGGTTAGAAGAAAGGTTAGCTAACATGCTAAGTAGTTGCAAAGTAGTAAGTAGTTGCAAAATGTCAAATTTTGCTAAAATGATAAATGATGAGATTCAAACACACAACCTTTGGGTTGCTAGACATTCACGTTATACACCCACCCCGACCATACAAACCCTCCTTTCGTTTTTGCCTCATGTAATCTTCCATCTTATGTAACCATAGCAAATGTAACATATCATTCCAATTTCAGTGTCCAGGATTTACATTTATCATGTTACATCTAGTCTATGAGACCAGTAACATTTTACATTCAACTGGGTTTGGTTAGCACTAGGGTGCAAGAAATATCAGGCATCATAAACTGGTGTAGGATTGTGTAATGTAAACTACTCAATATCGACAAATAACCCTGATCTTGAGAAAGGGGAGAAAAATAAATTGCTGTAAGGGATTCCTAAGCTAACTAAGTAGCAGTATAAGGCTCCCCTTGAAATAAGGAGCATCTGAATTGGAAGAGAATGTATTGCTACTTTTGTTCTGCCCGGACCAGATCAGAAGAATTTATTTGCAGTGGACAGTTGGAAAAATCCTAGGCCTACATTTTCCTTGGATGATCACTAATCAGGGACATGCTCTGAGCTGTGGTTTGGCAACAAGATATAGAAGATAATTGATAGCCATCAAACAATGGAGGGACCTTGTTCAGTGAACTATCTGTGGAAAAATTATTTAGCCACAGGTTCATTCAACTCATTCAAAATCAGTCATTTCCAGTGGTTGGTCAAAACTGAACAGATCATTTTAAACTGTTAGGCCAAAGTGACTTTCACTTTTACTTGAGTCGTTTTCATTTAAGATATCTTTACTTTTACTCAAGTATGACAATTGGGTACTTCTTCCACCACTGCTGACCACATCCTCTCATCACTGCAGAAAAACTATTCTGATTTAGTAGAGAAATAGGTTATTATATTACTCAGGGATTGGAACCTTTTCAAATAACAAAAAAAATAAAAAGAATAAAACCATTTTGAGGAACAGAAACAAAAGTGATATCTAGTGTTCGGGACAGAACCATTATTTTCAAATCTTAAGAACCGGTTAATAATGTTTTTCCTTGTTCCATGTTCTAAAAATATTACACATTTCTAGTGCATCACTCTGTAATAATGCATGTAATATCCTAAACACATCATGATGTTCAGTGCTTCATGTCAAGCCCCCTCCATGCCCACCCCGCTCTCTCCCCACATCACAGGAGGCATAATAATGGTCGGAACGAAGCAAATGGAATAGCATCAAACACATGGAAACCATGGGTTTGACGTATTTGATACCATTCCACTTATTCTACTCCAGCCATTACCACAAGCCTGCACTTATCTGACCAATCGAACATGTAAACAAATATCTTACCCGTTCCACAGAAAGCTGTTCTCTCTGAAAATTTGTTGAGTAAATAATCTAAATGTAAAAACAATGTTGATTTCAAAGGTTAAAAAATTACAGAAAACTTTCAACTTGTGCAAATGGATTTGCGCTCCATAATACAGTTGAAAATCAGCAGTCATTTTGAGTGTGAGGACAGAAAGTGAAAGTGGCCACAATCCACAGGCCACAATCAACAGCCTGATCAACTATATGCGAAGGATATGTGTCATGCTGCATGAGGCAAATTGTGGTCACACCAGATACTGACTGTTTTTCTGATCCACACCACTATCTTTTTATTAAAAACAATTATTTTTTTTAAAGGTAATGTATCGGTGACCAACAGATGCATATCTGTATTCCCAGTCATGTAAAATACATCGATTAGGGCCTAATGAATGTATTTAAATTGACTGATTTCCTTATATGAACTGTAACTCAGTAAAATCTTTGAAATTATTGCATGTTGCGTTTATATATTTTTGTTCAGTGTCATTTCTAAAAAGCATGGTGGTATCACTTTCTATTCACTCTGACATATTTGCAAGGCTACAGTGTAAGGTGGAAGTGGAATGGAGAGATGTGAGCGTGTAATATGGCTGCACAGTTATGAACAGGTCCAAGACCTGTAGCAGAACCCACTGTTACTAATGGGGGTTGTCCATTTTAACTCTGGTCTGACAGGGCCAGCAAGATTAGCCTGGTAATTTGCTCAATGCTGATTTGCATATGGACCAGTGTTGTATTATACCAACTTGTCAAGGCTGGCAGAGAAGGCTGTTATTGTGTAGTCTTACAGTCCCTTATTGCATTTGGGACATTGGTGGGAAGCCACATGTGCAGCCGCCTTCATCGACCTGGCCAAGGCTTTCGACTCTGTCAATCACCGTATTCTTATCGGCAGACTCAACAGCCTTGGTTTCTCTAATGACTGCCTCGCCTGGTTCACCAACTACTTCTCAGACAGAGTTCAGTGTGTCAAATCGGAAGGCCTGTTGTCCAGACCTCTGGCAGTCTCTATGGGGGTGCCACAGGGTTCAATTCTCAGGCCGACTCTTTTCTCTGTATATATCAATGATGTCGCTCTTGCTGCGGGTGATTCTTTGATCCACCTCTACGCTGGCGACACCATTCTGTATAAATCTGGCCCTTCTTTGGGCACGGTGTTAACACCTCTTTGGGCTAGGGGGCAGTATTTTCACATCCGGATGAAAAGCATGCCCAAAGAAAACTGCCTGCTACTCAGACTCAGAAGCTAGGATATGCATATTATTAGTAGATTTGGATAGAAAACACTCTGAAATTTCTAAAACGGTTTGAATATTGTCTGTGAGTATAACAGAACTGATTTGGCAGGCGAAACCCCGAGCATAATCCATCCAGGGGGAAAAAATGTTGAGGTCAATGTGTTTTCCATGAGTTTTCTATGGGAAACCCTTTTTAATAGGAATCTGGTTGCAGTTCCTATGGCTTCCACTAGATGTCAACAGTCTTTAGAATTTGGTTGATGTTTTTCTTTTGAGAAATGAAGAAGTAATCATGTTCTTTCCATGTGTCACTCAGATGGACTTAAGTATTTTGTTGCACTTGACCTGGAACGCGCTTCACGTTGTTTTTATCCAGTACTGAACACAGTATACCCCGTCTTAAATTTTATCGATTATTTACGTTTTAGGATACCTTAGGTTGGATTAGGAACGTTGTTTGAAATGTTTGGACCAAGTTTACAGGTAACATATTAGATACTTTGTAGGCATGTTGGGCGAGTTGAAACCGGTATATTTCTGAATCAAACGTGCCAAATAAATTGACATGTTTGGGACATAAAGGACATTATCGAACAAAAGGACCATGTGTGATGTTTCTGGGACATTGGAGTGCCAACAGAAGAAGATCTTCAAAAGGTAAGGCATTAATTATATTGCTATTTCTGACTTTTGTCGCACACCTGCCTGGTTGAAATCTGGTTTTCATGCGTTTGTATGCGGGGTTCTGTCCTCAGATAATCGCATGGTCTGCTTTCGCCCTAAAGCCTTTTTGAAATCTGACACAGCGGCTGGATTAACAATAAGTTAAGCTTTATTTTGATGTGTAACACTTGTATGTTTTATGAATTCTTTTTGAGTATTTCTGTTTTTGAATTTGGCGCGCTGCAATTTCACTGGATGTTGTCAAATCAATCCTGTTAACGGGATTCGAGCGGGAATGGGATATAAGGGATCCCTAAGAGGTTTAACAAACCTCCAAACGAGCTTCAACGCCATACAACACTACTTCCTTGGCCTCCAACTGCTCTTAAATGCTAGTAAAACTAAATGCATGCTCTTCAACCGATCGCTGTCCGCACCCGCCCGCCCGACTAGCATCACTACTCTGGACGGTTCTGACTTAGGTATTTATAGTTGTCCACAAATTCTAGGTGTCTGGCAAGACTATAAACTCTCCTTCCAGACTCACATTAAGCATCTCCAATCCAAAGTTAAAACTTGAAATCGGCTTCCTATTTCGCAACAAAGCCTCCTTCATTCATGCTGCCAAACATACCCTCGAAAAACTGACTATCCTACCGATCCTTGACTTCAGCGATGTCATTTACAAAATAGCCTCCAACACTACTCAGCAAATTGGATGCAGTCTATCACAGTGCCATCCGTTTTTTCACCAAAGCCCCATATACTACCCACTAGAGGTCGACCGATTATGATTTTTCAACGCCGATACCGATTATTGGAGGACCAAAAAAAGCTGATACCGATTAAAAATGTATTTGTAATAATGACAATTACAACAATACTGAATGAACACTTATTTTAACTTAATATAATACATCAATAAAATCAATTTAGTCTCAAATAAATAATGAAACACGTTCAATTTGGTTTAAATAATGCAAAAACAAAGTGTTGGAGAAGAAAGTAAAAGTGGAATATGTGGCATGTAAGAAAGCTAACGTTTAAGTTCCTTGCTCAGAACATGAGAACATATGAAAGCTGGTGGTTCCTTTTAACATGAGTCTTCAATATTCCCAGGTAAGAAGTTTTAGGTTGTAGTTATTATAGGAATTATAGGACTATTTCTCTCTATACCATTTGTATTTCATATACCTTTGACTATTGGATGTTCTTATAGGCACTTTAGTATTGCCAGTGTAACAGTATCTTCCTTCCCTCTCCGCTACCTGGGCTCGAACCAGGTAACCAGGAACACATCGACAACATGCAGAGCAAGGGGAACAACTACTCCAAGTCTCAGAGCGAGTGACGTTTGAAACGCTATTAGCGCACACCCCGCTAACTAGCTAGCCATTTCACATCGTTACACCAGCCTAATCTCGGGAGTTGATAGGCTTGAAGTCATAGACAGCGCAATGCTTGAAGCACAACGAAGAGCTGCTGGCAAAACGCACGAAAGTGCTGTTTGAATGAATGCTTACGAGCCTGCTGCTGCTTACCACCGCTCAGTCAGACTGCTCTATCAAATCATAGACTTAGTTATAACATAATAACACACAGAAATACGAGCCTTAGGTCATTAATATGGTCGAATTCGGAAACTATCATCTCGAAAACAAGACGTTTATTCTTTCAGTGAAATACGGAACCGTTCCGTATTTTATCTAACGGGTGGCATCCATAAGTCTAAATATTCCTGTTACATTGCACAACCTTCAATGTTATGTCATAATTACGTAAAATTCTGGCAAATTAGGCGGCCCAAACTGTTGCATATACACTGACTCTGCGTGCAATGAACGCAAGAGAAGTGACAATTTCACCTGGTTAATATTGCCTGCTAACCTGGATTTCTTTTAGCCAAATATGCAGGTTTAAAAATATATACTTCTGTGTATTGATTTTAAGAAAGGCATTGATGTTTATGGTTAGGTACACATTGGAGCAATGATATGCACCGCATCGATTATATGCAACGCAGGACACGCTAGATAAACTAGTAATATCATCAACCATGTGTAGTTAACTAGTGATTATGATTGATTGATTGTTTTTTTATAAGATAAGTTTAATGCTAGCTAGCAACTTACCTTGGCTTACTGCATTCGCGTAACAGGCAGGCTCCTCGTGGAGTGCAATGTAATCAGGTGGTTAGAGCGTTGGACTAGTTAACTGTAAGGTTGCAAGATTGAAACCCCTGAGCTGACAAGGTAAAAATCTGTTGTTCTGCCCCTGAACGAGGCAGTTAACCCACCGTTCCTAGGCAGTCATTGAAAATAAGAATGTGTTCTTAACTGACTTGCCTAGTTAAATAAAGATTAAATAATAAAGGTGTAAAAAATATTCTTTTTTTAAAAATCGGCCAAATCGGTGTCCAAAAATACCGATTTCCGATTGTTATGAAAACTTGAAATCGGCCCTAATTAAATCGGCCATT
Source organism: Salvelinus namaycush (assembly GCF_016432855.1). Lineage (NCBI taxonomy): Eukaryota > Metazoa > Chordata > Actinopteri > Salmoniformes > Salmonidae > Salvelinus > Salvelinus namaycush. Next base: position 48,759,086 of record NC_052311.1, read on the forward strand.
CCGATTAATCGGTCGACCTCTACTACCCACCACTGCGACCTGTTTGCTCTCGTTGGCTGGTCCTCGATACATATTCATCGCCAAACCCACTGGCTCCAGGTCATCTATAAGTCTTTGCTAGGTAAAGCTCCGCCTTATCTCAGCTCACTGGTCACCATAGCAACACCCGACCGTAGCACGCGCTCCAGCAGGTATATTTCACTGGTCATCCCCAAAGCCAACACCTGCTTTGGCCGCCTTTCCTTCCAGTTCTCTGCTGCCAATGACTGGAACAAATTGCAAAAAAAAACAAAAAAACACTGAAGTTGGAGACATATCTCCCTCACTAACTTTAAGCATCAGCTGTCAGAGCAGCTTACCGATCGCTGCGGCTGTACATAGCCCATCCAACCAACCAACCTCATTCCCATATTTGTGTTTCTGCTCTTTTGCACACCAGTATTTCTGCTTGCACATCCTCATCTGCACATATCACTCCAGTGTAAATTGCTCAATTGTAATTACTTCGCCACTATTGGCCTATTTATTGCCTTCCCTCATTACTTCATTTGCACACACTGTATGCAGATTTTTCTATTGTACTGTACATTTGTTTATCCCATGTGTAACTGTGTTGTTTTGTCACACTGTTTTGCTTTATCTTGGCCAGTCACAGTTGTAAATGAGAACTTGTTCTCAACTGGCCTACCTGGTGAAATAAAGGTGTAATAAAATTAAAATGTGATCATTTGCTGACTGGATCCTTTGGCAGTAGATTACCTTCGGACCAGTCAGTTCTTGCACGACAAGTGCATTAAGCTTTGTTCAATAGCAATGAGAGGTTTGTTGACACAAAAGGTTTCCTAAATGTGGGCTTCCTGGACCAACCAAGAGCTTGGTGAGTGAAAGTATGTGCAGTAAATTTGGGGGGGGGTAAATACAGATTTCTCTGCTCTCCAATACATTTCAATAGACATAATTGACCTATTAAAACAGAGGATATTGAACCTTGAGTCACAGGAGTGGACATCAGATAAAATAAATAGTTCTTCACAGCTGGGAAGTGAGACAGGTCCTTGTGTGGTGAGAGATTACTTGGAACTTTACATGGCAGAAATGTCAATATTACCTCCATCAATCTCCAGGCAGAGAGAGCATCAAAGTTCAACGCTTTCAATGTGCCAAGAAAGTGCTGCCCACAAAACCTGGCTTGGAAAAGAGCTTAACTGGAAAGAATCGTGTTCATTGCTGGCAAATCAACAATAACACAATGAAAAGGCTCACAATGAATAACATAGTTGATTGATATTTTGGACAATAACAAGTGCAAGCCTCATCTACAGTTGGTCCAGAAATTAGCTGATCTAAAGATAGTGATGCAACTTTAGTCACAGTGTGGACTATCCATTCATAAGGCTACACAGTTGACTTGCAGATATGATAAGTTTATCACTAAGAAGGCCAGAGCAGGGATGGGCAACTCCAGTCCTCAGGGGCCAAAGTGGTTGTCACTTTTCCCCCAAACCCTAGCAAACACATCTGATTAAACTAATTGCATTCTAAACTAAAGATCATTAGTTGATTATTGGAGTCAGGTGTGTTAGCTGGGGCAAAAATGTGAAAGCAATCAGGCCACAAAGGACTGGAGTTGCTCATCCCTGGGCTAGAGTGTAAGCCATAACCAGCTTAAAAATCTAAAGATGCATAGCAATATGGGATAGACCTAGGCCTACATAAGCAGTTTCCATTAACTTGTCCAGCGATTTTGTTGTTGACATTTAGAAAGTTTGCATAGAAATTGCAACAACTGCCTTTGTTTCTACTGAACTGTCTTGTGACAAAAACAGCAGACCGTAATGACGTCAACCCCCTCCCCCCAAAATTACAATGTGCCAACATATCGCCATGGTCTGTGCTATTGTGAAACTTGCACTCCTGTAGAGCTGAAATAATTGGATTGTAAAACTTGCATCCAGCCAACCAGAAAAGCAAGGCAAAACAATTCAGGCATTCTTGAAAGTCAAGACAATCCTTGTTCTGCAAATAAACATTTTTATAGTTGAAAAAAAAAATATTTTGCAAGCAGTAGACATTTAGAATTAAAATGTGTAGTGAAGCTTTATTGTAACGTGTGACATCACGTGCCCAGAGTCCCTTAAATTATTCATTTATTCTGAAAAACTTTTTCCATCATCATTTCTTGCAATGAAGAAAGTTTGACAAGACAAATCCACCCGTTGAATGGATAAAAATGTTGTTGATCTTTAGAACATTTCTTCAATAGCTGCCGTTTCCATTACACGTCACAATGTTATTTTGCGACATTGACCCAGGTTTATTCAACAAAAGCAATGGAAACCTGCCTAGTGCGCAGCAATAAAAGAAATACAAAAAAGCTGTGAGTTTAGCAATGTGATAGCCTCAGTCTGCAAGACCTAGGCTACACTTGAATGCAATTTGTAGGCCTATTTAGGGATTTGTAGCCTTCACTTTCAGGGAAAACAAAACAACCTTGCAACACAGTCAATATGAGGAAATCGGTGAATGCATAATTTCCTTCATGACGCCATCTGTTGTTGGCTAATATTGAGGCCAACTGACAACACTATCTAAATGAAGACAACGGAATTCAAAGCTGAGAGGTCTTAATGAGGAAAAGCCTTGTCTCGTGATGAACTGCTTACCAAACCAATGTGTTCATAAGCAACAATGGCACCAATTTAATTTGGAAACTGTTCTTAACCACAGGAATTGGTCCAGACTTTCCCAAATTTGGAATGGCAACATATGGTAAACGTCAAGCACTCAAAATTGCTGTTTGAAAGATGCCGCAAACGGATCACTTTGCTCTCCAAATTCAGTTTATGCAAAGCATTCAAGCAATTCTTTCCAACAGAACAGAACGTCTTTGTAAGAATGCCTGTAGCCTAGACATTGTTGTCCCATACTAATTCCCTATGTCCTCATATTAAGGTGCTTATTAGTCCCCCATCTTCAATTTCATTAGTCAGTGAGGACTTGGCCTAGGCTATTTTATAACAAAAGCATTCAATCTGATAATGTAGGTTTATCCCCTCCTAGTAGTAGCCTATCCAGAATTCAGTCAAATAGTGCAGATATTTACCATGAGCTGACAACACAGAAGTGACTTAATTTTCTCTGAATGGTGAATTGGCACTTGCAATGAAATTCAGACAAGACCTCGCTCTACTTTCACCTAACTGTTTGCATTGTCAATGTGTGTGTGAACAGTGGTTTTTGGATTGCAAGTGGTCATTTGGTCGAGGTTGCTGAACCAATGTGCATAACATGTACACTTGGTGGAAGATCAAATCTAAGGATGCATCCACTAAGCTAACAATCTAGCCAACCATGGATCTCTTTTTGTGTTCTCAAATCCGTGTAAATCTGCATACAAATATGATTTACCTTTATAATGCTGCTCCTGCGTGGTATTCCGGGTTTGGAATCCAATCCGACAGAGGAGTTGTTGGCCGTTTCAAGCCCTGGGCTGTCAGGTAACGTTTCTGATCCAACCATGTCTGCCGGTATCCCACAGTCCCCATTGCCACAGTCCCCATTGAAGACCGATACTTCGCACTGCGTCTTCCCGTCTTTTTTATCACTGGGCAAAGCCACCGAATCCCCAGTATTCGATGGAGATGAGCCGCCGTTCTCTCCAAACTCCGCCATAGGCACTCCACGCACACAGACAGACCAAGCGTAGCTGTCAAGCTGCTATGTAGGTGTTTCACTTGCAACGCTGTTGTATTTACCCAATGTCCTGGCTTGCTAGCTAGCTACCTCGTTATAACAACTGCACAAAAACGTTCCGTATCATCTTTCGGTCCATATTTGACTGGTATTTAATGTCGCGTGCTCCATGGATTGTGCTCTGTAAAACAAAACATCAACAAGAGACATTGAATACCAATAGATTAAACTGTTCAATGCTAGACATGATCTGAAATTGCATGCACACGATGTCTAATAATGTGACTTTGAATGGTAACGTTAGCTGACGAACGTTAGTTAATTACGTGCAAACAGTGCAATTGCATTCAATGGCATTTTCAATTTGCAAAGCTGTCTGTATAAAATTGCAAAGTTATATTTCATAATGGATGCATTAGCTAGCTACATCGTCTCATTTAAAATTATGTCTGGTAAGTCATTCGATAGTTAGCTGCCTAGCTATGCAACGTTAGTAAATTAGTTAACGTTAGTCAACAAGTTAGCCATATTTGCGATCGTCTGGGATAGAAGTGGCTTGTTTGTTAGCTGCTGTGTTGTATATCTGGACTAGAGCCAACTTAGTTATACGTCCTTACTCAGTCATGTTAGGTTAACTGACAAATTAGCCCACATTTAATCAACTTGCCACTAGTTAGCTAACATTAACTAACCTGGCAAACTAACACTAACGTTACAGCAAAATATTTGTTTTAACTAACCCTCTCATGTATCTGTTCTACAGCCACACATGCCAACATAATTTCATGTTATCACACTTGCCTTGCTTGATAAAGTCGTGTCAAAAGAGAACAAAGTTCCATTCTGTTGTGCTATCCAGCTGCAACGACGAGACTACTGTTCAGTCCATGCATCACCACCAGTTGCTGCATTAGCTAGCTTGCAATGCAGCTAACGTTAGTTAGCAAGTAGTCACCGACTAAACCCAACTGTCAATACATTTGCTATCTAAATATTTATCTAGCGAGCTACCCGTTAAGCAAAAGTCGAAAGGTGAACGAACTACTTGTAACAGGCAGCAACGTCAACGAACCTTCTGTCAATCAAACCTTGCTCATGGAAAAAGGTATGTCTTATTGAAATACATGAAAACTGCTTTCATCGATCAAAACCAGTGCTTTAATTACACTAGAAGACAGCACCGGGCACAGTTTTGAAGCCACCGCGCCTACATCTTGGCACGCACCCACCACAGTAGAAAAAATATATTTTGGAAGCTATAGAAATGCATTTATTAATGTCTAAACACTTTCCCCCCCACGTTTATTCTATTGCAAACACATTAATGCATACTTTACAATTATATTATGTGAGTTAAACATACGTTATATAAAAAAATATATATATCTTTAAAGTATAATTTTTGAAAGTACTCATGTTCCTGTCCCCACTACAACAACAAAATACGTATGCATGTAATTCTGTCCTTGATACATTTAATTGAAATACTGTAGAAATCCATTCATTCCTTTGGAGGACTCCTTCTTCTGTGGAGTGCCAATATGGCCGACCAGTGGCATCAAAGAGTCTCATTGGCCAATACATAGTATTTGCCATCCAGGGTTTATATACAGTGCATTCGGAAAGAATTCAAACCACTTCCCCTTTTCTATATTTTGTTAGGTTACAGCCTTATTCTAATATTAATTAAAATATTTCCCCCCCTCAATCTACACACAGCACCCCATAATGACCAAATTAAAACATGTTTGTAGAAATTTGTGTACATTTATTACAAATAAAAAACAGAAATACCTTATTTACATAAGTATTCAGACCCTTTGCTATGAGACTCGAAATTGAGCTCAGGTGCATCCTGTTTCCATTGATCATCCTTGAGATGTTTCTACAACTTGATTGGAGTCCACCTGTGGTAAATTCAATTGATTGGACATGATTTGGAAAGGCACACAGCTGTCTATCTATGTAAGGTCCACAATTGACAGTGCTTTTCAGAGCAAAAACCAAACTATCAGGACAAATTAAATGGCCGTAGAGCTCCGAGACAAGGTTGTGTCGAGGCACATATCTGGGGAAGGGTACCAAAAAATGTCTGCAGCTTTGAAGGTCCCAAAGAACACAGTGGCCTCCATCATTCTTAAATGGAAGAAGTTTGTAACCAACAAGACTCTTCCTAGAGCTGGCCGCCCGGCCAAACTGAACACTCAGGGGAGAAGGGCCTAGGTACGGGAGGTGATCAAGGACCCGATGGTCACTGACAGAGATCGAGAGTTCCTCTGTGGAGATGAGAGAACCTTCCAGAAGGACAACTATCTCTGCAGCACTCCACCAATCAGGCCTTTATGATAGAGTGGCCAGACAGAAGCCCCTGCTCAGTAAAAATGACAGCCCGCTTGGAGTTTGCCAAAAGGCCCCTAAAGGACTCTCAGACCATGAGAAACAACATTCTCTGGTCTGATGAAACCAAGATGGAACTCTTTGGCCGGAATGCCAAGCATCAGGTCTAGAGAAAACCTGGCACCATCCCTACGGTGAAGCATGGTGGTGGCAGCATCATGTTGGGGGGATGTTTTTCAGCGGGAGGGACTTGGAGACTAGTCAGGATCGAGGGAAAGATGAACGGAGCAAAGTACAGAGAGATCCTTGTTGAAAACCTGCTCTAGAGCGCTCAAGGTTCACCTTCCAACAGGACAATGACCCTAAGCACACAGCCAAGACAATGCAGGAATTGCTTCGGGACAAGTCTCTAAATGTCCTTGAGTGGCCTAGCCAGAGCCTGGACATGAACCCGATCGAACATCTCTAGAGAGACCTGAAAATAGCTGCTCCTGGTTGGATGCTCCCCATCCAACCTGCCAGAGCTTGAGAGGATCTGCAGAGAATAATGGGAGAAACTCCCCAAATACAGGTGTGCTAAGCTTGTAGCGTCATACCCAAGATTTGAGGCTGTAATCGTTGCCAAATGTGCTTTAACAAAGTACTGAGTAAAGGGTCTGAATACTTACGTAAATGTAAGAGTTTTTATTTTTAATACATTTTCAAAAATGTCAACCTATTTTTGGTTTGTCATTATTAGGTATTGTGTGTAGATTGATAAGGAAAAAACATGAATACATTTTTGAACAAGGCTGTAATGTAACAACATTACAGGAATCTGAATAGTTTCCGAATGCACTTTACGTCATTGATCAAAACACATGGTGAAACTGAAACATCACTAACATCACACTCACCACATTCTTTTGGAGAGAGATTGGAAACCCAAATTGGTTTACACGGACAAGTTCTGGCCTGGTTTAGATCTGTATCTGTCGGAAAGAAATCAGTTTGTCTCTGGATGGGTTGTCCTCTGACAAATCAACTGTAAATTTCAGTGTTCCTCAAGGCTCCGTTTTAGGACCACTATTGTTTTCACTATAAATTTTACCTCTTGGTCATGTCATTCGGAAACATAATGTTAACTTTCACTGCTATGCGGATGACACACAGCTGTACATTTCGATGAAACATGGTGAAGCCCCAAAATTGCCCTCCCTGGAAGCCTGTGTTTCAGACATAAGGAAGTGGATGGCGGCAAATGTTCTACTTTTAATCTCGGACAAAACAGAGATGCTAGTTCTAGGTCCCAAGAAACAAAGGGATCTTCTGTTGAATCTGACAATTAATCTTGATGGTGTACAGTCGTATCAAATAAAACTGAAGGACCTCGGCGTTACTCTGGACCCTGATCTCTCTTTTGACGAACATATCAAGACTGTTTCAAGGACAGCTTTTTTCCATCTATGTAACATTGCAAAAATCAGAAACTTTCTGTCCAAAAATGATGCAGAAAAATTAATCCATGCTTTTGTCACTTCTAGGTTAGACCACTGCAATGCTCTACTTTCCAGCTACCCGGATAAAGCAATAAATAACTTCAGTTAGTGCTAAACACGGCTGCTAGAATCTTGACTAGAACCAACATATTTGATCATATTACTCCAGTGCTAGCCTCTCTACACTGGCTTCCTGTTAAGGCAAGGGCTGATTTCAAGGTTTTACTGCTAACCTACAAAACATTACATGGGCTTGCTCCTACCTATCTTTCCGATTTGGTCCTGCCGTACATACCTACATGTACGCTACGGTCACAAGACGCAGGCCTCTTTACTGTCCCTAGAATTTCTAAACAAACAGCTGGAGGCAGGGCTTTCACCTATAGAGCTCCATTTTTATGGAATGGTCTGCCTACCCATGTGAGAGATGCAGCCTCGGTCTCAACCTTTAAGTCTTTACTGAAGTCTCATCTCTTCAGTAGGTCCTATGATTGAGTGTAGTCTGGCCCAGGAGTGTGAAGGTGAACGGAATGGCACTGGAGCAACGAACCGCCCTTGCTGTCTCTGCCTGGCCGGTTCCCCTCTCTCCACTGGGATTCTCTGCCTCTAACCCTATTACAGGGGCTGAGTCACTGGCTTACTGGTGCTCTTCCATGCCATCCCTAGGAGGGGTGCGTCACTTGAGTGGGTTGAGTCACTGATGTGATCTTCCTGTCCGGGTTGGCGCCCCCCCCCTTGGGTTGTGCCGTGGGGAAGATCTTTGTGTGCTATACTCTGCCTTGTCTCAGGATGGTAAGTTGGTGGTTGAAGATATCCCTCTAGTGGTGTGGGGGCTGTGCTTTGGCAAAGTTGGTGGGGTTATATCCCGCCTGTTTGGCCCTGTCCGGGGGTATCGTCGGATGGGGCCACAGTGTCTCCCGACCCCTCCTGTCTCAGCCTCCAGTATTTATGCTGCAGTAGTTTGTGTCGGGGGGCTAGGGTCAGTCTGTATATCTGGAGTATTTCTCCTGTCTTATCCGGTGTCCTGTGTGAATTTAAGTATACTCTCTCTAATTCTAATAAAGAGTATAACAAATATACTTTGAATACACCTTAAGTACATTTTATGTATACAGTATTTCTGACAATTAGAAATATACTTAAAAGGTATTTGAATTAGAATTCCTGTGTTTTACAATGTTTCAAGTATAGTTTTTCAATACACTTCTGCTTATTAATCACATTAGCTATATAAAGGTTACCTTGATTGACCATGGCAGCTACTCAGCTATTTAATTTGTATTTTTTTACCTTTATTTAACTAGGAAAGTAGGTTAAGAGCAAATTCTTATTTACAATGACGGCCAAACCCGGACGACGCTGGGCCAATTGTGCTCCACCCTATGGGACTCCCAATTACGTCCGGATGTGATACAGCCTGGAATTAAACCAGGGTCTGTAGTGGCGCCTCTTGCACTGAGATGCAGTGCCTAAGACCACTGCGCCACTCGGGAGCCCTTATAAAACAGTTGAACAGGAATTCAGAAAGTACTTCAAAACTAATTATTGGCACTTGCAAAAGTATTCATACGCCTTGGATTTATTCACATTTTGTTGTTACAAAGTGTGATTCAAATGGATTTAATTGTCAACAATTTACACAAAGTACTCTAATGTTAAAGTGGAAGATTTCTATCTATTTCTTTTGAAAGATTGATCGAAATTAAATAACTAAAATATATTCGTTGCATAAGTATTCAGCTCCCTGAGTTTATAGTATGTATTGACACTGTTGGCAGCGATTATAGCAGTGAGTCTTCTTGGTTAAGTCTCTAAGAGCTTTACACACCTGGATTGCGCAATATTAGCCCTTTATTCTTTTCATAATTTTTCAAGCTTTGTCATGATGTTGGGGATCATGGCTACACAGCAATTTTCAAATCTTGCCATAGATTTTCAAGCAGATTTAAGTCAAAACTGTAACTTGGCCACTAAGGAACATTCATTGTCTTCTTGGTAAGCAACTCCAGTGTAGATTTGGCCTTGTATTGTAGGTTAATGTCCTGCTGAAAGGTGAATTCCTCTCCCAGTGTCTGTTGTAAAGCAGGCTGAAGCAGGTTTTCCTCTAGGATTTTGGCTGTGCTTAGCTCCATCCCGTTTCTTTTTATCCAGGAAAAACTCCCCAGTATTTGTCAAGCATACCCATACCATGATGCAGCCACCACCGTGCTTGACAATAAGGCGTCAGGTACTCAATGATGTTTGTGTTGGATTTGCCCCAAATATAACGCTTAGCGGTTAGTTTTTTTTGCAGTATTACTTTAGTGCCTGCATACAATATGTATTTTTTGGAATATTCTGTATATTTGTATTAATATTTTCACTCTGTCATTTAAATAATTATTGTGTCACGACAATATCAGTTTTCTCCCATCACAGCCATTAAACTCAGTAAGTATTTTACAATCACCAATGGCCTCATGGTAACATCCCTGAAGAGTTTCATTCCTGTCCTGCAGCTCAGTTCAGAAGGACGACTGTAAGTTCAATGTATCTGGGTGGTTTAATACATATCCCACAGCATAATTAATATCTTGACCATGCTTAAAGAGATGTTCAATGTCTGGTTTGATATTGTTACCGATCTAGCAATCACTGCCCTTTTATGAGGCTCTTGGACGGCTCCCTGGTCTTTGTAATTCAATACTTGACTGAGGGACCTTACATATGTCGTATGAGGAAGGGTTAGTTATAAAAATAATCATATCAACCCCTCCATGTAACATATTCTGTGATTTGTTAAGCCTGAACTAATCTATGCTTGCCTAAACAAAGAGGCTGAATGACTATATTTTAGTTATCAAATTTGTATTCATCTTATGTATTTATTTATTTTTCTTCCACTTTGACATTAGAGTATTTTATAACACATGACAATTAAATACATTTTAATCCCACTTAACACAATAAAATGTGAAGAAATACAAGGGGTATGAATGCTTTTGCAAGGCACTTATAGTGTACTTGATCACTCACAAGCAGAGTTTAACAAAACAGTTAATCAATGCGGGGCCCCCCGAGTGGCGCAGTGGTCTAAAACACTGCATCGCAGTGCTAGAGGCATCCCTACAGATCCGGGTTCGATCCTGTTCAATCCGGGTTCGAGACCCATGAGGCGGCACACAATTGGCCCAGTGTCGTCCGGGTTAGGGGAGAGTTTGGCTGGCTGGGATGTCCTTGTCCCATCGCACTCTAGACACATTGGTGCGGCTGGCTTCCGGGTTAAGCGAGCTGTGTGTCAAGAAGCAGGGTTGTGTTTCGGAGGATGCTTGGCTTTCAACCTTCGTCTCTCCCGAGTCTGTACCTTGGCTGCATTCCGAACACTTAAAAGACACACACCCTATACCCTCAGCCCTCAAATGATGATGATGATGTATCATGGCGTCTGACGAGTATACACGCAAGGTGAGGGAGCCAGGAATGGTTTTTAAATGGACCACCCTTGGCCAGAAATTCGTCACATCATCCAGCGATGATTGTGTTTTCAGCCACCGGTAACTTGTGGGTGCTTTATATGCTCTACATTCAATTATGATTGCATGTCTACTTATATTAAATATATAATTATTAATACACACCTACAAATTAGCAAATTAATTAGCTAACTAGCGTTAGCCTGCCTAGCTGGTACTTCTGAAGGACATTTTTTTATTTCTACAATTTCAAAAACATAACCAAACAAAAACATACTTTTTACGAGACGTGTTTGTGCCTTCATGTGCATTAATAGCACAATTTCTAACTTACAGTATTTGCATTCATTTTTACTTACACTTGTATGTTGACTTCTCCATTGATGTTGTTTTTAAGTTTTCGCTGACTTTTCTTAGCGGATGTACAATCGTTGCGAATTGAATTATGGGAAGTTTCAGGCCCTGGATCGAACATAATTATACACTCGCAAAGCCAACTAAAAACGAGGGCTGAGGGCCTTACGTTGCAAACTTCCCTTGCTTGGCTAATCATTTGGACCACCCGCCAAGATGGCAACAGGGATTCCCCCAAGGGCATAAGGCGAGGGTAAGTGGACGAGGGTGTGTCTTTTAAGTCAAATCAATGCTTCAATTTAAAAACAACCAGGTGTATTTTGAATTAATATACTAAAATCACAATTCAAGCGTTTCAAATTGAAGTACAGTTTTAATGAGTGTGTTTAAGTTTAAAGATATTGAATATATAGTATACTAAAAGACTGAAAAACAATTAATTTAAACTATACTTTTAATAAGTGTATTGGAGGTTGACGATAGTATATTTATAGTATACTAAAAGCTTAAAAACAATTAATTTAAAGTACACTTTTAATAAATGTGTAATGATAAGTGTAATGATATTATATTTATAGTATACTTAAGATATACAAGAGAAATCTCGTATTTGATGCTTATTATTAGAATTTTTTGTATATTTAAGTATACATTTTTCGCATGGGATGTTAATCAGCAAATGTTAAGATCTTGGATTTAATTCAAGATGTTAGATTGTGTCAATCCAAATAATTTCATGGGTAAAAATATAGCATTTTACGGTCTGAAAAATGTCAATCTGAGACGTTATCAATATACTGTATTTATGTCAATTATCAACAGAAGACTATATGTTCCTTCAATAGCATAGCATATTGAGTTATTGAAACAGATAACAGTATAATTCATTGTTTTGCTTGTAGCAGCTCTTATTCTCTTTAGCTATTCAAAAAGGATCCTTACAGTTTACATTATAATATTTTAGTCAAAGTTAACCATGTCTGAGTTTATGTGCAGGAGGGTATGCATTGCTGAAGTTTATGTAGCCTACACATGAGACATGACCATAAACAGTTCAATTTAACCATTTTGCATCAATTTCCAGACGTTAAATATACTGCAGAATACCTTACCTCTATATCAGTGTACCAGTTCCACCTTGTGTTGCCTTCTCAGGGTTCTTATTAAAGTCATGTGTCTTTTTTCTGATTAAGGATTAGTTCACATAAATAAATTGTTAAGAAGACATATTGATCAGTTCAAGGATGTTGTAAGAGACATGAGAAGGGACGGTGTATATCAAGCCTGCAGATAGTCATGTTATTCTGATACAGAATTTACTGTTGTACAACAGAGGCATCTGGTGGTGACACTGACTATCTGATAGTGACTTGTTACTGAGGCCTTTGCATCTATTTCCAACACCTCAGTTGCCCATTTAAAATCACAAGAAGATGTTGCTCTTTGGGGGTTGTAAAACCATTAACACAGAGTCCATGAATTAATCTTCATGATCATTTTAATGTGATTGAGGAAAATAATAAGGGTTATATAATTCTATCATGTGAAAACATTTAATGTTGATAGAAAAAATTATGAGCAGCATTCCTTGCATTTCATCAAACATAAAATAATGCCCTGAATCAACTTAAAGTTAAATGTGTTGAGGTATTACAGTTCTGTATAACCATATTACTGTGTAGTTTATTAGCAGAAATGTAATTATCAAAATGTTCACTGTTACAGTAACTGATGGAAATATTGCCTTCTCAAAATGTAGAAGATATTCTTATTCAACTTGCATGCAAATCAAATACGGATTTTTTTGGGCGGGTCAAATTGGTATGAAGACATTGAAATCAATGAAAGGGAACAAAATAAATTGCTATGCTTCCAACTAACATTAGTTACTATAGATTAGACACCTTATGTTACCCCCAGAATAAGAATAATGTTTTAACTGTACCTTAGACCTACAGTGATAATTAAGATATTATTAGTGATAGTTAGTATTTTTTAAATGAACTGACTTCACCAGAAGTACAGTAGATAGATCAACCAGGTGTATATGTTTTTTTAAATTCTTCTCGTAGACAAGGAAACAACAGAGGAATCATTCAAAGTTATCTTTCAGTGGACCATTTTGAAGAGGTTCTGGTGGTTTTATGTGATTTTGGAGGTGCACTGGCAGAGGGCGGGACACCAGGCGTACACCAAAGAATTGCTGCACCCGGCCTGTTTTTTCATGGCGGCACAGTTGGCATACTTGTTTACGTAAGGACAGGGATTGGCTGAAATGAAACATGAGAAGAAACATTGGCAGTCAATTCATTGCATATTGACAGTTTACATTTGGCGATTATTGTACATTGAACCGTGTGAACATGTTTTTAAAAGGCATCACTAACATTGCTGAGTCATATTGGTAAGATTTTAGACGGCACGCATGTGTTTTCATCCTGTCTGATACTTACTGCAAAGCTTATTTTCGCAGGAGTCGGGGCAGTCAGCACATGTAGCTCCTTCCTTGTATGGAGCCACTCCTTTGTAGTTTCCCCTGTTAACCAAAGTATTGAAATGATCGCTGGATGATGCCTACCTTCCACTACCAGTTACAGTAAATAGGGTGAAATTGTACACAGGTGTTAGGTGCATTTTGGGTGTGATTGGTACAACATACGCTCTATAGTATTGGCATCCATAGAAGTAGACTGAGCCAGGACACAGGGCCACACCACAGCCAACCTTGTATGAACTGTTCCAAACCACCTATATGAAAGGAAACACAGTTTAGTGTTATCAGAGTTTCATTGGCAAATAACCATAATGACACTTGTCGGTAACTACACACCTCTCTGACTACCATACAGCATAGCAAATCAAATCCCATTTTCTTGGTCGCATAAACATATTTAGCAGATGTTATTGCAGGTGTAGCACAATGGTCCATAACAATATACAGTATACAAAATGTTAAGAACGAAGAACACCTGCTCTTTCCATGACATAGACTGACCAGGTGAATCCAGCTGAAAGCTATGATCCCTTATTCATGTCACTTGTTAAATCCACTTCAATCAGTGTAGATGAAGGGGAGGAGATCGGTTAAAGACAGATTTTTAAGCCTCGAGACAATTGAGACATGGATTGTGTATGTGCCATTCAGAGGGTGAATGGAAAAGACAAAAGATTTAAGTGTCTTTGAATGGGGTATGGTAGTAGGTGCCAGGTGCACCCGATTGTGGGGGGGGGCAACTCAATATTAGGAAGGTGGTCCTAATGTTTGGTATACTCAGTGTATGTACAATACAATGACTGAAATTGCTACCAAAAGAAATGTCAATAAGTTAGTCATCTATTTTGTAAGTATCCTCCTTTGCTGTCAACAGGTATATGCGATTAAATATCCCTGAAAATATACGTGACAGAATATGAACTGTAGTTTTGGTGTGTGTTTCCTATCTGACCCTAATTAGTGGTGGACATGTAAAATGTATAAAAAATACCCCATAGTCCATTGCGGGTCCACTATACAGTGTTAAGACTGTATAGTGTTGTTGCTGTGCACTCTGTTTTGGGTGTGGTCGAATCTGTTCAGAAGGTATGTTGATTTCTCTATCGGTGTTTGTTTATTCAAATTTGACAGCACATGTATTACTTTGAAAGTTATGCCGCTGCAGTTGTCTTTGATGTGTTTGGAGAGATGTTAATGGGGGTCCAAGCAGTATATTGAAACTGTCCTCCATTAAGGTGACTGTTTAAGTTAATACATTTTGTATTTCTAAAATAGTTAGTGTTTGTGTAGATGCAGTGGCTAACTGCTGTTTTCTTTCATGCAGAAGTTGTGTGTCACTGTTTTCGGTCCGTTGTGAACATGGTCAGTTGTCTCTGTGGAAGCACTGTAGATATTTAGAAAATGATTGAGCTATCCAGTGAAAGGAACGGAGGTGTGTTTTCGCATTGTTTTACTGTACATTTTTTAAACAAGCAAACTTATACCTGATTCATTAAACTTATTGTTCTTTTTTTATATCGGCCTCAGACTGTTTCTCTATAAATGGGCCTATAGAACCTGTGATTTGATCAGATGTTGCACAGTGCCTTTGGAAAGTATTCAGACCCTTTGACTTTTTTGTTGTTGTTAGGTTACAGCCTTATTCTAAAATTGATAAAATTGTTATTTTCGCCTCATCAATCTACACACAATATCTCATAATGACAAAGCAAAAACTGTTGTTTTCTTAAAATTTTAGCAACGTTATCAAATAAGAAAAACTGATATCACATTTACATATGTATTCAGACCCTTTACTCAGTACTTTGTTGAAGCACCTTTGGCAGCGATTACAGTCTCGAGTCTTCTTGGGTATGACGCTACAAGATTGGCACACCTGTATACTGCAAAGATAGCCTGCAGAGTTCTGTTCCTACTATCCAGGTCTGTACCCAAGCAATTTGAACTTCTACTTTTAAAAATCCACCTCTCTAAAAACAAGTCTCTCACCGTTGCCGCCTGCTATAGACCACCCTCTGCCCCCAGCTGTGTTCTGGACACCATATGTGAACTGATTGCCCCCCATCTATCTTCAGAGCTCGTGCTGCTAGGCGACCTAAACTGGAACATGCTTAACACCCCAGCCATACTACACTCTAAGCTTGATGCCCTCAATCTCACACAAATTATCAATGAACCTACCAGGTACCACCCCAAAGCCGTAAACACGGGCACCCTCATAGATATCATCCTAACCAACTTGCCCTCTAAATACACCTCTGCTATTTTCAACCAAGATCTCAGGGATCACTGCCTCATTGCCTGCATCCGTAATGGGTCAGCGGTCAAACGACCTACACTCATCACTGTCAAACGCTCCCTGAAACACTTCAGCAACCAGGCCTTTCTAATCGACCTGGCCGGGGTATCCTGGAAGGATATTGATCTCATCCTGTCAGTAGAGGATGCCTGGTAAAAAATGAAATGCCTTCCTCACCATCTTAAATAAGCATGCCCCATTCAAGAAATTTAGAACCAGGAACAGATATAGCCCTTGGTTCTCTCCAGACCTGACTGCCCTTAACCAACACAAAAACATCCTATGGCGTTCTGCATTAGCATCGAACAGCCCCCGTGATATGCAACTTTTCAGGGAAGCTAGAAACCAATATACACAGGCAGTTAGAAAAGCCAAGGCTAGCTTTTTCAAGCAGAAATGTGCTTCCTGCAACACAAACTCAAAAAGTTCTGGGACACTAAAGTCCATGGAGAATAAGAACACCTCCTCCCAGCTGCCCACTGCACTGAGGACAGGAAACACTGTCACCACCGATAAATCCACTATAATTGAGAATTTCAATAAGCATTTTTCTACGGCTGGCCATGCTTTCCACGTGGTTACCCCTACCCCGGTCAACAGCACTGCACCCCCCACAGCAACTCGCCCAAGCCTTCCCCATTTCTCCTTCTCCCAAATCCAGTCAGCTGATGTTCTGAAAGAGCTGCAAAATCTGGACCCCTACAAATCAGCCAGGCTAGACAATCTAGACCCTTTCTTTCTAAAATTATCTGCCGAAATTATTGCAACCCCTATTACTAGCTGTCTAAGATTCCCAAAGATTGGAAAGCAGCTGCAGTCATCCCCCTCTTCAAAGGGGGGGACACTCTTGACCCAAACTGCTACAGACCTATATCTATCCTACCCTGCCTTTCTAAGGTCTTCGAAAGCCAAGTCAACAAACAGATTACCGACCATTTCGAATCCCACCATACCTTCTCCGCTATGCAATCTGGTTTCAGAGCTGGTCATGGGTGCACCTCAGCCACGCTCAAGGTCCTAAACGGTATCCTAACCGCCATCGATAAGAAACAATACTGTGCAGCCGTATTCATTGACCTGGCCAAGGCTTTCGACTCTGTCAATCACCACATCCTCATCGGCAGACTCGATAGCCTTGGTTTCTCAAATGATTGCCTCGCCTGGTTCACCAACTACTTCTCTGATAGAGTTCAGTGTGTCAAATCGGAGGGCCTGTTGTCCGGGCCTCTGGCAGTCTCTATGGGGGTGCCACAGGGTTCAGTTCTTGGACCGACTCTCTTCTCTGTATACATCAATGATGTCGCTCTTGCTGCTGGTGATTCTCTGATCCACCTCTATGCAGACGACACCATTCTGTATACTTCTGGCCCTTCTTTGGACACTGTGTTAACAACCCTCCAGACGAGCTTCAATGCCATACAACTCTCCTTCCGTGGCCTCCACTTGCTCTTAAATACAAGTAAAACTAAATGCATGCTCTTCAACCAATCGCTGTCTGCACCTGCCCGCCCGTCCAACATCACTACTCTGGACGGTTCTGACTTAGAATATGTGGACAACTACAAATACCTAGGTGTCTGGTTAGACTGTAAACTCTCCTTCCAGACTCACATCAAACATCTCCAATCCAAAGTTAAATCTAGAATTGGCTTCCTATTTCGCAACAAAGCATCCTTCACTCATGCTGCCAAACATACCCTTGTAAAACTGACCATCCAACCGATCCTCGACTTCGGCGATGTCATTTACAAAATAGCCTCCAATACCCTACTCAATAAATTGGATGCAGTCTATCACAGTGCCGTCCGTTTTGTCACCAAAGCCCCATATACTACCCACCACTGCGACCTTTACGCTCTCGTTGGCTGGCCCTCGCTTCATACTCGTCGCCAAACCCACTGGCTCCAGGTCATCTACAAGACCCTGCTAGGTAAAGTCCCCCCTTATCTCAGCTCGCTGGTCACCATAGCAGCACCCACCTGTAGCATGCGCTCCAGCAGGTATATCTCTCTGGTCACCCCCAAAACCAATTCTTCCTTTGGCCGCCTCTCCTTCAAGTTCTCTGCTGCCAATGACTGGAACGAACTACAAAAATCTCTGAAACTGGAAACACTTATCTCCCTCACTAGCTTTAAGCACCAGCTGTCAGAGCAGCTCACAGATTACTGCACCTGTACATAGCCCGTCTATAATTTAGCCCAAACAACTACCTCTCCCCCTACTGTATTTATTTATTTATTTTGCTCCTTTGCACCCCATTATTTCTATATTTACTTTGCACATTCTTCCACTGCAAATCTACTATTCCAGTGTTTTACTTGCTATATTGTATTTACTTTGCCACCATGGCCTTTTTTTTGCCTTTACCTCCCTTATCTCACCTCATTTGCTCACATTGTATATACTTATTTTTTCTACTGTATTATTGACTGTATGTTTGTTTTATTCCATGTGTAACTCTGTGCTGTTGTATATGTGTCGAACTGCTTTGCTTTATCTTGGCCAGGTCGCAGTTGTAAATGAGAACTTGTTCTCAACTTGCCTACCTGGTTAAATAAAGGTGAAATAAATAAAAAAAATTGGGGAGTTTTTCCCATTCTTCTCTGCAGATCCTCTCAAGCTCTGTCAGGTTGGATGGGGAATGTTGCTGCACAGCTATTTTCAGGTCTCTTCAGAGATGTTCGATCGGGTTCAAGTCCGGGCTCTGGCTGGGCCACTCAAGGACATTCAGAGACTTGTCCCGAAGCCACTACTGCGTTGTCTTGACTGTGTGCTTAGCGTCGTTGTCCTGTTGGAAGGTGAACCATCGCCACAGTCTGAGGTCCTGATCGCTCTGGAGCAGGTTTTCATCAAGGATCTCTCTGTACTTTGCTCCGTTCATCTTTGCCTCTATCCTGACTTGTCTCCCAGTCCCTGCCGCTGAAAAACATCCTCACAGCATGATGCTGACACCACCACCATGCTTCACCGTATGGATGGTGCCAGGTTTCCTCCAGATATGACGCTTGGCATTCAGGCCAAGGAGTTCAATCTTGGTTTCATCAGACGAGAGAATCTTGTTTCTCATGGTCTGAGAGTCCTTTAGGTGCCTTTTGGCAGACTCCAAGAGGTCTTTCATGTGTCTTTTTATTGAGGAGTGTCCTCTGTCTGGCCACTCTACCATAAAGGCCTAATTGGTGGAGTGCTGCAGAGATAGTTGTCCTTCTGGAAGGTTCTCCCATCTCCACAGAGGAACTCTGGAGCTCTGTCAGAGTGACAATCGGGTTCTTGGTCACCTCTTTGACCATGGCCCTTCTCCCCTGATTGCTCAGTTTGGCCGGGTGGACAGATCTAGGAAGAGTCTTGTTGGTTCCAAACTTCTTCCATTTAAGAATGATGGAGGTCACTGTGTTCTTGGGGACCTGCAGACATTTTTTGGTACCCTTCCCCAGATCTGTTCCTTGACACAATCCTGTCTCGGAGCTCTCAGACAATTCCTTCGACCTGATGGCTTGGTTTTTGCTCTGACATGCACTGTCAACTGTGGGACCTTATATAGACAGGTGTGTGCCTTTCCAAATCATGTCCAATCAATTGAATTTACCACAGGTGGACTCCAATGAAGTTGTAGAAACATCTCAAGGATGATCAATGGAAATTGAGCTCAGGTGCATCCTGTTTTCAAGTCTCATAGCAAAGGGTCTGAATACGTATTTAAATAAGGTATTTCTGTTTTTCAAAAAAAACAGTTTTCGCTTCGTCATGATGGGGTATTGTGTGTGGAGGAAGTTGTTTTATTTAATCCATTTTAGAATAAGACTAACGTAACAAAATGTGGAAAAAGTCAAGGGGTCTGAATACTTTCTGAAGGCACTTCATGTCATAATATATCTGCACAAAAGATGAATGGTACCTGTGTGTAGTGTCCGATGGGTTTACCATTGAGAGATCCATTGGGATAGGAGTAATCTCTGACCTCACTGTGCCAGGCTGTAACTACTGCAGTCCAATTCTTAGAAGCGGAGGACTTGAAGAGGTTCTCACCCATTTCGTAGTCTGTTCATAAGTAAAGCATGCATGGAAAAGTTTACTATATACTGTAGGTGTGTAACAGTGAAATTAAACTGGAACTGTTGACTAAAATGTATTTGAATGCAGGATTTAAGATGTCAACAAATATAAGATACCAGGTAAGCTACCATAGTCATTGGTGATAAGAAATCATGACATTCAAAATATATGTGATCTTAAGATTGCGCACACATTGATACCATTGCAGCGAAAGTCTTGAGTTGCATGAATCAGTAAAATATATTTGTCTTAGTTTGCTCTACAGCAGGGGAAAAACAGGAGATGTCAAGGAGAGACAAAGGGGAAACCGTACCGCCAAGCATGCGACTGCTGGGTGGGCCATGAGCCATGGAGCAGGTGTCAACCCAAGCCTGAGCACTGGCCGCTGCCTCCTCGCTCCAGTTCTGCAGATCAGATACAAACAGCTCTAGAATAATGCCATCCAGAAGACTGACATCCACATACTAGTGTCAAAGGAGTATTTTGTGGCCACTGTATTTTCTCTACCTGTACATAAACTAACCATATAGGTTTACCATAGGGCTGCTCTATGAATTACATATCAGGGATTATATTCTTTACGATGGATGTTGGGGGATACTATGTTGTAAACATTGATTCTGAGGTTGTTACTGATGGAAAGTATATGAATCATGAAAGCATACCATCTTGAGCATGTCTCTAGCAGTTGGCGTAACCGCTCTCCGGAATGCATTGTGCTGGTTAAGGATCTCAGCCTGAACTACTGTGCTGTCTGGGCAAATTTCTATACATACACATACACACACACACACACACACACATTATATTGTGGGATTATATGCACATTACTTACCCCACAGGTAAATTCTTCACTAAACCATAATACAAAGCAACTATCAACGTATTGATTATGAGTCCCAAATCAATCCACTTTCTTTTGAAAAACAGCACGTGATGAATAAACATTGTGTGTGATGACTAAATCCAATTGAATTAGTTTAGAATCATGTTGGTAGAGCATAGTGAAAGCACACACCGTTTGCAAAGTCTTCACGTTTTGCTGCATGAAATTGAAAGGGATTTTTTTAAATGATCCTACAGTACAGATCTCAACAACCTACTTCACCTTTCTGAAGTAAAATAAAGTTATAGAAAATGTAAACACACAACAACAAAAAAACAAAGGTGCTTTGTTTTTGCGTATGTCTTCACACCCCAGAGTTAATACTTGGTGGAGCAGCCATTAAATATGTAAATCATTTAGAATACCATTCTACCGACTTTGCACAACACTTAGGGCAGCATATGCCAATTATGTTTTGTCAAAATTGCTCAAGCTCAGTAAATTTGGTTGGGTATCATTGATGGAAAGCATATTTAAACCTCTTTTCAAGCAAATTTATGTCAGGACTGAGTCCAGACCACTCGGCGACACAACACCTTTTGGAAATCCATTCGGGTGTGTCTTTCACATAACATTAGGTATAATTGTCTCACTAAAAAATACAACTCTATCCCAGGGTTTTCAGAAGACTGAGGAGGGTTTCTTTTGTCAATGTTTACCTGGGCTTTGCGGCTTTCATATTTATTTTGAAATTGACAAACTCCCCAGGGGCTGCAGATGACAAGCAATACCTATAACATCTATAACATCTGCCACCATAATACTAACCCTGAGGTAGTTTTTTTTTCCTCAGGAAAATTATAACTATTTTAATGCCAAAGACACACCTGAATGGCTTTCCAAGAGGTGTTTACTTGTTCCTGAATGATCCAGTCTCAATCCTGAATTAAGACCTAAATCCATCTAAAGTCTTCGAAACCCAAGTTAAAAAACAGATCACTGACCATTTCGAATCCCACCTTACCTTCTCCGCTGTGCAATCCGGTTTCCGAGCCGGTCACGGGTGCACCTCAGCCAGGCTCAAGGTACTAAACGATATCATAACCGCCATCGATAAAAGACAGTACTGTGCAGCCGTCTGGAACGAATTGCCAAAATCGCTGAAGTTGGAGACTTTTATTTCCCTCACCAACTTTAAACATCAGCTATCTGAGCAGCTAACTGATCGCTGCAGCTGTACATAGTCCATCTGTAAATAGCCCACCCAATCTACCTACCTCATCCCCGATACTGTTATTTACTTTTCTGCTCTTTTGCACACCAGTATCTCTACTTGCACATCATCATCTGTTCATTTATCACTCCAGTGTTAATCTGCTAAATTGTAATTATTTGCTCCTATAACCTATTTATTGCCTACCTCCTCATGCCTTTTGCACACACTGTATATAGACTTTCTTGGTCAAATCTTATTCAAAATGATTCAATGCTTTAAGGGCTGCCAAAGGTGCTTCAACCAAGTATGAACTCTGGGGAGTCAAGACATATGCAATCAAGACATTTTCATTTAATTTAGAATTGATTTGGAAAATGTTCTATAAAATGTTCCACTTTTAAAATCTGGAGTAGGTTGTGTAGCTCTGTTGGGGAACATATGAAAATGAATCGCCTTTTAAATGTTAAGGCAGCAAAATGCGGAGACTGTGCAAGGGGTGTGTAGACTTTCACTGGGCACTGTGTTAGAATGTCCGTAAGGCATTGTACTTACTTGACTGTGGGCACAGCAGTAGGAGATGGCTCAAGGGAAAGAATGAAAAGCTTTCAGAGTAAGATCTTTCATAAATACTTTAACGTTTAATTGGCCTCACATCTAATGTACTGTTTCAGATTACATATGTGGTTTTCTTTTCAGTAATTAGTAGGAGTACTTACCACATTGCACGCAGAGTACACATCATGCAGTGTCAGGATGCAAACCAATAACGCAAACATTGTGCCTGAAATCCGGGAGAGAGAGACTGCACCTATCTAGAATAAGAATCCACATGATCAGTATGGAGTACCTTGCCTTAGCTGACCTGTTGTCAGAACCTTTGCACAACTGTATGATAGCATCTATTGCATTTTTGTTACCGTATTTTAACATCAACTTATGTCTTTTCTCACTAACATATTCACATTGATAGCCATAAGCGAAAAAGCTACTAAACAATAAAAATAGGCAGTCCTTTGAGAATCAAGAGACTAGCCTTTGCACATCACGGAGACTGATCATATTTTAACTTGCATGTTCTCGAATAGTTAATGCTGTAAAGATCTGTACTTCTTGCAGAGCGAAGAGGCTTACCTGCTCATGGGTCTTCAAGAGGTTGAGTGTCACTTGGTGCTGTTCTTTTTCCTTTTATAGGGCCAACGCCGGGCTGTATTCGTGACTGTGGTAGGCTCACCTTTTTTTTTCACTACTAATGATGCAGAGGCTGTCAATATTACACAATGGATGCAGAACAACAATGCATCCAGAAACCAGCATTGAGAAGCTGACAGAAGTAAATATGAATTTGTAAGTGCATGGGGTGTAGTTTCTCCACTCTGCAGGCCTCCACAAAGAAAGAGAAGCGCTCTGTAAATACTAGTGTAAATAAAAGAACCATTATGGATGGCGTTGACTGCATATGAGTGGATGCATTTCTTTGTTTGGAATGGTACACCAATTAGGGAGCTCACAATGGCAAATAGTCTTCCTTGAGTTTGTTCTAGCTTGCACTTTTCAGATTAATTATCCTTTGAAGACTTTGCCTTTGGGGTCTGTCTAGCCAATGTGTCTGGGCCACAATAATGACTGTTTAGTGTGTATGACCAAATCCGGTTGTATAAATTCAGTCAATATAGAAGGATTTATCCTTTGCATTATAACTATCTGCTCTGAGGTCAGAAGGCATTTCTTTAAAAATGGAATGCATGACTTGTTGGCAATTGACATAATAAAGTTGGATATCATTTTGTAAACACCTTATCATGATGCAAGGTGACTATGGGTGGTCAGAAAGGCCCCTAACAAATAAAGTGGATACCTAGTCAGTTGTACAACTGAATGCCTTCCGCATTTAAATCAATCCCTCTGCATCAGAGAGGTGTGGGGGGCTGCCTTAATCAACATCCACGGCACCCAGGGAACAGTGGGTTAACTGCCTTGCTCAGGACGACAGATTTTTACCTTGTCAACTCGGGGACTCAATCCAGCAACCTTTCAGTTACTGGCCCAATGCTCTAACCACTAGGCTACCTGCCACCCTCAATAAGATTATTTGATTATGCTTATGACTTGACTTTATATCAAGATCTCGTTAACTTTTATTAATAAACAAATAAATCACTGAATTGACTGTGTATCATTGCTAATAAACAAATGCCTGTCATAATCAAGGTGTAATTAGTTTTTTCCAAACCGATTCCCTCTATCCCTAAAAGGCTGAAATACAGTATGTCTAGAGAGCACATAGAAAGTGGGTAGGTAGATTTATGAGAAGAGTATTTTTTAAATCGGCAACACACTTTAAATGCAATGAGAGAATGTGCTGAAACCAAACACCCAGGTCATGTCTTTCAATGTCATATCACCTTTACCATCATTCACCTCTGTCAACAACACTTGTTATGTTTGTATATTTAACTGGGTGTTCCTCTCTGCATACAATACATTTTTGGGTGCAGCAAATACAATGTATGCTGTCTGACCTAAATATACTGAATAAAAGTACAAATGCAACATTCAACAATGACTTAGATTTTACTGAGTAACAGTTTATATAGGGAAATCAGTCAATTGAAAGAAATTCATTAGTCTAGTCCCTAGTCTATGGATTTCACATGACTGGGAATACAGATATGCATCTGTTGGTCATAGATTCCTTTTAAAAAAGTAGGGGCGTGGATTAGAACCAGTCGGTATCTGACCATCATTTGCCTCATGCAGTGCGACACATCTCCTTCCCATTGAGTTGATCAGGCTGTTGATTGTGGCCTGTTGTCCAACTCCTCTTCAATGGCTGTGCGAAGTTGTTGGATATTGGCAGGAACTGGAACACACTGTCCTAAGCGTCGATTCAGAGCATCCCAAATATGCTCAAATGGTGACATGTCTGGGAAGTATGCAGGCCATGGAAGAACAGGGTCATTTTCAGCTTCTGGAAATTGTTATATTTTTGGTCCTGATGTGGTAAAACAGTTTAAATAAAATCACAATCCATTTTGTAAGCTATATTCTTCAAGACTCAATGGCTATACAGTATATTAATTTAAATGTCCTAAAATGGATGTACCAATCCCTGATTGCCTCTTTTAAATAATATTTACAGTTTTTTACAATTGCTAACAAGCGTTTACCTATACTTAAGATACTTTTTCTAAAGTCTTAACACAGCAACATCACACAATTAGCCAAATAGTACATTTTCTGCTCAAAACCACATTTTGTTCCTTAAACACCAACTCTACATTTCAAAATACAAAAAAACTTTCTCTACATACACTAACTCTGTCAAAACACGGCAAACCCGACTTGTTATCTAATCATTGTCAAAACACTTACACATGTTTTCTATCCAAGAGGAACATACAGGCAATCATAGCACAGCGACTTTCAAAATACTAACAGTTGATGGCATTACAAAAACTGCATTACTTTTCATGTTTCAGTTCTACCTGCAGACAATAGACAATACGAAATCCATCGTTTTTTATAATTCAGTTTCCTTTTACTGTACACCACTACATTTTTTGGTTGAGTGTTGAACGTGTGCATTTTTGGGAACATACTATCTAAAAGTGAATGAGTCATCTTTACTTTATAGAACGTAGAGTAGAAAAAAATGTGTAAGTGACAGAATTTCTGCAGTAAAATCTTTATTAGCAACATGAAATTGCTGCCAGTGATCAACAAAAAAAACAACATACATGGCCTTTGGTTCCAAATGTGTAAAAATAAAACACAATTACAGTACAAAAGGCACAGAGGGAAAAAAAACACAAAAATGCACAGTCCTGTTCTAATCTATATGATCTTCAGCATTTGGCCACATGTTCTCGTCCACATCACATCTTATGTCGTCTCTCGCTATGCACCTTGAATAGAAATGCTTGACATGCCTTATCCACCCCTGGTAGTCTTCAGCTGATATGTCTCTGCAGCAGGCATCCATTTTATCCAGGAGGGACATTTGGTCATGTGGCCGATGATCATACACTTTCCACCTCCAGGCAGAAAAAAAGGCGAGTAGGTGGGGAGGAAAAGGGAAACCATTCTTAGATGGGCTGCAAACCAGTTTGTGATTGCATGTGAATGGTGGAATGCTACATTGCCTCATGCAATCACAAATGTTGTACTTTGTCCTGCCACCCTGATTCCTGCTTCAGTAGGAGAGAGATCGGTCCCTCTTTTTGTGTGTCTGACAGTTTGCCATTCATATATAAGTAATTTAAAACATGATAGTAATGGATCTTTCAGTAGTTCATAAAATGTTTATATCTCTATTGGAATGTCCAGGCTAGGGCTTTTCCCCATCTGAAAGGAATCAATTGCCATCGATAATTAATTTTGTGTAATTAGACCTTCACAAGAATCTTGTTTTTTGTCACATAGTTTTTAAAAAGATTGGTAGAAGGATATCACAATTCATCGTGAAGTGAGGTTGGAGGAACTTGGCAATAGTAAATGTATCTACAACATTTTACTTCCTCATTCAAAATCTCCTTTGGTGAGAAGTATTTCTGTAGGTCATTTTTTTGTTGTGTTTATATTATGAGGGTTGAGGCATTTTTTGTTGTTCTCCATCCAGTTTGTTCAGTTGTTTTTAGATAAGTGAAGCCTGATCTTTCCTAATTAAGGTCCTCAAACTTAATCCCTGACCCCCCCTCCCCCCACACACACACACACACACAGTTGTATGACCTATAGATATTGAACTACCCTCAGACTGTACAGTTCTATTTGTCCAGTGTCTCTTGAATATTTGAGCCATGTGAAGCTGTAACTTCAGTAATAAACACTAGAGGGCATTCTCACTTATTAAAAGGATGAGGCAGCTACACTCTCCTCCATATGTATTTGGACAGTGAAGCATAAATGTAAAATGTGACTCTGCATTTTGGATTTTAGATCAAATGTTTCATGAGGCAACAGAACAGGGTGTCACCTTTTTGAGGGTATTTTCATGCATATCTGTTTTACAGTTTAGAAATGAAAGCACTTTATCTAGTCCCTGAACACTTCTAAATGAATCCTGATAATGAAATGGTTTCTTTTTAGTGAATAATGGTCAGTGAGAAGGTTAGAGGCTATAACAAAACATTATAACCTCTTACATATTTTATCTGCAACACACTTACAATGCAATGAGAGAATATGCTGAAACCAAACACCCAGGTCATGTTTTTCAATATCATATCACCTTTACCATCTTTCACCTCTGTCAACAACACTTCTTATGTTTGCATATTTAACTGGGTGTTCCTCTCTGCATACTATACATTTTTGGGATGCAGCAAATACAATGTATGCTGTCTGAACTAAATATACTGAATAAAAGTATAAATGCAACAACTTCAGAGATTTTACTGAGTTACAGTTCAGATAAGGAAATCAGTCAATTGAAATAAATTCATTAGACCATAATCTATGGATTTCACATGACTGGGAATACAGATATGCATCTGTTGGTCATAGATTCCTTAAAAAAAAGTAGAATCAGAACCAGTCAGTATCTGTTGTGACCACCATTTGCCTCATGCAGCACGACACATCTCCTTCGCATTGAGTTGGTCAGGCTGTTGATTGTGGCCTGTCGATTGTTGTCCCACTCCTCTTCAATGGCTGTGCGAAGTTGCTGGATATTGGCGGGAACTGGAACATGCTGACGTACCCGTCGATCCAGAGCATCCCAAACATGCTCAATGGGTGACATGTCTGGTGAGTATGCAGGCCATGGAAGAACTGGGTCATTTTCAGATTCTGGAAATTGTTATATTTTTTGGTCCTGATATGGTAAGACAGTATAAATAAAATCACAATCTGTTTTATAAGTTCTATTCTTCAAGACTCTATACAGTATATTCATTTAAATTGTCCTAAAATGGATGTACCAATCCCTGATCGCCCCGTTTAAATCATATTTAATCCCTGAACCCCTCCACCCCCACACACACACACACACTCAGTTGTATGACCTATAGATATTGAACTACCCTCAGACTGTACAGTTCCATTTGTCCAGTGTCTCTTGAATATTTGAGCCATGTGAAGCTGTACCTTCAGTAATAAACACTAGAGGGCATTCTCACTTATTAAAAGGATGAGGCAGCTACACTCTCCTCCATATGTATTTGGACAGTGAAGCAGAAATGTCAAATGTGGCTCTGCATTTTGGATTTTAGATCAAATGTTTCATGAGGCAACAGAACAGGGTGACACCTTTTTGTGGCTTTTTTCATGCATATCTGTTTTACAGTTTAGACATGAAAGTACTTGATCTAGTCCCTGAACAATTCTAAATGAATCCTGATAATGCCATGGTTTCTTTTTAGTGAATAATGGTGAGTTAGAAGGTTAGAGGCTGTAACAAAAAATGCTAACCTCTTACATTTTTTATCTGCAACACACTTTCAATGTCATATCACCTTTACCCTCATTCATCTCTGTAAAGAACATGTGTGATGTTTGTATATTTAACTGGGTGTTCCTCTCTACATACAATACATTTTTGGGATGCAGCAAATACAATGTATGCTGTCTGACCTAAAAATACTGAATAAAAGTATAAATGCAACAACTTCAGAGATTTTACTGAGTTACAGTTCAGATAAGGAAATCAGTCAATTAAAATTAATTCATTAGACCATAATCTATGGATTTCACATGACTGGGAATACAGATATGCATCTGTTGGTCATAGATTCCTTAAAAAAAAGTAGAATCAGAACCAGTCAGTATCTGTTGTGACCACCATTTGCCTCATGCAGCACGACACATCTCCTTCGCATTGAGTTGGTCAGGCTGTTGATTGTGGCCTGTCGATTGTTGTCCCACTCCTCTTCAATGGCTGTGCGAAGTTGCTGGATATTGGCGGGAACTGGAACATGCTGACGTACCCGTCGATCCAGAGCATCCCAAACATGCTCAATGGGTGACATGTCTGGTGAGTATGCAGGCCATGGAAGAACTGGGTCATTTTCAGATTCTGGAAATTGTTATATTTTTTGGTCCTGATATGGTAAGACAGTATAAATAAAATCACAATCTGTTTTATAAGTTCTATTCTTCAAGACTCTATACAGTATATTCATTTAAATTGTCCTAAAATGGATGTACCAATCCCTGATCGCCCAGTTTGAATCATATTCAATCCCTGAACCCCTCCACCCCCACACACACACACACACACAGTTGTATGACCTATAGATATTGAACTACCCTCAGACTGTACAGTTCTATTGTCCAGTGTCTCTTGAATATTTGAGCCATGTGAAGCTGTACCTTCAGTAATAAACACTAGAGGGCATTCTCATTTATTAAAAGGATGAGGCAGCTACACTCTCCTCCATATGTATTTGGACAGTGAAGCAGAAATGTAAAATGTGGCTCTGCATTTTGGATTTTAGATCAAATGTTTCATGAGGCAACAGAACAGGGTGTCACATTTTTTGTGGCTATTTTCATGCATATCTGTTTTACAGTTTAGAAATGAAATCACTTTATCTAGTCCCTGAACACCTCTAAATAAATCCTGATAATGCCATTATTTATTTTGAATGAAAAAATGGTGAGTGAGAAGGTTAGAGGCTATAACAAAACATGCTAACCTCTCATATTGCAAATAATGTGAGTATACCATTTTCTGTGTTTTTTTTGCGGGGGGGGGGGGGGGGGGGGTGATCTTTGTGCCTCTGTACCCTCACATAATTATTAACGATTCCTTCATGATTATCCATAATCATGGCAGCATCCACAGTAATGTAGAAGTGTTCAGAAATGTCTTATATTCTTACTGACAATAAAATTGACTCCAAAATGACAACACATTATTCACCATTCAGTTACTTTGGGCTAAGTTTGACCCGAAATGCAACCAAAACAAACTGCAAATGTAAAGTCACAAGCTTGATGTAGTCCTTGAGTGCAAGGAATATGGGACCAAATCATTTTGGACTATTTTAATACACTAATGGAATTTGTCCAAATACAGTACTTTACTTCAAATGGGGGGGCTAGATGCATAAAGTGCTTTCATTTCTAAACGGTAAAACAGATATTTTCATATGAGGTGACAGTACAGAATGCCACCTTTTATTTGAGGATATTTTCAGATGAGAGATGAGAGAATATGCCGAAACCAAGCAACCATGTCATGTCTTTCGATGTCATGTCACCTTTACCCTTACTCACCTCTGTCAACAACACTTGTTATGTTTGTATTTTTAACTGGGTGTTCCTCTCTGCATACAATACATTTTTGGAATGCAGCAAATACAATGTATGCTGTCTGACCTAAATATACTGAATAAAAGTATAAATGCAACAACTTCAGAGATTTACCGAGTTACAGTTCATATAAGGAAATCAGTCAATTAAAATAAATTCATTAGACCATAATCTATGGATTTCACATGACTGGGAATACAGACATGCATCTGTTGGTCATAGATTCCTTTTTTTTAAGTAGGGGCGTGGATCAGAACCAGTCAGTATCTGTTGTGACAACCATTTGCCTCATGCAACAAGACATCTCCTTCACATTGAGTTGGTCAGGCTGTTGATTGTGGCCTGTCGATTGTTGTCCCACTCCTCTTCAATGGCTGTGCGAAGTTGCTGGATATTGGCAGAAACTGGAACACGCTGCCGTACGAATCGATCCAGAGCATCCCAAACATGCTCAATGGGTGACATGTCTGGTGGGTATGCAGGCCATGGAAGAACTGGGTCATTTTCAGATTCAGGAAATTGTTATATTTTTGGTCCTGATGTGGTAAGACAGTTTAAATAAAATCACAATCCAAGTTATGTTCATCAAGACTCAATGGCTATACAGTATATTAATTTAAAAGTCCTAAAATGGATGTAGCAATCCCTGATTGCCCCTTTTTAAATAATATTTAAACCCTGAACCCCCCCCCCCCCCCCCCCCACGCACACTCACAGTTTATTGACCTATAGATATTGAACTACCCTCAGACTGTACAGTTCCATTTGTCCAGTGTCTCTTGAATATTTGAGCCATGTGAAGCTGTACCTTCAGTAATAAACACTAGAGGGCATTCTCACTTATTAAAAGGATGAGGCAGCTACACTCTCCTCCATATGTATTTGGACAGTGAAGCATAAATGTAAAATGTGGCTCTGCATTTTGGATTTTAGATCAAATGTTTCATGAGGCAACAGAACAGGGTGTCACATTTTTGTGGCTATTTTCATGCATATCTGTTTTACAGTTTAGAAATGAAATCACTTTATCTAGTCCCTGAACACTTCTAAATAAATCCTGATAATGCCATTATTTATTTTGAATGAAAAAATGGTGAGTGAGAAGGTTAGAGGCTATAACAAAACATGCTAACCTCTCATATTGCAAATAATGTGAGTTTACCATTTTCTGTGTTTTTTTTTGCGGGGGGGGGGGGGGGGGGGTGATCTTTGTGCCTCTGTACCCTCACATAATTATTAACGATTCCTTCATGATTATCCATAATCATGGCAGCATCCACAGTAATGTAGAAGTGTTCAGAAATGTCTTATATTCTTACTGACAATAAAATTGACTCCAAATGACAACACATTATTCACCATTCAGTTACTTTGGGCTAAGTTTGACCCGAAATGCAACCAAAACAAACTGCAAATGTAAAGTCACAAGCTTGATGTAGTCCTTGAGTGCAAGGAATATGGGACCAAAACATTTTGGACTATTTTAATACACTAAGGGAATTTGTCCAAATACAGTACTTGGCTTAAAATGGGGGGGAGGCTAGATGTATAAAGTGCTTTCATTTCTAAACGGTAAAACAGATATTTTCATTTGAGGCGACAGTACAGAATGCCACCTTTTATTTGAGGATATTTTCAGATGAGAGATGAGAGAATATGCCCGAAACCAAGCAACCACGTCATGTCTTTCGATGTCATGTCACCTTTACCCTTACTCATCTCTGTCAACAACACTTATGTTTGTATATTTAACTGGGTGTTCCTCTCTGCATACTATACATTTTTGGGATGCAGCAAATACAATGTATGCTGTCTGAACTAAATATACTGAATAAAAGTATAAATGCAACAACTTCAGAGATTTTACTGAGTTACAGTTCATATAAGGAAATCAGTCAATTGAAATAAATTCATTAGACCATAATCTATGGATTTCACATGACTTGGAATACAGACATGCAACTGTTGGTCATAGATTCCTTTACAAAAAAGTAGGGGCGTGGATCAGAACAAGTCAGTATCTGTTGTGACAACCATTTGCCTCATGCAACACGACATCTCCTTCACATTGAGTTGGTCAGGCTGTTGATTGTGGCCTGTCGATTGTTGTCCCACTCCTCTTCAATGGCTGTGCGAAGTTGCTGGATAATGGTGGAAACTGGAACACGCTGCCGTATGCATCGATCCAGAGCATCCCAAACATGCTCAATGGGTGATATGTCTGGTGAGTATGCAGGCCATGGAAAAACTGGGTCATTTTCAGAGTCAGGAAATTGTTATATTTTTGGTTCTGATGTGGTAAGACATTTTAAATAAAATCACAATCCAAGTTATGTTCTTCAAGACTCAATGGCTATACAGTATATTAATTTAAAAGTCCTAAAATGGATGTAGCAATCCCTGATTGCCCCTTTTAAATAATATTTAAACCCTGACCCCCCCCCCCCCACGCACACACACAGTTGTATGACCTATAGATATTGAACTACCCTCAGACTGTACAGTTCCATTTGTCCAGTGTCTCTTGAATATTTGAGCCATGTGAAGCTGTACCTTCAGTAATAAACACTAGAGGGCATTCTCACTTATTAAAAGGATGAGGCAGCTACACTCTCCTCCATATGTATTTGGACAGTGAAGCAGAAACGTCAAATGTGGCTCTGCATTTTGGATTTTAGATCAAATGTTTCATGAGGCAACAGAACAGGGTGACACCTTTTTGTGGCTATTTTCATGCATATCTGTTTTACAGTTTAGACATGAAAGTACTTGATCTAGTCCCTGAACAATTCTAAATGAATCTGATAATGCCATGGTTTCTTTTTAGTGAATAATGGTGAGTTAGAAGGTTAGAGGCTGTAACAAAAAATGCTAACCTCTTACAATTTTTATCTGCAACACACTTTCAATGTCATATCACCTTTACCTCATTCATCTCTGTAAAGAACATGTGTGATGTTTGTATATTTAACTGGGTGTTCCTCTCTACATACAATACATTTTTGGGATGCAGCAAATACAATGTATGCTGTCTGACCTAAAAATACTGAATAAAAGTATAAATGCAACAACTTCAGAGATTTTACTGAGTTACAGTTCAGATAAGGAAATCAGTCAATTGAAATAAATTCATTAGACCATAATCTATGGATTTCACATGACTGGGAATACAGATATGCATCTGTTGGTCATAGATTCCTTAAAAAAAAGTAGAATCAGAACCAGTCAGTATCTGTTGTGACCACCATTTGCCTCATGCAGCACGACACATTCCTTCGCATTGAGTTGGTCAGGCTGTTGATTGTGGCCTGTCGATTGTTGTTCCACTCCTCTTCAATGGCTGTGCGAAGTTGCTGGATATTGGCGGGAACTGGAACATGTCGACGTCCGTCGATCCAGAGCATCCCAAACATGCTCAATGGGTGACATGTCTGGTGAGTATGCAGGCCATGGAAGAAATGGGTCATTTTCAGATTCTGGAAATTGTTTATATTTTTTGGTCCTGATTGGTAAGACAGTATAAATAAAATCACAATCTGTTTTATAGTTCTATTCTTCAAGACTCTATACAGTATATTCATTTAATTGTCCTAAAATGGATGTACCAATCCCTGATCGCCCCGTTTAAATCATATTTAATCCCTGAACCCCTCCACCCCCACACACACACACACACTCAGTTGTATGACCTATAGATATTGAACTACCCTCAGACTGTACAGTTCCATTTGTCCAGTGTGTCTTGAATATTTGAGCCATGTGAAGCTGTACCTTCAGTAATAATACATTCTCACTTATTAAAAGGATGAGGCAGCTACACTCTCCTCCATATGTATTTGGACAGTGAAGCAGAAATGTCAAATGTGGCTCTGCATTTTGGATTTTAGATCAAATGTTTCATGAGGCAACAGAACAGGGTGTCACATTTTTTGTGGCTATTTTCATGCATATCTGTTTACAGTTTAGAAATGAAATCACTTTATCTAGTCCCTGAACACTTCTAATAAATTGATAATGCCATTATTTATTTTGAATGAAAAAATGGTGAGTGAGAAGGTTAGAGGCTATAACAAAACATGCTAACCTCTCATAATGCAAATAATGTGAGTTTACCATTTTCTGTGGTTTTTTTGCGGGGGGGGGGGGGGGTGATCTTTGTGCCTCTGTACCCTCACATAATTATTAACGATTCCTTCATGATTATCCATAATCATGGCAGCATCCACAGTAATGTAGAAGTGTTCAGAAATATCTTATATTCTTACTGACAATAAAATTGACTCCAAAATGACAACACATTTTTCACCATTCAGTTACTTTGGGCTAAGTTTGACCCGAAATGCAACCAAAACAAACTGCAAATGTAAAGTCACAAGCTTGATGTAGTCCTTGAGTGCAAGGAATATGGGACCAAATCATTTTGGACTATTTTAATACACTAAGGGAATTTGTCCAAATACAGTACTTTACTTCAAATGGGGGGGCTAGATGCATAAAGTGCTTTCATTTCTAAACGGTAAAACAGATATTTTCATATGAGGCGACAGTACAGAATGCCACCTTTTATTTGAGGATATTTTCATAAATGTTTACTTCAAATCCAATATGCTGGAGTGTAGAGCCAAATGTTAAACAAATTAAAATACAACAAAAAAAATCACTATTGAAATACATATGGAGGGGAGTGTACGTCCAAATGTTTATTTTTCCCCTCTTTTTTTTTATCATACCCTCCCTTCCCTGATTGGAGTAAACTTCTACTGCTACTTAATTTAAAGCTATTTTGACTCACATATACTGCACACTCTAATTCCAACCCTCAGATGTCCACGTGCTTAGCCATCTTTCCCAGTACTCTACAATTGTGAAACTGATACATTTGACAATTTATACTATTCATTTTAAGCCATGCATGGTTTTTCATTGAAGGCAGACAAACCAATTCATTCCTTTCCCTTTTGAGTAATTGCCTCTTCCATTTTTGTGGCAGAAATGTGATGAGTTATTATACTTTTGTATTGAACATACTGTACATTTCCATACACCTTTGTCAATTGTGATTGTGACAATTTTACCGTCCTTATTTACAATATCATTCATAATGATACCTTCCTTATACATTTTTTCCCAATAAATGGGTCTTTCCTCTATCAGTATATTGGAGTTAAGCTGTAATATTTGTTCTGCCTCTTCTGGAGGATGAAATTGGAATTGTAACCAACTCTGTATGGCTTCATTTAAAAATGAGGACACTTTAAATAGGGTTCCATTGTCAAGCCACCTGAAATTGTCACATCAGATGACGCTGGAAAGACGACACAGGTACGGGGAGTAAAATGCTTAATATAGAACGGACATGGAACGAGACAGTAACACCGTCAGCAAACAGGTAACACAGACAAAAAAACAATTAATGCAGCAGTGGGGAACAGAGCAGGGGAACTGACAAATACAGGGGAGGTAATAAACAGGTGATGAGTGAGTCCAGGTGAATCCAATATCGCTGATGCGTGTGACGAGGGAAGGCAGGTGTGCGTAATAGATGATAGGAGCGAATGATGCAAGGCAGCCTGGCACCCTCAAGCGCGGGGGGGGGGGGCAGACGTGACAGAAATGGTTGGTTTTAATCTGTATTATGGCGAAAAGGCCCCCTTTTGAACATTGGTTGTGCCTCTCTTAAGCTACGTTTACACAAGCAGCCCAATTCTGATCCAATTCTAATTGGTATTTTGACTAATCAGATCAGCTCTGAAAAAGATCTGGTGGGAAAAGTTCGATGTGATTGGTCAAAAGACGAATTATTGCAAGAAACATATATTAGAATTGGTCTGTCTGTGTAGACGTAGCCTGAGTAGCCTACTAGGAAAACCAGTTTGGATATAGATATCATTTCGGCATAATGGGGGTTTTGAGAGGTTTAATGGCTTAATATTTAATTGTGTAGTCTCTAATCCATTAATTTTGAGCCACTTAATGTTATCATTACCTACGATTTTTAGAGCTAACATATTTCAATAACCATAATAAATAAGAATGGTGACAGAGGACTTCCTTGTATTACTCCTCTTGACAATTCAAAGTTCTCAGAGAAATAACTTAGTTTTACACAAAGGATTGTTGTACATGACTTTTACCCTGCATATAAGAGTTTCTCAAGTAAAAAAAAAATACAGGCACTTAGAAACAGATTCCTGCATTTTCTTAATTTTCAATAGTTTAAAAAATATTTTTTTAAGAATCCCGTCTGATTCTTTTAAAATTCTGAGCAATACATTTTGCCAATATTTTTGTGTTGCAACATTGAAGGGTGAGGGGCCTCCAATTTTGTACTTCGTACTGCCCCTCTGGTTCCTGCTTCAGTAGGAGAGAGATCGATTGGTCCCTCTTTTTGTGTGTCTGACAGTTTGCCATTTATATACAAGTAATTTAAAACATGGTAGTTCATAAAATGTTTATATCTCTATTGGAATGTCCAGGCTAGGGCTTTTCCCCATCTGAAAGGAATTAATTGCCATCGATAATTCATTTTGTGTAATTAGATCTTCACAAGAATCTTGTTTTTTGTCACAGTTTTTTAAACATTGGTAGAAGGATATCACAACCCACCGTGAAATGAGGTTGGAGGAACTTGACAATTGAACATTTATTTACAATATTTTACTTCCTCATTCAAAATCTCCTTTGGTGAGAAGTATTTCTGTAGGTCATTTTTTTGTTGCGTTTATATATTGAAGGTTGAGGCATTTTTTCTCGTTCTCCATCCAGTTTGTTCAGTTGTTTTTAGATAAGTGAAGCCTGATCTTTCCTAATTAAGTCCCTCAAACTTATTTTGTTTTGTGTCTAGATTATTCAGTGCTTCTGTAGTACATTTAACAATACCATTGATGTGTAATGTTAGATGTTCTATTTCTGTTGTAAGTCTTTTCTCCATTGACCAATACCATTTTTGTTTTTTGGGATGAATATTTAATTGAATGGCCTCTAAAGACATCCCATACAATAAGTGGGTCCACTGAACCTGTATTGTGCAAGAAAAAGTCTTATGAATTCCTTTGTTTTTGTTAAAGTACTGTCAGTCAATAAACCCAAGTTAAATTTCCAATATGTTCCAAATGTTTCTATGCAGTTCTGATCATTATGTTTCTATGTGTAAAATCTAGCAAATAAACTGTTACATTTCAGCACATAAGTTAGCTCAATATTTTGAAAATTAAACATTTGAATCTGGAAATGTATTTGGTCATGTTTATTAATCTCAACTCAATTTCTCAAGATTTGGCAGTGTTTACAGTCATGCTACAATGACACAAAGTTCCATCTAAGCAATTTCTTTAGACTTATTTTGAGTATGACTTGTAGGAAACACCAGCATGCACAAAGCTACGGCTAAAGCTAGGTGCTGCTATCCCATTTGAATGGTTTCTGAGCTTGTGTCAGTGGGACAATGTCATTAAAACCAGTGGTGCATTCCTTTAGGGTCATCTTAGGGTCATCTTAGGGTTACAGTCAAGTATAAACCTAATAACACCACCCAACCATTCACTCTGATGACATCATGTACATGTCATTGTTTTCAACATGATTCTTTTTGACAGATTATAAACTGATTACCTGCGACTAAACATGGTGACAACTACACTGTGGATGATCATTAATGTTCTTCAGGCTTCAGCAAAGGAGCTATTCTGGCAGACTGGCAGCTTTTGAATTCAGTTGTAACTTATAACAAGCGGGAAAACAGCTACCCATCCTTTACCATCAGTGTTGCGTGTTACGTGATGCTTGAAATCTTCTCCAAGGGCAGAGTAGTACTCCTGGAACAGTTTCTCATCCAATGTCACCTTTGCCTGTAAAATGTACTCCAATGCTAAATATGCCATATTAAATTGGATGTGTGTAGCCCAGAACTAGATGTGTTTTGGCAGTTCCTATTATTGCTTTCAGGGGGTAAGTTTGAACTCTAATAGGGATCCTGTTGTGTAGTAGAAGAGAGAATCTCAAGCTTGCAACAGAGAGGCATCATTAATTTGTGGCCCGAAGAAATGGTTGCCTTCTGACTGAGGCCCAACACCACTGGAAGAAGTGTATGCCCTTGGATGAAAGTGCCCTGTTTTGAGCATATAACTGCCCTATTGTTCAAGGAAATTGGCTGAGGCCAGGATTCTTCCAATTGCAGAGTGGCTTTACAGATAATGCTTTCAGAAGCTCATACAATGTTCTAAGCATAACTATGATGTTGTATGATCATTTTTGTCCAGAAAGGCTGTGAGATGTATGTAGTGTATTTCTAGAAATTTTCCTTGGAATGGAAGTATGCTGTCATGGATATGCTTTTCATGTGATTTTCAAATGTCAGGCCATGATCAAAGTTAACACAAGCCATTTTTAACACAAATTCATAGAGTTCTGACATGTTCATAAGCTTCTTATGACCAAGAGCATCATGAGGCTATCATCTGCACAGTATGCAGCGCAAGGAAAATGCATATGTTTATTGAAAACATTTCCAATGAGTAACGCAAAGGACATTTTAGAGCAGAATCTTGAATGCCAAACTCAACTTTATTTGCACTCTGATTTGTCATCTAGATGGACAAAGGAATGCTTCTCAGCCAATTTGTTAGCTCAAATGTGATGACTCACTTGCGATAAACTGAGATTCCTTGTGATTTCTGCCTTCATTGTAAGCTCCCCTTGTCTGACTGACTTCTCCAGGGCAATGGCATCTTCCTCAAGGCATTGCCTCTGGTCCTTCGTTTTAGCAATAAAGCCAGGGACACACTGAGACGCACGAAAACGGATGGAATCGTATATGACGTACATCATTGTCCGTCAAAAGTACAACTCAAGTTAACTATTTTCGGACGATTTGCCTTGTTGTTTTGCTTCAATGTTCGGTTCTGTGAAAATCACTGGTTTCTGTGTCAGACAACCATCTCCAGAGCAGTGGTCCCCCTCACAGACTGGTGTGAATAATGAATATGCAGCTATAGGGGGCCTCAACAGGATCGTATTAAATATGTATAGTCACCACAGAAGTGCTGACACAACAACTTACCCACCAAAACATCCTCACACCCTGTACCCTACCCATAGTCAACCCCACCAAATTCTCAAGGAATATACTAGTATGTATAATACATTATATCTCTCCTTGAAATTATTATTTTTTATTTTCCATCCTTCTGTCTCCCCAGCTCTTTCTCCACTTTTACTCCTTGTACACCCTTTCTTGCTTCCTCACCTCTCCTCATTTCGCTCTCTCTTTCTCTCTCTCTCTCTCTCTGGCATCCCCCCCTTCCCTCTCGCCCTCCCTCTTTCCCCCAGCCTCATCCTCAGATGGATTCTTCAGTCAGTCGACTGGAACTGGTGCGGCTCCTGGAGAAGCCTTGAGTGAGTGAAAGAGAGGGAGAGGGAAAGATAGAGGGGTGGAGGGGCTGCGCCGAACAGAGGTTGGGTCAGAGCGCTCCATCGCTTCAGACAATCACAAGAGAGGAAGAGAGAGAGAGAGAGAGAGAGAGAGAGAGAGAGAGAGAGAGAGAGAGAGAGAGAGAGAGAGAGAGAGAGAGAGAGAGAGGAGGTAGATATGTGACAGGATGTGGTTTCCCTGAGCTTGCAGAACATAGCCGAGGCATACTTTGAGCATGACCTAAACGCACGCACTCAAAGTGTTTGCTGCGCACCGTTAGCTAGTGAGCCTCTGGCGAGGATAGAATAAGCTGGCAGAGCTAATGATCCCATCCAGATTTTAGTCTTCTTGTTGTCTTTTTTTCCCTCTTTGACCGAAAGCCTCAGTTCGAGCTGTATCTGCAGGACCTGAGTGAAGAATCGCAGAGGATCTGAGCGTGGACTGTTGTGCGGTGCTGTTCTCCTGTCAGTAGAATGTGTGTGTTTGTTCGAGGAGCCGTTCCAGTGGCTTTCTCTTGATCTCAACAGTGAACTTTCCAACTCCTGTAGTCAACAGCTTCTGATCAGGTAACTCCCTCTTTTTTCTACTTTAACTTGCATGTGTTTACCACTGGTCTACATCCTTATTTCTCAAGGCTTGAGAAAATAAATATGTAGCCTACAGGAAAAGACACTGATAAAGACAGACTGTACATCTCTTAGGACAGAAGTCACAGACAACTTAGTGTTCTAGTTGTTTATAGCATGACAACCGTTCAGAGGCAGATTAATGAGGATGAATGCATCAGTCAAGGGATGGCGCAAGCCACAAGTTTGGCTTGTGTGCAATGTCTTACAAGAAACTCCTGATCACCAACCAACACTCCTCCCATACACACCCACGCATACACACACACGTGCGCGCGCACACACACACACAAACACCTGTTCATGCTCAGAGCAGTAATCATGCTGATCAATGAGCTGGTTGGTTTGAAGTCAATTTTTTTTACATTTATTTTAGTTCACCTTTATTTAACCATGCAGGCTAGTTGAGAACAAGTTCTCATTTACAACTGCGACCTGGCCAAGATAAAGCAAAGCAGTGCGACACAAACAACACAGAGTTACACATGGGATAAACAAACGTACAGTCAATAACACAATATAAAAATCAATATACAGCGTGTGCAAATGTAGTAAGATTAGGGAGGTAAGGCAATAAATAGGCCATAGTGGCAAAAATAATTACAATTTAGCAATAACACTGGAGTGATAGATGTGCAGAAGATGAATGTGCAAGTAGAGATACTGGGGTGCAAAGGAGCAAAAAAATAAATAACAATATGGGGATGAGGTAGTTGGGTGGGCTATTTACAGATGGGCTGTGTACAGGTGCAATGATTGGTAAGCTGCTCTGACAGCTGATGCTTAAAGTTAGAGAGGGAGATATAAGACTCCAGCTTCAGTGATTTTTGCAATTCGTTCCAGTCATTGGCAGCAGAGAACTGGAAGTGTGGTACCAGAGGGGTGAGAATGCCAAAAATGTCTACCTGGCTCCAATCACTGAACCCTGATGGTATTTCAAGATGTGCTTGACATACAGTATTAAACCTTAGGCTCTACTGCAGAGAGAGAGAGTGTGTGTGTGTGTTTGCCAGTGTGAGAGAAAGCAAGAGCAAGGGAGGGACAAAGTAGAGCGAACGAGTTGAAGGATGTGAGAAGGGATAAGAGGTTGGGAGAAAGGAGAAGAGGGCATGAGAGAGGAATGCACACAGACAGGAAGAATGAGAGTGAGAAGGAATGAGAGAGAGCGTTAGGGAGTGAGTGAGGAAGAGAGAGAGAGTTTGAGTGAACTGTTAATCAGTTCCAGCTGGTTGGTTATGAGGGCTGGGCTGTTAACCCTATATTGTTGCTGGGTCACGAGCTAGTACACACACACACACACACACACACACACACACACACACACACACACACACACACACACACACACACACACACACACACACACACACACACACACACACACACACACACACACACACACACACACACACACACACACACACACACACACACACACACACACACACACACACACACAGGGAAACACTTTCACCAGGAACCCCCAAATTACTGCATCACAGACTAGCCATAACCCAAATCTAACTGGCCAGCCCTGAATAGGAAAGTCATTGTGGTATCTGCTCCATACTGTAGGCCTCATTTGAAACAGAGAATAATAGATGGGGCAAAAGGTGAAGCGAGGGAGCCAGAGCAGAAACTGTTTCATGACATAATTACGTTGTTAAATTGAATACTCGCCTGATATAATCTATAAGGCCTACATAGTAGGAACTCACTATTGTGTGTTTCATAAAGTTGATCATGTTCACAGATTTTCTGAACATTGACTTCTGTCGTCCAGCTGCGTTGACGTTCAAACTTCCATTTTAATCCAGTTCCCATATGTCTGATATTGGACCAGGGAGTAGAGATTTATCTGGTACTGAGTTGAATTGGCTTGAATAGATTAGAAAGTCTTGCTTGATTTTAAACCTTAATTGATGTTCTACTCTCCTCAGCATGTACAGTGCAAACATTCACAGAGGGAGTAGGATAAAGTTGACCACTAGTCTACAAGTTTACTGCATTTTACAGTATCCCAGCTAGCAATGAGGAATCGGCCCAGAAGCGGCCCTCTTCCTGGGGTCTGGAACTGATTGAATCGTCTGGAATCGGGTGTCGAACTCTGCCTGGAATCAAAATGAATGACTGCCCAGAATCGGCCCAAGTACCATCGGGCCGTTTCCGTTTACCGGAATTCAGCCGACTTTGCCGGCATCTTACCAGAATCTCCCCAGAAGTGGCCAGATGCTAATTTAAATAAATGTATACAAAATTACCCGATTTAGTCATTTTAAATATTACTATTATACATTTTATACATACAAATTATACCCATCCACCCAAAAAAAATTGTGTCGGAGGAAACACCATACACCTGGTGACCGTTTCAGTGTGCATGTGCCTGGCCCACCACAGGAGTCGCTACAGTGCGATGGGACAAGGACATCCTGGCCGGCCAAAACCTCCCCTAACTCAATTGTGCGTCGCCTCATGGGTCTCCCGTTCGCAGCCGGCACAGGTCTCGAACCAGCATCTGTAGCAACGCAGTTTGCACTGCGATGCAGTGTCTTAGACTGCTGCGCCACTCGGGAGGCTCCATCCACAAAGATTTTAATGCTTATCAATTGCCTTGCACAAAGTATCAAAATACTAAAATACTACACAGGACTCTTAAAGAATTTCATTTAATTGTATTTTTTGATCACAGACACAATGAGAAAATATGGAAAAATAAATAATGAAATGTTAATTATATAAAGCAGCCCGTGTAATCATCTGCCAGAGAGTAGCCCCAATCGGCCCAAGCCTCAAGTAATATATTTGGGCCAGATAACTCACACCGGAATCGGCCCGAGCTCAATCCCCACATCCTAGCCACAAGTAATACTGCCGAAGGCGGCCCAGACTCGGGACACATGACGTCGGCCGTGTCTGACTCTCAGCCGAGTGCCCCGACTCTCAGCCGGAATTGGCCCAGATCCACTGTGCTAGCTGGGATAGTACTTGGACATAGTTCTGGCTTCCAATAAAACATATTTTAAACAAGAACCAAAACTGAGAATTACTGAAATAATATTTCCATATTGAAAGACTCTACACACACATACTGTATTTATCCTTATTTGCCTCCCTACAAGTACCTACCCACCGTATTTTAGGCCTTTTGGGTAAACAGCTTAGCCTGATTACTTGCTGAAAGATGACTGGTAATTCTTTGCATTTCTCCTGACAGCGATGACAGTCTAAATGGATTATACTCTTACATAAGCATCACATCTATGTACTTTGAAATGCTTGGGTACATGATCTGTGGCAAAGATTGTACCTTTTTCTTTCTTTGGTGATGGGCTTTTGAAGATACCAATTTATTCAAGCCTTTGGCATAGCCTTAAAGTACTTAGAATGGATATTAAGAGAAATCCCTTTGCTGGAAGGAAAACATGGTGGTATGCACTATTCACTTGTTTTGTAGTCGCTAAGCGAGGAAGAAAACTCCCCTTTGATACTGCATTTCTCGAAGGAAAATTGACTGGGTGGTCA
This sequence comes from Salvelinus namaycush, assembly GCF_016432855.1. Taxonomy (NCBI): domain Eukaryota; kingdom Metazoa; phylum Chordata; class Actinopteri; order Salmoniformes; family Salmonidae; genus Salvelinus; species Salvelinus namaycush. The sequence goes on from NC_052311.1 coordinate 48,803,101, forward strand.
AGAACTGCAGCAGTATTGATCAAGTAATGTTCAAGGACTTGTCAATACTGTATCTGAAAAGCAAAACTTAGCTTCAGTTGGCTGTAATAAAAAAAGGGCCCGCCTCCAGCAAGTTCGCATGAAAACAATGAGTCATTCCTTGAAATCTCTGTGCCTATGTTTTGGAAAATATAATATTATTAACCCGGATTTTCCTCTTTCGCATTGTTATTTTCATTCTTGCTGTGTGCCATTCACTTTGGCCATGATCGGACTCATCCATTGCAATGTTTATGCATGATAGATTTAGAAATGCGTTGAGTTCAGGGTATTATATAAAGCCCAGAGTGAATAGATTATACATACTTTATCAAGATAATGACTGTCAAACAAAGCAAATGCAAAATACAGACCTGAAAGACAGGGACTGGGAGGAAATTAGAGAGACCTTACAGGCAGTGAGAGAAAGAGAAGGGAGAAGGGAGAGACGAGAGCTTAGCCCTTGGAGAGAGGAAAATAGAGATATTGGTGTCTATTATTCTCCTGAGAGGGGAAGTAGTTCTAAAGGGGCTGGTTCCCATGGCAATAGCTCCCTACCGTACATGTGTGTCTGGGTGCAGCATATGTAGCCGGCTGTGCCCAGGCCTTGAGACGATAGAGGGATGGCTTAGCTGGAACCAGATCGAACCAACCACCGGGCCAGCCAGGACACTCAGCCTTGAAGCACTGGAGAGGCTCAAGCAGACGCTTGTTTACTACACTCTGTTTTTACCAGCACTTATCTCCCCTCATCTTTCAGCAAGGCTCTTTCTTTATGTGTGTCATTATGTCTTGTCCTTGGAGATTTATATTGAATGTAATAAACTGTGTCTAGCTGTGGGTTTTCAAAAAAGCTATTCCAGTTTTCAGAGAAGGCCCAGTATTTGGGAATGCGTTATGGTCATTGTTTTCATCTTAACTACAGGGCTTTCAAGCTATGTAATATTAGCACTGGTCTAATTGTTTTTGTTGCTGTAGTATGGTCACCAACACAACCTAAATCCCAGCCCACCTCTGTCGGGCCCCTTGCTCCTATCCTCCTTGTCCACTGTCCCTCCCAGGTGAGGAGCCAAGGAAGGAAGGAGGGAGGAAGTCCAAACAGGGAATGGCCCTGCTCCGGGCCCCTGAGAGCACTCTCCCCCCTGAGTGGACAATACAACAGCCGCCAGGAAACTGCGCCTTGTGCACAACTGCTTTATTTGTCACATTTAAGAACCGGGGTAATCAGGGTTACTGTGGTAGACACAGGCAGAAGTCCGGGGTAGGGACGGAGGCAATGTAAGAGCTGGCCGTGTTTTAAAGAGCGTCTGCCCCTGAAAAGCAACTTCTTAGTTTTGAATACAGCATGCCTATGTGGCATCGATGGGAGTCAAACGTTTATTCGATTGTGAAAATTGACTACAAAGTGTAAATAGGATAATTTTGGTCGTAAAGTCAGTCTTGTCCAAAACAGAGATTTGCGAGATGATAGGAAAATATTGGTATGTCACGGAATGAAGGGTACTGTACATTTGCCCACAGCACCCAAGTAATCATAATTTTGGGGCACAGCTGCATGTGACCTGATCGTAATGCCTATCAATTTGGTTTGACATTCGGTATCCCTATGGGGCTAGTTAGGGACCAATAGTAAATTACACAATTTACTGTACATGGGACAATAGTTTTTAAATGTCAATAACTCCACATTTCTATGACTTAACCTTAAACCAACTATAAATTGTAGAAACACAAATATTGAAAGCATTTAATGAGATAACTAAAATATGTGCAACATTAAAATATTGGTCCATTTGCATTGCGTAAATTATTAACAGCCCTTAACTAGCCCCAGAACTAGGCTGTCCAATGTCAACTTTGCCACAGTCGCACACTAGCCGGCTGAAGCTAATTTGCGAAAGAAGTTAGATAGCACTAGCTAGCCTAGGCGACTTCAAGACACACGACCTGATTAGACTATTTCAAGTTATTTAGAAGGGTGAGTGACTAACTCTGCAGAATTTTGGCAGAGTGAATGTACAAACTCTTGCCACATGCGAACAAACACACAAGACACACCCCCCAAAACATTGTCACTGCATATTGGCTATGCTTGAATTACCCTGCCAATGTTGTTCTCAGACCATTTTGGAATTATATTTAAAAATGAGGTATATGATCACACTGGTAGTAGATAATTTGTTGTATTACCTCTCACCCGACTCCTCGACCTCCGCTCTCCCTCCACCGAGAAAAGGGGACACAGTCTTCCATCTGATGGCGAAACTCAAGTCACACTGCATTATTTTTGCCTCATACACCAATTCATATTATTCCTATGACCAGAGAAAGTGAAATATTCCTCCATATTAAAAACGACACAAGCCGCTAATAACAACAACACAAGCTTATCGTAACACTTTTCTAACATTATACTCATTAATTGCAGCTGCAGTGCTGGTTGTAGCATGAGTGGAAGTAGGGAAAATGTGCATTTATGACAAAAGTGTTGAACAAAGTTTTGACAGTGCTGAATAAACATTAACTTACTCGTAAAACCAGCAGTTCTATGCTGTATTTCTTGGTTTTGATATCTCAGAGTACCAATCTCAGAGTAGCAATTTTGCTGTGTGTGCGAGGCTTTTTACAGTCTATGGCTTGAGGAAACTGTGCAGACACAGTGATCTGAGCTATCTGATTGGTCAGCGGTAGGCCTATAGGTGCACTTGATTTGCTCTCTGTGCATGTCGGGTAGGCAGAGTTCTACCTTCAGACTTCCTGGCACTAGGGCTGCTGAATCGTAGTGCACCTACCGGCAACGGCGCAAAACAAATTAAAAAAATAGGAACACAAGGCTTTATCGTTGGGTTTTTTACAGAAATGTTTGGTGATCAACTTAGAATCCGATCGCCAAGTTGGTGACCACTGCTCTAATCCTTTCTAGTCCAAAGAGATCTTTTCATCACAAGTTGAGCTTTGTTCTCAGGGATTTGTATCTTTACATGACACTTCCAAGAAGACAAATTATTTTATGATTAGATAGCATTATGGAAAGATAATGAATCATCACTCTTGTTGTATTGTTGCCCATATTTGTTGCCCATTGTCACGTTCCTGACCTGTTTTCTCTTGTTTTTGTATGTGTTTAGTTGGTCAGGGCGTGAGTTGGGGTGGGCATTCTATGTTATGTGTTTCTATGTTTAGGTTCATTGTCATTTAGCCTGATATGGTTCTCAATCAGGGACAGGTGTTTTACCTTTCCTCTGATTGAGAACCATATTAAGGTAGGTTGTTCACACTGTTTGTTTGTGGGTGGTTGTCTTCCGTGTCTGTGTATGTTGCACCACACGGGACTGTTTCGTTTTGTCGTTCGTGTATGTAGTCTGTTCCTGTTCGTGCGTTCTTCGTGTTCTGTAAGTTCGTTTGTTCAGGTCTGTCTACATCGTTTATTTGTTTTGTAGTTTGTTGAAGTGTTTTCGTGTTTCGTCTTTACTTTAATAAACATTCATTATGTCATATAACAACGCTGCGCTTTGGTCCAATCCCTACTCCTCCTCTTCGGACGAAGAGGAGGAGGACAACCGTTACAGAACCACCCACCTAACAAGGATCAAGCAGCGTGAGAGGAACCAGCAGCAGCGGCCAAAAAACCAGGACTCGTGGACTTGGGAGGAAATATTGAACGGAGAAGGACCCTGGGCTAAGGTGGGAGAGAATCGCCGCTCTCGGGAGGCGATGGAGTCAGCGAAAGCCCAGGATCGGTGGTATGAGGAGGCAGGTAGGAGACGTGGCTGGAAACCCGAAAGTAAACCCCAAAAATTTCTTGGGGGGGGGCTAAAAGGGAGAGTGGCGAAGTCAGGTAGGAGACCTGCGCCTACTCCCTGTACTTACCGTGGAGAGCGAGAGTACGGGCAGACACCGTGTTACGCAGTAGAGCGCATGGTGTCTCCTGTACGTGTGCATAGCCCGGTGCGGTACATACCAGCTCCTCGTATCGGCCGGGCCAGATTGAGCATTGAGCCAAGTGCCATGAAGCCGGCTCTACATATCTGTCCACCAGTGCGTCTCCTCGGGCCGGCTTACATGGCACCAGCCTTACGCATGGTGTCCCCGGTTCGCCTACATAGCCCGGTGCGGGTTATTCCACCTCCCCGCACTGGTCGGGCGACGGGGAGCATACAACCAGGTAAGGTTGGGCAGGCTCGGTGCTCAAGGGAGCCAGTACGCCTGCACGGTCCGGTATTTCCGGCGCCACCTCCCCGCCCCAGGCCAGCACCACCAGTGCCTACACCACGCACCAGGCTTCCAGTGCGTCTCCAGAGCCCTGTTCCTCCTCCACGCACTCTCCCTGTGGTGCGTGTCTCCAGTCCAGTGCCTCCAGTTCCGGCACCACGCATCAAGCCTCCTGTGTGTCTCCAGAGTCCTGTACGCACTGTTCCTTCTCCCCGTACTCGCCCTGATGTGCGTGCCCTCAGCCCGGTACCACCAGTGCCGGTACCACGCACCAGGCCTATAGTACGCCTTGAGAGTCCAGTGTGCCCTGTTGCTGCTCCCCGCACTAGCCTGAAGGTGCGTGTCCTTGGCCCGGTACCTCCAGTTCCGGCACCACGCACCAGGCCTACAGTGCGTCTCAGCCGGCCAGAGTCTGCCGTCTGCCCAGCGGTGCCTGAACTGCCCGTCTGCCCAGCGGCGCCTGAACTGCCCGTCTGCCCAGCGGCGCCTGAACTGCCCGTCTGCCCAACGCCGTCTGAACTGCCCGTCTGCCCAACGCCGTCTGAACTGTCCGTCTGCCAAGCGCCGCATGAACTGCCCGTCTGTACTGAGCCTTCAAAGCCGCCCGTCTGTACTGAGCCTGCAAAGCCGCCCGTCTGCCATGAGCCTTCAGAGCTGCCCGCCAGACAGGAGCCGCCAGAGCCTTCCGCCAGACAGGAGCCGCCAGAGCCTTCCGCCAGACAGGAGCCGCCAGAGCCTTCCGCCAGACAGGAGCCGCCAGAGCCTTCCGCCAGACAGGATCAGCCAGAGCCGTCCGCCAGACAGGATCAGCCAGAGCCGTCCGCCAGACAGGATCAGCCAGAGCCGTCCGCCAGACAGGATCAGCCAGAGCCGTCCGCCAGACAGGATCAGCCAGAGCCGTCCGCCAGACAGGATCAGCCAGAGCCGTCCGCCAGACAGGATCAGCCAGAGCCGTCCGCCAGACAGGATCAGCCAGAGCCGTCCGCCAGCCATGACCAGCCAGAGCCGTCCGCCAGCCATGACCAGCCAGAGCCGTCCGCCAGCCATGACCAGCCAGAGCCATCCCCCAGCCATGACCAGCCAGAGCCGTCAGCCAGCCATGACCAGCCAGAGCCGTCAGCCAGCCATGACCAGCCAGAGCCGTCAGCCAGCCATGACCAGCCAGAGCCGTCAGCCAGCCATGACCAGCCAGAGCCGTCAGCCAGCCATGACCAGCCAGAGCCGTCAGCCAGCCATGACCAGCCAGAGCCGTCAGCCAGCCATGACCAGCCAGAGCCGTCCGCCAGCCATGACCAGCCAGAGCCGTCAGCCAGCTATGACCAGCCAGAGCCGTCAGCCAGCCATGACCAGCCAGAGCCGTCAGCCAGTCCGGAGCTGCCCCTCAGTCCGGAGCTGCCCCTCAGTCCGGAGCTGCCCCTCAGTCCGGAGCTGCCCCTCAGTCCGGAGCTGCCCCTCAGTCCGGTGTTGCCCCTCATTCCGGTATTGCCCCTTAGTCCGGTGCTGCCCCTTAATCCAGTGGGGTTCATTTGGAGGGTGGTCATTGGGAGGAGGCTACAAAAGCGGGGATTGACTATGGTGGGATGGGGACCACGCCCAGAGCCTGAGCCGCCACCGTGGACAGATGCCCACCCAGACCCTCCCCTAGACTTTTGGGGGTGCGTCCGGAGTTCGCACCTTGAGGGGGGGGTTATGTCACGTTCCTGACCTGTTTTCTCTTGTTTTTGTATGTGTTTAGTTGGTCAGGGCGTGAGTTGGGGTGGGCATTCTATGTTATGTGTTTCTATGTTTAGGTTCATTGTCATTTAGCCTGATATGGTTCTCAATCAGGGACAGGTGTTTTACGTTTCCTCTGATTGAGAACCATATTAAGGTAGGTTGTTCACACTGTTTGTTTGTGGGTGGTTGTCTTCCGTGTCTGTGTATGTTGCACCACACGGGACTGTTTCGTTTTGTCGTTCGTGTATGTAGTCTGTTCCTGTTCGTGCGTTCTTCGTGTTCTGTAAGTTCGTTTGTTCAGGTCTGTCTACATCGTTTATTTGTTTTGTAGTTTGTTGAAGTGTTTTCGTGTTTCGTCTTTACTTTAATAAACATTCATTATGTCATATAACAACGCTGCGCTTTGGTCCAATCCCTACTCCTCCTCTTCGGACGAAGAGGAGGAGGACAACCGTTACACCCATATTTGTTGCCCATATCCAACCAAATACTTTTTTACAGAATCATCGTACATTATTAGCTCATGTATTAAGTTTACTCCCATGCAGATATAACATAAATTCTGTGCTAAGCAACTGTGGAGACGTTGGTGGTTATGAAGGATGTTTAACCATTGATTTTTATATTTATTAAGGATCTACTCTTCCTGGGGTCCAGCACCATTAAGACAGTTATATTCAGTTTAAAAATTCCATTTCATAACACTTTACCCAATACATTTAGTGTGTTCCCCTCAGGCCACTACTCCACTATCACATATTTACAATACAAAATCCACGTGTACATGAAAAGTATCTTGTGAGGCTGGCGTTGGGTAGAAGGTACAAAATAGGTCAGTTTAGGAACCAAACAGGTTCATGGCTAACAAACATGACTTTCTACACTCAACAAAAATATAAATGCAACATGTAATGTGTTGGTCCCATGTTTCATGAGCTGAAATAAAATATCCCAGAAATGTTTCATATGCACAAAAAGCTTATTTCCCTGTTAGTGAGTGTTTATCCTTTGCCAAGATAATCCATCCACCTGACAGGTGTGGCATATCAAGAAGCTGATTAAACAGCATGATCATTACACAGGTGCACCTTGTGCTGGGAATAATAAAATGCCACTAAAATGTGCAGTTTTGTCACACAACACAATGCCACAGATGTCTCAAGTTTTGAGGGAGTGTGCAATTGGCTTGCTGACTGCAGAAATGTCCACCAGAGCTGTTTCCAGATAATTTCATGTTGATTTCTCTACCATAAGCCGCCTCAATGTCATTTTATAGAATTTGGCAGTACGTCCAACCGGCGTCACGACCGCAGACCATGTGTAACCACGCCAGCCCAGGACCTCCAAATCCGGCTTCTTCAAATAAAATAAAATGTCATTTGTCACATGCGCCGAAGGTGTAGACCTTACTGTGCAATGTTTACTTACAAGCCCTTAACCAACAGTGTATGGTCTGAGACCAGCCACCCGGACAGCTGATGGTTTTCATAACCAAATAATTTCTGCTCAAACTGTCAGAAACCATCTCAGGGAAGCTCAACTGCATGCATGTCATCCTCACCAGGGTCTTGACCTGACTGCAGTGGGCAACTCCTCACCATCGATGGCCACTGGCATGCTAGAGATGTGTGCTCTTGATGAATCCCGGTTTCAACTGTACCTGGCAGATGGCAGACAATGTGTATGGCGTGGTGTGGGCGAGCGGTTTGCTGATGTCAACGTTGTGATCAGAGTGTCCCATGATGGAGGTGGGGTTATGGTATAGGCAGGCATAAACTGCGGACAACAAACACAATTGCATTTTATTGATTGCAATTTGAATGCACAGAGGTACAGTGACAAGATCCCGAGGCCTATTGTCGTGTCATATATCTGCCGCCATCACCCCAGTTCTTCCATGGCCTGCATACTCACCAGACATGTCACCCATTGAGCACGTTTGGGATGCTCTGGATCGACGTTTACCACAGCGTGTTCCAGTTCCCGCCAATATCCGCCAATGAAGAGGAGTGGGACAACACTCCACAGACCACACTCAACAGCCTGATCAACTCAATGCGAAGGAGATGCGTTGCATGAAGCAAATGGTGGTCACACCAGATACTGACTGGTTTTCTGATCCACGCCCCTACCTTGTTTATTAAGGTATCTGTGACTAACAGCTGCATATGTATTCCCAGTCATGTGAAATCCACAGCTTAGAGTCTAATTTATTTATTTCAATTGACTGATTTCCTTTATATGAACTGTAAAATCATTTAAATTGTTGCATGTTGCGTTTATATTTTGTTCAGTGTATATCTGTCCTATTTAAGTACATCCAGTTACAACAAACCCTTTGGACTTCTATAACATCTTGCCTTACAAAGTCTTATCGAGTAAAACCTCAAATGCAATTAACTCCAAACAAAAGGAAAGAAACAGTGAACCGATCGTTACTAATTCAGCAAAGAATCAATGCCTTTCTGTTTTTCTGACAATATCGAGCCGTTGTTTAGACTGCTGGTGTAACCCAAACTCCCTCGCTGTCAGTCTGAAAAGCAGAGGAGATTAACCAAAGCGGGCCCATAGAGGCAGAGCTCAGACAGGGCATGCTCAGAACATGCACCTCGATTCTGAAGAGAAGTTTGAGAGGGAAAACAGTCACTATGAAAATCATAAACATCTCACACTTCTTCTGTCAACTCTAAAAATACCCCGGCCTCGCCTCACTCCCCCCCATTGGTCTCCAGGAGCTATACGAATAAGAGCCCCTACGTTTTTCTAAAATGTTCAGCCTTTTGTTTTTCTCTCTTCTTTTGTTCAGACTTCTTCTGCCTTTCCTGTACACTACATTACGGAGCCTCTCTCCGGAGTTCACTGGAACTTAGACAGAGCACATCTGAGATAATATTAAAAACTATGGATATTTTACTGTAGTATTCGCCTGTTTTCTTTGATGACAGAAAAATATTGATGTCATTGAGCCGAGTTGCTTTAGAGTTCAGTCCTGGGGGGCTGTTTAGGAGAAATTGAACACTTTTAGGGAAATGGAAGATTTGTTTCTTTTGGATTTGAAATGTGTGCTCTGATTTTGGAACGGAGGCATGAGCCCCAGTTTAAAGACACAGAGAAGAAATTACACAATTCCCAGAGATGACTCACCGAGCTCTATTTAAAACATTTAAAAACCCATTTTAAAACTTCTTTGAAACATATTTACAAAAATACAAAACATCAGATCCTGCAAGCATTCCTTGTATTCATTGGTGTACTACACGCCCTGCAGCCACTGCAAGGCAGGTCATAAGTCATGGCAAAATGTGTAGAATAGCAGGAAATATGCTTAAAGAATGCTAAATTCTCTCAGCCTCATTGCAAAATGTGTAGAATAGTATGAGATGGTCAATAAAACTGTGGTATGCCACTGCTTGTATTGACTTGAAAGCCATTGCCTGTATTGTAATGAATTAAAAAATGTATGCACACGCATGACATTTATTAAAAAGAGACAAAGATTATAGGTGATACACACATTTCATTTCATAATACAAACACAGATATCTATGTAGGTGTTGTGGAAGACAGTGGCTCTCATGACAATACTTTTGAATCTCTGTCATCTCCCTCTTCTCGTCACTTCTATTCAACAGGGTCTAATTACAGTGGCCTATCTCTCCAGACTCTACTTGCCATGCATTACCTAACTCGTCTCTCTAGCGAACAATCTCCAACCAGCCACCCATTTCCTCTTTTTCCCTTGATTGATTCTCACCTTTTCATTCTTCCTGCTCACCTCATTAACAGAGCACCGGTTCGCTCCTGTCCCCCCCCATTCTCCCATCTCCCCCCCCCCCATCCTCCTGTCTCCGCCACGGCCTCTTGGATTAGTCCGCTGGCGGAGCCCAGAACGGCGTATAATTAGAGGGGAACATAATACAGTGCGTTCCTCATCAGCTGGGGGGCCGGCGCCCCCTGGAACCCCCAACACACCCTCCCGGGCTTAATCAGCAGAGCACAATGGGATATTACCTGTGCCAGCCTGAGCCAATGGAGATGCAGCACCGCTGTCACAAGCCATTTGGGTGACGCCCGGTGCACAGGCTCTTTAGAGGCCCTTTTCCATAGTCTTTCACGGTTGTCTCTGTTAATTTGTCCCCCAGGGAACGAGGGCTCCGGAACCCATGAAAAATCAAGCTCATTTATGCCTTTTTATTTATTTATTTATTTGGTGCCGCTTATCCAGCATGTTTTTCTTTATTGGTTTTCCCTCTGAGACTACCTTGGGGCCCCATACGTGAGGTGTGTGTGTGTGTGTGTGTGTGTGTGTGTGTGGTTGTGTGTGTGTGTGTGTGTGTGTGTGTGTGTGTGTGTGTGTGTGTGTGTGTGTGTGTGTGTGTGTGTGTGTGTGTGTGTGTGTGTGTGTGTGTGTGTGTGTGTGAGATAGAGAGATTAATCCATCTCTCCCTAAATTGAACATGTCTTATGCTTTGGGGACTGGTGTCCAGTTTCACACACACAAGCATCAGGTAGCCTAGCAGTTAGAGTGTTGGGCTAGTAACCAAAAGGTTGCTAGTTTAAATCCCAGAGTCAACAAGGTGATGGCAGACCCTGGCCGTGACCCCACTCTTCGAGGGTGTCTTAGGGGGATTTAGGATATGCAAAAAAACGAATTTCCAATTCACACGTATATTAATAAACACTTGTACATGTGTGAAATAGGACAAAAATATGAACACACCTTATTATTATTTACACACACACACATACATACATTCTTACAGGAATCTCATTCTGCCCCATCTATTCCCTATGTAGGGTCCACACACACTCTGGGGAGATGGGCTGTGGACTGAGGAAGCTGAAGTCATCAGAGGAGAGCAGTCCAGGGAAGATCTACTCCACCCTGAAGAGACCACAGGTGGAAACCAAGGTGGGCGTAGCCTACACATACCAATACGTCAACTTCCTCGTAGGGAAAGACGGTAAGACATGCAACTTTTGAGAGAGATTTCAATGGTTATTTCTAAGCCGTTTGAAAAATGTACTAATCACTGTTACAGTAAGAATACCAAATTATGTTTTCCAACTCTCTTTTTACACACCAAAGATATGCTTAACTATCATATTGTTCAAGTTCAGTACCAGAAATTAAACTGACAAACACAACATGCACTCCAACCACAGAACATGTTGCCCTCCGCCTCACACTTAGTTAGATGGAAATACATTCCTCCACCATAATAGACTCCATCTCCTTCTCCCACCTACTCACACACCCCCAGCCCACAGAGGCGTTTCTTGTTGCAATTTGAAGTGTTGATGAGATGCAAGGTGGGGTGTTGCTTCCTGAGACCTGCTCTGCTCATGGCTCAGGGGTGGGTATATGGCGCGAGCAGCAGAGACCTATGGAAGCTGGGGATAAATATAGCCATCACTTTATTTCCCTCCATGAGAAGTTACAATTCAAACAGTGTGAATGGTGGTGGGCTGGTGGGAGATGCAGCCCTCTGGAGCCGGGAGAAGCTGGGAGATGTAGTGTGCTGTGTGTTGGCTGTGACAGTTTATTAGACTCCATTAGCTAGTCAATCTGACAGGGAGAGAATGGGTACTAAGATACACCATCTGGGTGTCTGGGGCTGTATGCGTGCATCTCTCTCTCTCTCTCTCTCTCTCTCTCTCTCTCTCTCTCTCTCTCTCTCTCTCTCTCTCTCTCTCTCTCTCTCTCTCTCCCCCATTGTGTCTGTCTGTCTCTCGCTCGTTCTTTCTCAGTTCTCTTCCTCGCTCTGTTTTAAAGCTGTGCCTGTTTATGTCTCCTAGGACTATATTGAGTCTGTGTAGTTGTGTCCCTGTAGTGTTTGGGTCTGTCTGAAAATCCTTACATTACCTAAAGCAGTTTTTTAGGGTAACTGTTGGCGGATAACTTACTGTATGTAATTATATTGTACTAGGCATGTGACTAGGCTACAGGGAGATTCATAGTTCCTGCAACTGTTAGTGCTGTTTCCTACAAAATACACAACAATTAATATGATCACAGAAGTGCACTATACGTACTCATGGCTGTATATACTACCTAGCCTGTTTATTCCAATTACTTGGGTATAAGGCCTTTGTAATGTAAATGTGGCCTCTGTGTATCCGGGTTCATACTTTCTTGTTCTAAAAAGTGTTTCGGTCTCAGCAACAAGCTCTAACCAAACACTTTCAACTAATCAAATCTAAGAGAATTGAGGCAAAAAATTGGAAGATTACAAATGTTCTTGTTTATTTGTTTCCAATCATGTCCATAGCTCAATGTATCTCTAAAACAGGCACTATATAGCACTGCCAGTTACTTTTAGGGTGTTTTCACAAATGTAATTTGGTACCCTGGTTTGGTTTCCTGGAGCACCCTGGTTCGGTTTCCTGGAGCACCCTGGTTCGGTTTCCTGGAGCACCCTGGTTTGGTTTCCTGGAGCACCCTGGTTCGGTTTCCTGGAGCACCCTGGTTCGGTTTCCTGGAGCACCCTGGTTTGGTTTCCTGGAGCACCCTGGTTCGGTTTCCTGGAGCACCCTGGTTCGGTTTCCTGGAGCACCCTGGTTTGGTTTCCTGGAGCACCCTGGTTCGGTTTCCTGGAGCACCCTGGTTCGGTTTCCTGGAGCACCCTGGTTCGGTTTCCCTGGAGCAATTCTACAGAATACGTTTTGCTTTCACAAGACCTGAAAATACCAGTTTCAGGGTGCGATTAGCAAGATGCACATTCTCCATAACGTTAGCAAGCTAGCTCTTTTACAACTGGGGGAAAAAAGATCCACGCAACTCGCGCTGCTGTGTCACGATATCTGGTACTCTGGTCCTGGATCTTGGTCCCGCTACTCACACAGGTCCAGGATTCGTTTCAGCCAGGGTTCGTTTGCGTTTCACACATGCTTTATATCGCGGATCAGGGTACCAAACGCTCCAGGATCAGGATCATAAGGGGATATGTGAAAGCGCCCTTAAATTACCAAATGACAGGGGGCCATGTTGAGCCACATAAAGACCGGATCAAGATATGAAGAGCAATGTGTCATGAGCTTTTAATAAACTGCAACTGTAAATACCAGGCAGCCTTAGCTAGCAAGCAATAACCCCAAGTTTTATGTAAGTTTATTACTCACATTCACGAACAGGGCCATGCTGCTACCTTTCATTTACCTCAGAAAATGGCTTTGAAACAAAGAGGCAAGAATGATTTGATATTAACACCATGGCCCCATAGGGAAAGGACAAACGGAGTGCTGTGCTAACCGGTGTGGAAAGAAACCATCTCACCGTACACACATAGAAAGGTTCTTGGAGTGCTTGGCACGTATTTTATTTCCGAAAATGTGATTTCAAATGTTTAAAATGTCAAGAGGATGAAAAATTGAAAACACACTTATGTTAGTTTCCAGTAGACAGCATATAGCAACGGAGATTTTGTCCTTGAAATCAAATCCAGCTGACAGACACACGCACGCACGCACACACACACCATTTGATTTCATCTTGGCTCCAGACACATTATTTATATGCAAAACCCCCAGAGCCTGAAGTCCTCTTGTTAATATAAGCTTTTCTCACCGCTCCGTGTGACTGACGTGTAGAAGCAGCGGCGTTCCGCCTGTGCTCTGATCGGAAGCGGGAATATGGAGCACGGAAATGAGAGGTCAGTGGAATTTTAGAACACCGTAGTGTGTTCTGAGTGGAGATTAGCCCCTGGATGCGGGGAGCCAGAATTTATCCCAGTTCACCACTCCGAGAGGGAGAATTGAACAGCGGTCGGTTCTCGGGGAATGACATTGAAGTGAATTCACGGTCATCAGGTTTTACTTTAGATTTCCATTATATTCTCACTGCATGGGTGAAGTGTTTGCATGGCACATGCTCGATTCCATTCAACATGTTGTTTATAATGTAGATATGACCTAAACAGAAAAGACACGCTTAGCGCTTAGGGTAGATGTTGACCCTAACCACAGATCTAGGATACCATGACCTTAAACCTCTAATCCTAACATTAGAGGTATGACAAATGAATGAGCCTGTAGGCCTACTAATGATTATGGGTATTTTATATTCCAAGACATGCACACTTTATTTAACTAGGCAAGTCAGTTAAGAACAAATGTGTATTTACAATGACTGCCGGTTAAATGCCTTGTTCAGGGGCAGAACCACAGATTTGTACCTTGTCAGCTCGGGGATTCGATCTAGCAACCTTCCGGTTACTAGTCCAAAACTCTAACCACTAGGCTACTTATTGCCCCATGTAGGATGCACATCTGCCTTAAAGTGTGAATGTACAGTTGAAGTCGGAAATTTACATACGCTTAGGTTCATTAAAACTCATTTTTTCAACCACTCCACACATTTCTTGTTATTAACAAACTATCGTTTTGGCAAGTCGGTTAGGACATCTACTTTATGCATGACACAAGTCATTTTTCCAACAATTGTTTACATACACTAAGTTGACTGTGCCTTTAAACAGCTTGGAAAATTCCAGAAAATGATTTGATGGCTTTAGAAGCTTCTGATAGGCTAATTGACATCATTTGAGTCAATTGGAGGTGTACCTGTGGATGTATTTCAAGGCCTACCTTCAAACTCAGTGCCTCTGCTTGACATCATGGGAAAATCTAAAGAAATTAGCCAAGACCTCAGAAAAACAATTGTAGACCTCCATCTCCACATTGGTTCATCCTTGGGAGCAATTTCCAAACGCCTGAAGGTACCACGTTCATCTGTACAAACAATAGTACGCAAGTATAAACACCATGGGACCACGCAGCCGTCATACCGCTCAGGAAGGAGACGTGCTCTGTCTACTAGAGATGAACGTACTTTGGTGCAAAAAGTGCAAATCAATCCCAGAACAACAACAAAGGACCTTGTGAAGATGCTGGAGGAAACAGGTACAAAGTATCTATATCCACAGTAAAACAAGTCCTATATTGACATAACCTGAAAGGCCGCTCAGCAAGGAAGAAGCCACTGCTCCAAAATCGCCAAAAAAAGCCAGACTATGGTTTGCAACTGCACATGGGGACAAAGATCGTACTTTTTGGAGAAATGTCCTCTGGTCTGATGAAACAAAAATAGAACTGCTTGGCCATAATGACCATCGTTATGTTTGGAGGAAAAGGGGGGATGCTTGCAAGCCGAAGAACACCATCCCAACCGTGAAGCACGGGGGTGGCAGCATCATGTTGTGGAGGTGCTTTGCTGCAGGAGGGACTGGTGCACTTCACAAAATAGATGGCATCATGAGGCAGGAAAATGATGTGGATATATTGAAGCAACATCAAGACATCAGTCAGGAAGTTAAAGCTTGGTCGCACATGGGTCTTCCAAATCGACAATGACCCCAAGCATACTTCCAAAGTTGTGGCAAAATGGTTAAGGACAACAAAGTCCATGTCTCAGTTTTCTCAAGGCTTAAAAATCCTTCTTTAACCTGTCACCTCCCATTAATCTACACTGATGGAGGTGGATTTAACAAATTACATCAATAAGGGATCATATCATTCACCTGGATTCACCTGGTCAGTCTATGTCATGGAAAGAGCAGGTGTTCATAATGTTTTGTACACTCAGTGTATGTCATACACTAAGTAGGATGTTAAACTATTTTGTTAATACGTCACATATAAATACCTTTTGAGGTTGCTCGATACAGGACGCATACGTTTACAGGTGTCCATACAGCAACAGATGATTGCTACTATGCTACTATGTAGTGCTGAATGTTCCTTACTATAGCTTTGGACCCCTCAAGCAGTTGAATACCAGCCTATTGTTTTTAAAAGAAAATGTGTTGGAGCAGCATTAAAACGTCTGACATTGTAAAACTCAGCAGGTTCTTAAATCATTAGGCTTCAAACAAGAGCAACTGCTGACAACGTTTTCATCAACAGGAAACGCAGATTTCTGTACAGTTCCTTCCTCTCCCCCTCTCTCTCTACCTCCTGTATCTGAGCCTGTGTCTGAGGCAATATGTTTGAGATTAGCCTTGATTCTACAGGAGGAAATTCCTCTAATTCTGCAAATACTGTTTCCTGTGTCTAAGGGTCTATCTTCTGTGGTGAACGGAACCTCATTTGCTATGTGAAATATGTGTCCATACAAATATGTCCCTTCTTCTTCTTGGAGGCAAATAGTCTGTTCATGATTTGGTTTTACTGGCAGCCCAGATATAAACCTGTCTTATTTAGCTTTCAGGAGAGTTCTCTTTCTCTCTCTAGAGGTGTGTGGGGATTTCTGAGTGTGGGGTCTGTGTGCATTATGTGTTTGTATATATACTGTAAGAATGTGTGTGTGTGTGTGTGTGTGTGTGTATGCGTGCGCGTGTTGTATGTGTGTGTTTGAATGCCTGTTTTTACCAACCCCATTTTCTATCCTAGCTTCCATCTTCTTCCCGCTAATCTGATACACAATACCCCCTATACGCCCCCTCACAGCTTTATTGGGTCTTATTATCCTGTTGCTCTGATCCAATATGACAGTATTGATTGTGTTGAAATGCAATCTAGGCAAAGATAGCAGAGGAGTAAACAAGCTCAATTTAACCAAACACCTCTGCCCCAGCCTTCACACAACCCAAATGAGGAACAAAGATATTTGTCTGCTGTAAAAAGAGGATATATTGTATCCTCTCATGGCTGTTCTTGGACTTTATAAAGAAGGCACTGGGTTGTTGCTCACTGTTCAGAGGAAGTGTCCTCATTCTGGAAAATCTTGACCTCACTTCCTGAAAGCTAGGTTTGAACATTTCTGTTTTCAAAGAAGGTCTTGGTTGAAGGTTAATCTCAAGGTGCATGAGGCTTTGGTTTTCTGTGAAAGCTTGAAATTGGAATGACAAGATACAGAATGTACTGAGAGTGTATGCATGTGCACACTTAAAATGGCAGATCTGAACATGTACAGTTGTTTTTCATTAATCTTCATTCTCATTCAGTTAGTGGAATTCCAGTTGTCATTCAAAAAGTGTCACTGAATAATTGACATGCACAGCTCGAGACTGCTATGCTACTTACTGCTTATCCTACAGCCATTCTCTCCCATCAACCACTAATGTAGAGCTTCAGACATTCTGGAGC
The DNA here is from genome assembly GCF_016432855.1 of Salvelinus namaycush. Classification (NCBI taxonomy): domain Eukaryota; kingdom Metazoa; phylum Chordata; class Actinopteri; order Salmoniformes; family Salmonidae; genus Salvelinus; species Salvelinus namaycush. The sequence goes on from NC_052311.1 coordinate 48,820,132, forward strand.
TGTTTGAACTCCTCTGAGCTGGCGTGTTATGAAAAGTCTGACTTTTCAAAAGCATATTTTTTAGTTATATCTCATTAGATCGATGTAGATATGGGGGGGGGGGGGGGGGGGTTCTCTTCAGATTTCTGCTGTGAGAACCAACACAAGACTCCACTGAGAAATCATCAACCCTCAAATAAACCTGAAGGACTAGAGTAGCCTACCCACTGATGACTTATCCTCAGCTATCGACAAACTTGGGAAAATGTTTGCTAAACGGTGTTCATTCGACTCCGTTGGGCTATCTGGGTTCTCTGAAAACCACACAGAAGAAAAGTATCGTATTGGCAAAATGTCTTCTCTAAATAGTCATGTCAAGGTTTGAGCCCACCTCACCAACACACACTGGTTGCGTGTGCTTTCTCCATGAGCCTGTCTCTCATACTGTGTAAACTGAGTCAATCGTACGTAGCACTAGTCGTCTCTATCTGTTCTCTTTAATAATATATTCATATGTTTTTCAGTCATTCTCCTGCATCTTACTTATTTCATCATTCATGGGAACACGGGTCTTGTCCTTCAAGAATTCAGTACATCGCTTGTGAAGTATGTAGGTATCACAGCGTCAATTATATATATAATAATCCTCTATGCCTATTCTGGTCATTTAGAAACAAAAGATAAAGGTGTTTCGCAGGCGCTGTTGGCAATTACTTCTAATAAAGATCATAGACACATTCCGTAATTATTGCAGATCTGTCACGTATTTCACTCATACGTCTGAGTTGTTAGCGAGGTCCCAGGCATTGTTTCCATGGGTTCAATCATTATGCTGGGGATGGTTTCCATGACGATCTACCACCTGTTGTCTGGTGGAGCTCCCATCTGCTGGGAGACTGAGGTGTGAGTACAGGGCTTTCTGTAATGGGAGTTAATGACTACTGAAGAGGGTGTGGATGATTAGAGTATCTGTTTATTCATTTAGGATAGCGTCTCTTGATGTATCCCACTGGCCCCTTCAGACTCAGTCTGGGGAATCAGTTAGAGTATGGGGTCCTCTTGTTTCCCATATGCCTCCCTAACTTTTGTTACGGCAAATGCTAGTGCATCTCTACGGAAAATATGAGGAAGAGTAGAGTTATTTATTTATGCTATGTAAGAGAATGAGATGATTCACACCATGTGTGCAGGTGCAGACATGTGTTACAGTGCCGGCTGGACATAGAAGTGGATTCATCTACTCTATACAGTTATGAAAACACTTAGTGCCTTCAGAAAGTATTCACACCCCTTGACTTTTTCCACATTTTGTTGTGTTACAGCCGGAATTTAAAATGGACTAAATTGAGATTGTGTGTCACTGGCTTACACACAATACCCCATCATTTCATAGTGGAATTATGTTTTTAGACATTTTTACAAATGAAATAAAAATTGAAAGGCTGAAATGTCTTGAGTCAATTAGTATTCAACCCCTTTGTTATGGCAAGTCTAAATAAGTTCAGGAGTAAAATTAGCTTAACAAGTCACACAACTTGCATGGACTCACTCTCTCTGTGTAATAATAGCGTTTAACATGCTTTTGAATGACTCATCTCTGTACCCCACACATACAATTATCTGTAAGGTCCCTCAGTCTAGCAGTGAATTTTAAACACAGATTCAACCACAAAGACCAGTAGGTTTTCCAATGCCTCGCAAAGAAAGGCAACTATTGGTAGATGGGTAAAAAAAGGAGACATTGAACATCCCTTTGAGCATGGTGAAGTTATTATACTTTGTATAGTGTATCAATACACCCAGTCACTAAGATACAGGTGTCCTTCCTAACTGAGTTGCTGGAGAGGAAGGAAACCGCTCAGGGATTTCACCATGAGGCCAATGGTGACTTTAAAACAGTTAGAGTTTAATTGCTGTGATAGGAGAAAACTGAGGATGGATCAACAACATTGTAGTACTCCACAATACTAACCTAAATTACAGAGTGAAAAGAAGGAAGTCTGTAGAGAAGAAAAATATTCCAAAACATGCATCCTGTTTGCAATAAGACACGAAAGTAAAACAGAATTTTTTGGGGCAATTTCTGAATACAAATCGTTATGTTTGGGGCAAATCCAACAAAACACATCACCGAGTACCACTGTTCAAATTTTCAAGCATGGTGGTAGCTGCATCATGTCATGGGTATGCTTGTCATCGGCAATGACTATGGAGTTTTTTAGGATAAAAAGAACTGGAGGAAAACCTGGTTTATTCTGCTTTTCAACAGACACTGGGAGACAAATTCACCTTTCAGCAGGACAATAACCTAAAACATAAGCCAAATATACACTGGACTAGCTTACCAAGATGACATTGAATGTTCCTGAGTGGCCTAGTTACAGTTTTGACTTAAAGCGGCTTGAAAGTATATGGCAAGTCTTGAAAATGGCTGTCTAGCAATGATCATTCAACAACTTGACAGCTTGAAGACATTTTTAAAGAATAATGTGAAAATATTGTACAATCTAGGTTTGCAAAGCTCTTAGAATTACCCAAGAAGACTCACAGCTGTAATCGCTGCCAAAGGTGATTCTAACATGTATTGACTCAGGGGTGTGTATATTTATGTAAATTAGATTAATGTATTTTATTTTCCATACATTTGCAAACATTTCTAAAAACATGTTCCACTTTGTCATTATAGGGTGTATGTAAATGGGGGAGAAAAAATACATGTAATCCATTATGAACTCAGGCTGTAGCACAACAAAATGTGGAATAATTCAAGAGGTATGAATACTTTCTGAAGGCACTGCATGTGGTTTCTCAAGAGGCCTGCATTTAGCTGAAAAACATGTAACACCTCATTAATAGTTTTACGCTGCCACATTTTATCATCAAACATATTCGAGTTCACAGCCTTTGAGATGGGGCTTGTACTCAGCCCTGAGGTATACCACTACATTATCTACTACTGCACTGAGGTGTTCTACTCCATTGGGTTATTATTTAAAATGTTGGACCTTTTATTTAACTAGGCTTTATGTATTGAGTTGCAGTTGTGGTGGTTCTCCGTACTCCGTACCAAGGGCACTACATGAGATGTTTAAACTGGTGATCCCAGAGGAATGCCGGGGACCTAGGGCTGTTTGCATGTCATTATCAATGTGGATACCGCCTTCCACCCACGTACAATACAGAAACAGACACACACACACAACCTCCGCCACCCACAGGTACCCAGACAGACCTACCATACAGCCTTGTGGTTTATAATATCTCTCTATATGGAAAGATATGATCCCCATAGTCATAGTGTGGTGATTTATACATCTAGTACAAACACAGACGGTAGGCATTATAGATGAACCCTGGAGGATAACATAAAAACTATTTCATTTTTCACTAAGACAGATTCCCCATGTTTTCCTAAGAATAAATATTCTCACAACTGTGGAGCTGTGGTCATTGGTATCCCTCCCCAAAACATTCTCATATATTATATAAACCAAGAACAGAAGTAAAGAAGATTATGGACTTGAGAGTAAACAGAAATGCATTTGATGCCAGGAACAAGGTGCCTGTAAATAAGGAATGGAAATCTTGCCTTGTTGAAGGGGTTTACTCCTTATGTTAATCACAAGCTACTTTGTCAAATTCTAATCTCCATAATTTACTATTCTAATTTTGGATCTTCCAATCAATTGGCGTTGAACACTTCTCTTATTCAAGTGTGGCTTCTTTCAATGGAACCCTAATGTCAGAAAATGTTATGGAAATGGACTCAAACCTAAAGGGAGGAAGGAGAAACTAATGTACTGATGTGGAGCCAGACTTGGGTTCAAATAGTATTTGAGATTTTGAGTGTTTACTTGATCCTGCCTGGAGTTTTTTTTCGATTGGTTCAATTGCGGCCAGGCAATCTCTGTCAAACACAGCTAAAGTATTTGAAAGATTCAGAATACTATTTGAACCCAGGTCTGCTGTGGTGCACCACTGAATGTCGTCAATGGACTCATATGGGCATTGATAAACGCCTGCTCATTTAACACTGCTTGTCTCTCAAGAGCTGCCCGTCTCCGAGCAACAGGGCTATCAACGGATCTACTTTCTCAGAAAACTTGCTTCAGAGACTTCCTGTCAAGAAAATCTGATGGAGGGAGAGACTTAATTCCAGAGAGCCCTTTTTTCCTATTTATAAACCTTTTTACTGGCTGAACAAATTACAGGTAGTTTTCCCTCCATCAAGTCGCCGAGCGCCTTTTCATTTAGCCGTCACAACGTACAGTGTTTAGACATTTAAAGAGGGAGCTTTTAGTTAACTCTGTGCTTTTCCGCTCTTTTATAGGCTTATGTGTGGTTGTGCTGAGATTGAAAGTAGCAGGGGATGCATATGTACATGGTGATCTACAGATGGACGCTTAAATGCACTGTCTAGACTTCAAAAGTACAATTAAATTAGCATTTTAGCAGTCCTTGTTTGAGACTCACTGCCTAGTCAAACGACACACTAAACCAAAGCTCTTCATCGATTATGCCTGCTTCGGACGGGTCCAGACTGCCTACTCTTCTCATGACGCAGTCTGTTACGGTGCCACTGTGTAAGCTGTCATAAGACTTGCATAACCTGTAACAACATCTTGCAGGCTAGCAGTGACTTTTCCTCCCTCTGGAACATGACCCCTGGCAGTAGTTCAGTTTGAAATGAACAGAATGTGGTCATCTTCAACACTGTATCTGAGAAGGGAACAGGAGCAGCTTGTCTCCCGGTTATCTCCCACTTCGCCAGAGGTGAATGTCTGCGTGTGTGCGAGCGTGAGAGAGCAAGCATACATGTGTGTGCGTGTCTGTCTCTGTGTGTGTTTGAGAGATTGTGTGCTTACCGGGGTTGCTGTGCCTAAGTCTTAGAGAGTGTGCATTTTTGTTTACCTCTGAGCGAGTGGCGGGCCAATGCACGGCACCAGCAGGCCTCTCACAATGACTCATTAGTTAGGTAATTAAGGCACAAGGCTGTGCCCCCGGGGCTCCACAGTGGAGCACTGTGAGCTAGGACTACTAATGATACTGTTAGGCTGAGCAGAGAGGGATGTAAGGAAAGTATGGTCCATAGGTTCTGCTCTCAACAAAGGAGGGTGGTGGGGGGAAGAAATGGGGGAGAGGTGTGGACAGGGGACCTGCCGACATTTTCATTATGCGTCTATGAAAGCTAATGGCATAGGGCAGGGCCTGGACAGGGGATACGGGTCCAGAGGTTGTGCTCAGTGGAAAGAAGGGTTCAGGGAGACAGAGTATTTTAATTGGACACAGATGAGGGTATGAGAACTTTGGATACTTACAGTATACTGCAAGGGTGGGTTAACACAGACTTTAAATAGTCTTCTGTGGTCATTTGTAAGGCTTTATGAACTGCCGTAGACCCCGTAGGTATTCCCACAATACACAACCATGTACTCCCGTTAGGGGAGAAATAGGGAAGGGGTGCGGCTATTGTCATTTTGAGCACGGTGCTACATTAGTCATTGTCATATGGAGGTCCCTTCCTGTATGGTTTCAGGATATTCTACTCTACAGTATGCATCTCGTTTTGTCATGCAAAACACCACTTCCCATACCCTGATCTCAAAGCAGCTAACTTTTTCAATTGAATGAAATGATACTATAATCTTCAAGTTGTTTGTACATCAGTTTGAATATGATATTGTCCATAAGCAAAATGAGTTATTAGTGTGGTAGGAAAATATACAGCGCTTTAATTGTGATGAGGGAAAATGATGCTGAACAGCAGATAGCAGTAAGAACGTTTCACTTTTCCCTGAGTCCTAATAGCTAATTTATTCCGGGTCTATTTTTCCCCACTCAAGTTTCATGCAAATCGTATTGAACCATGTCCCCCAGCGGCGGAGTACCGAGTGTCGGTGGAGCCCACACGCTCAAATCTCTCAGCTTATTAATTTCCTATTTACTCATTTAATTTTTAATACATTGACTGATGGAAGTGCAACAGCCGAGCTTAACGGTGCTTACATGGAACTGATGGTAGAGGGCGAATGAACAAATGAGCCGGTGTCATTATAAGGGATGTCAGAGTCTACACATGTCTTAATGCTGTATGGCAAGTGGGGTGTATGATGCTAATATATTGTAAACATGTTGGCACTGCAACATTGTATCATTAGAGGATGTCAAAATAGTGACATCTACCCATTGTAGTTAGAGTATATTTCACCTGGGCTGACATTAGTTGAATGTCACCTTTGATGACATATACCTCGCATGATATAATTAAGTGATAATGCCCAAGAAGCCAGTGTTTGGAAGATACATTGGCACGGGTGTCAGGCACGAGACGAAGTCAAACACTGGCTTCGAGGGCATAATCACTTTTATACAACGGGTTACCAACATATTAAAATAATGATTGACATTTTCATTAAAAAAATATATTTTTATGATTTTATTCATACAATTTCACCCTTCCACAAGAAATAGTCCCGACACAAATCTAGGGTTGCTACCCAAGCCGTTAGTTCTATCGGTTCGGTTGCCAGAAATGCGACCCAGTCGTTCAGTCTTTTTGTTCTGTGTCTACGGACGCGACCCAGGAATTAATTCTAAATGTTCCATTGCCATATTGGCTGGCAACGTTCTAATCCCTTGCTTGCTAGCTAGCCAACTACGGCTAATTTACAGTCACGTTAAACAATGCAGCCAGAATAACAACGAAGTAGCTGCATTTGCATTTGTTTAAGCTGTTTAACATTTCTTTAAGCTGTGACATTTATTTGGATACAATCATAATAAGGAGCTGATGATGTACGATTTCACCTGGCATAGAAAATGTGCTTTCTCGTCATGACACTGTTGTTCACAGGAGCTCGCCAACAACACAGCTAACACAATCAATTCAAACTGAAGCTGGAAAGACTTCAAACTAGCTGCACTTCGTTTAGTTTGACCTGTTTTTTATTGATAGTTCTTTGTATATATCCATAAAAATTATGCTGAGTCATGATTTTGACTGGCTGAGAAAATCTTCCTGTCTGTCTCATCCCGACTCCCAAAATGTTCATTACTATGGGACAGCTGGAGGTCGAATTTGAATATTGAAACAATGTTGCAAATGTTGGAGAGACAGACAGCAAGGTTTATACAAATCGCTGTTGAAATCTAAATGTTAGTCTAAAATAAATGTGAGATGATGTCTTGATGCTTTTTATAGTGGAGATCAAGTTTATAAATTGCCTGGCTGGGCTGATGATACAGCAGATTGCGCAGTCAGATGGAACAGAGTAAATAGGCATTTTAACGTCATAGATTTAGTCAGTGGTAACTGGTGGAATAGACACTGGCTGGAATGCGGTTTATACCAATCAGCATTCAGGATTAGAACCACCGTTGAATAATATGTCACATTTACAGTGCCATCAAAAAGTTACTCATACCCCTTGACTTATTCCACATTGTTGTGTTACAGCCGGAATTCAAAATTGATTAAATATTTAACTACACACAATACCCCATAATGACAAAGTAAAAACATGTTTTTAGAAATGTTTGCAAATGTATTGAAAATGAAATTCAGAAATATCTCATTTACATAAGTATTCACACCCCAGAGTCAATACATGTTAGAATCACCTTTGGCAGTGATTACAACTGACACATTTTAATAAATGTAGGTTTTGAAACGTATGAATGCGTCATAACCAGCCATAAAATAACGCAATATACTGTATGTCACATCAGGTGTAAATATATGGGTCATGACAGTGTTACTACAATGTTGTTGATCCATCCTCAATTTTCTCCTTTCACAGCCATTAAACTCTGTAATTGTTTTAAAGTCACCATTGGCCTCATTGTGAAATCCCTGAGCGGTTTCCTTCCTCTCCGGCAACTGAGTTAGGAAGGACGCCTGTATCTTTGTAGTGACTGAGGGTATTGATACACTATCCAAAGTGTAATTAATAACTTCACCATGCTCAAAGGGATATTCAATGTCTGCTTTTTTTCCACAGATCTACCAATAGATGCCCTTGTTTGCCAGGCATTGGAAAACCTCTCTGGTCTATGTGGTTGAATTTGTGTTTGAAATTCACTGCTCGACTGAGGGACCTTACAGATAATTCCACTTTGACATTTTGGGGTATTGTGTGTAGGCTAGTGACACAAAATCTAAATTTAATCCATTTACATTTCAGGCTGTAAGACAACAAAATGTAAAAAAGTCAAGGGGTGTGAATACCCAGGTGGAATATACAGCCTAGGTGAAATACACAGTGCATTCGGAAAGTATTCAGACCCCTTGACTTTTTCCACATTTTGGTACGTTACAGCCTTATTCTAAAATGAATTAATTTGTTTTTCCTCATCAAGCTACACACAATACCCCATAATGACAAAGCAAAAGCAGATTTTTAGAAATGTTTGCAAATTGATAAATAAAAAAACACTGAAATATCACATTTACATAAGTATTCAGACCCTTTACTCAGTACTTTGTTGAAACACCTTTGGCAGCGATTACAGCCTCAAGTCTTCTTGGGTATGATGCAACAAGCTTGGCACACCTGTATTTGGGGAGTTTCTCCCATTCTTCTCTGCAGATCCTCTCAAGCTCTGTCAGGTTGGATGGGGAGCATCGCTGCACAGCTATTTTCAGGTCTCTCCATGTTCGATCGGGTTCAAGTAAAATAAAATAAAATTGTATTTTTCACATTCGCCGAATACAACAGGTGCAGATCTTACCCTGAAATGCTTACCAAGCCATGAGGTCGAAGAAATTGTCTGTAAAGCTCTGGCTGGGCCACTCAAGGACATTCAGAGACTTGTCCCGAATCCACTCCTGCGTCGTCTTGGTTGTGTGCTGAGGGTTGTTGTCCTGTTGGAAGGTGAACTTTTGCCCCAGTCTGAGGTCCGGAGAGCTCTGGAGCAGGTTTTCATCAAGGATCTATCTGTACATTGCTCCGTTCATCTTTCCCTCGGTCATGACTTGTTTCCCAATCCCTGCCACTGAAAACATCCCCACAGCATGATTCTGACACCACCATGCTTCACCGTAGGGATGGTGCCAGGTTTCCTCCAGACACGACGCTTGGCATTCAGGCCAAAGAGTTCAATCTTGGTTTCATCAGACCAGAGAATCTTGTTTCTCATGGTCTGAGAGTACTTTAGGTGCCTTTTGGCAAACTCCAAGCGGGCTGTCATGTCCCTTTTACTGAGGAGTGGTTTTGTCTGGCCACTCTACCATAAAGGCCTGATTGATGGAGTGCTGCAGAGATGGTTGTCCTTCTGGAAGGTTCTCCCATCTCCACAGAAGAACTCTGGAGCTCTGTCAGAGTGGCCATCAGGTTTTTGGTCACCTCCCCGACCTAGGCCCTTCTCCCTCGATTGCTCAGTTTGGCCGGGCAGCCAGCTCTAGGAAGAGTCTTGGTGGTTCCAAACTTCTTTCATTTAAGAATGATGGATGTCACTGTGTTCATGGGGACCTTCAATGCTGCAGAAATGTTTTGCTACCCTTCCCCAGATCTGTGCCTCGACACAATCCTGTCTTGGCGCTCTACGGACATTTCCTTCGATCTCATGGCATGGTTTTTGCTCTGGAATTCACTGTCAACCGTGGGACCTTATATAGACAGGTGTGTGCCTTTCCAAATCATGTCCAATCAATTTAATTTACCACAGGTGAACTCCAATCAAGTTGTAGAAACATCTCATGGATGATCAATGGAAACAGGATGCACCTGAGCTCAATTTCGAGTCTCCTAGCAAAGGGTCTGAATAATTATGTAAATAAGATTTTTCTGTTCTTTTTTTTATAATAAATTTGCTAAAAATTATTTAAATTATTTTTTTCACTTTGTCATTATGGGGTATTTTGTGTAGATTGCTGAGGAATTGTTTTAATTGAATACATTCTAGATTAAGTCAAGGGGTCTGAATACTTTACGAAAGCACTGTATATCACTATAATGTATTGTGTAGTAGGACCAAGATGATTGAGAAGTATTTGAAACTTGTTTGGATCATCATGTTCTTGAGGATGACTTACACACAAGAAAATGTATTCATGTGCACATGTGGTCAATGCCAGGCAGTTGCCATGTAAAGAAGATCAACTTAACTAAAACCTTTTTATTTCTACAAAAATAGGATCCAACAGTTAAACTTATTTTCATCTAATACGGCCTGTGTGTGGACATAACCTGGAGAAGCAGATAATAATGAAAAAACCCCACATTTTGTTTTCTCTTCATTGTTAAATGGGAGTATTTTGTTTGATGACTCTGTGCTAACAGAATTTTTACAGAAAACCAATTCATTGGCTGTCAGCCAGGAGCCTTTTCTTTCATTATTTGTCAAGGTACGATTCATTTTTTTCCCTTCTGTTTATGTAAGTTAATTTATTTTCTGGGTAAACAAAAAAGGGAAAAGAAACTGGCTTCCAATTTGTTGATAACGTTAACCAGACTGCCTCAGTCTGAATATGGGCTTTTCAAACAAGGGCCCTCACGTTTACGATATTAAACGCAAACATTGACATGAGATATACATATACTGCACAGAATCTAATCTGAATTTATCTACTTAAAAAAATGGGTTTCTGTATGGATAACAGGGTCTTATTGCCAAATAAATGCTCTCACCGCGTCACACATTTTTGTGAGACCTCGCATTATCCTGCACTAGGCTTCAAAAGAGATGTTTGAATGATAAATATACATATCGGTTGGCCACCGTAGGAAGGCTTTTGGATTCGATTTCAGGATCAGCTCTAGAGGCAACTTAAGAAGTCCCCTTATGGGTGTGTTTCCATTGGCTCTTAATGAAAAACATATTCCATATTTACTCATCTCAATGGAGTGTTCAGAAAGTAAGCAGAGAGAATTCTAGTCACGTTATTTTATATCCACCATCTCACAGACCCGGCATACATACACAGCACAGAACCAAGCCTCAAGGGAAAGGGTGTGTTGATCACCAAAACAGGAAAATAAAATCACAGGATCACAGAAGGATTAATTACATTTCCAACGGCAGTAGGGCAGAAAAGAAATGATGTTCCACACATTTGATCGGGTGGCCTATTTCTTTTCTCTGTCATGCCGTTTAGCTCTGGGAGCTCCTGTATTGTGTCGGAGTAGGACAGAGTGTGATTGAGAAAATGTGGGGATATTTTTAGCCAACCAGTTACTGGCCTGAGGGGACAGTGGATTCTTTTGTAGCTGTTTCACAATGAACCTCTGGTTCCATGCCCAGGAGAGACTTCAGATCCTCACTGAATCAGCGTTCATCTCCTCCACAATGCTGCTGTTTCCTGGTTGGCAATACAAGGCTTGCTCCACTGCTCCCCTTTCCTCTATTGTTGTTCTGGTGATATCCTGCAGACTCGGTCCTAGGGCCCCCCGGGTGCACGTTTTATTTTTTGCCCTAGCACTACAGAGCAGATTCAAATAATCAAAGCTTGATGATGACTTGGTTATTCGGCCCAGGACAGAGTTTGGGAAACCCGATATACTGTACTGTTAGTCACACTATTGTGTTACAATAGTGTACTATAGACTGGTAGAACAATTGAGTTGTTATATTAATTCACAGACACTCAGTTAACACAGTGAAATGTATCAACCAAAGTAATTGGCAAATAGAAACAGGCACAGTATGTCTTTTTGATTTGTAGTTTGACTGGGAAAACACTAACTTCATCAATTCGCTTGAGTGAACCCATGTCTATAGCACCATCACTCTGTTGGATCTATTCAACCACAAATGCTAATGTTACACAAATTTTGTCCTAAGCATTTTCTTGTTGATGATATGAAGTTGTGAGTATTTCTCCATGACCAAATGATCCTTCCCTGACCGTGACCTCTCATATACTTTCCGTTCCGACGTTCCCATGGACTGTTTCTTCCCACTTTAAGCCGCATTGATTCCAATTACCAGCAGTGACATTCCCACAACTTGTTTCAGGTGACAGATTACAACAGACTCTGCACCCCTCCTCTCCTCCTCCTTCCCTCCATCCTGCTCTTTGTCTTGACTGTCTCCCTAGCGGGCCAACCATTTGGACCTGTTTAAATGTCGCCTCACAGCGTGTTTTGGGAGCTGTGGGTGGCTTGGCCAAGCTGCTTGGATTGTGCTGAGACGACTGGAGATGACTAGGCTTAAAATACACCCCCCCCCCCCCCCCCCTTCCTTCTCCCCCCACGTCAAAATATCTGGTCACTCAGCGAGTCTACTATCTTGTTAATTCCAAGCGTCTGTCTTCACCACTGCTATTGGTAGGTTAAGCCCTGTCGAGAAGGCATCAAAGGTCTCCTCGGAAAGCGGCTTGTATCATAGAGCTAAACAATCAGCTTTGATTGGATTTTTATCCTGTCTTATTAACTCTCAGACCAGGGAGCCAAAGCCAAAGGCATGATGCTAATTGCCAAAACAAACTGAAAATGCTCCGTGGATCAACACTGACATCCGGTCCTGCTTACGTTTGGGTTGTTGTACTGCAGTAAAGTAATATGACATTCGATAGGGACGTTTTCTGTTAGGCAATTTGGTTGACCTCCCTCCGTATCTCTATTTGACCTGGTCATGGATGAGTTCAACTAGATTCCATTTGAATGTAACCTTTTTGTGAGACTTTTCTTGGTTGTCCATGATAGTTCCCTGTGTATGTTTAAAAGTCCTAAAGAAATCCAAAAGCCGAAACGCTTCGGTTCTACTTTTAATAAAGAAGCTTTTATTTATTGAATTCCATTGTCCTCCAAAAGTTGCTGAATCTCCTCTCTGTTTATCACTTTTACCTGAATTTGAGTATCATTCACTGGACTACTACTATAGTCAGTACTATCACTATGACTTCCACTGCCATGACAAAACACCTGAACCAACCACACACATGTTCTTCAGAATCTGTACCTTTTCTCGTTCCCTGTCTTTCAGATGGCTCATCTACACTGTGTCTTTCGTCTGTGCGGGAGCTCCCAGTCCAGCTCCAGGACCTGTACCAGCAGGGCTTCTCCCTAGTTGCCGTTCACCCCTTCATTCATCCCTGTGGTTCCGACGCAGTCAGCCCCCAGCACCAGCTCTACAGGGCCGTGCTGATCCGACTCGATGATGGGTACGAGTACATACACATTGCACTTATTCAGAGCACCTACATTGACACAATTAGCATAAGCCTTATCCAGGGTCAATACATTTGCGTTTATGTAAGCTTTGTCATTACGTAATATGAACAGCAAATAAAAATGAATATCACTACATGGATGTAGACATTGGTTTTACAGAGGTTGTTTTGGGCTAGCTGTCACAGGGCTGTTGTTTTGGTCGTTAGCAAGCAAATAATCTCTTTCCAAGCCTTTGATGCTCCGGCCAACATGTGGAATGGGCCAAAGTCACAGCTGCCCCCCATGTCTGCCCTCCACCCGGGCACCTGTCAGTGTCGCGAGCCCTGGGTGAGAGTCAGCTTGGATCAGGGCATGGTTTTACTCCAAGTGTATGTGAAGGGCATGGTGGGGTGGTACTGGTAGTGGTGGTTTCCGGCTGAAGCCCTGTCTGGCTTGCCTCGTGTGCCCCGTGTTCTACCAGCTGGCTGTTATGAAGGACAGCGGTTTCATGCGTGTTAGGCCACATGAAGGTCTGTCTCTGGGAATGACTGCCTGTGTGAAGTAGAATCAGACACTCACTAGTCACTTTCCCCACAGAGAGGTTAGAGGGGCAGCAGTTAAACCTCTCACCCTCCCCTCTTAACAGTGTTTTATGGCCTGGTCTGTTCTCTCTCGTGGATCCAGAGCCCTGGGGTCGGACAGTGACGCCACACTTCATAAATCCCTGGACTCTCCCCTCGTTGAATTATGATCCAGGAATTCATCTCGAGATTCCTAAAATAAATAATTCCGAACATGGACAGATAATTCCGGCACATTCCTCAGTATATTGGGGTTTAGGCTCCTTGCCCTGTTGTTCTTGTTTTGTGCTTCCTGGTTGCCTAGTGTTGTCTTGAAAGGATCAAACCATTTGGCTGGTACAGGTGGAGGATTTAGTTAGTTGTAAAGCACAACTATCCATCCACTCAGGTGGCTCTTGCCTTCTTTCTAAAGACAGCCTGTGCCCATTAATGAGCTCCTAGGGTCTAGGGAAATACATCACACCTCTCTCCCACTGTCTTTACACAAAAACCACTAGCAAACAAGTTCAAGACACTAATCCTATGCTGGGAGCACATAAATATTGATTTTGTATGAAAAGGGATGGATGAATGGGCAGCAGTATGGTTTTTACACACCGACATGGTTGCCTTCCTCTGAAGGAAAAAAGAGAATATGAGGAGAGGAATAGAAAGCGGTAGAGAGAGAAAACAAGATCACAGCTGGAGTGTGAACGAGCAGGAGTTAGAAAGAGAGAAAGGGCTGCCATCCTTTGATGGCTCCGGCCAAACCGTCCTGCTTTATCTCAGAGTCTGTCACCGTGGAGACAGCTGCTCACATCAGCACCAGCCCCGGGGGGGGGTGGGGGGGGGGATAAAAGAGAAAGAACAAAACAAAAATCAACCAGGTAGCATCTTCCTCTCCTATTCCCTTGTCAGTCCCTTGAATCAGGGAGCGAAAACTGCAGATGACAGCGCAACCATTCATCACTCTCCCAAAGCAAACAGACCCAAAAGTGTCTTCTTCGCTCTGCAGTGCGCTATGCGTCAGCTGGAGACAGACAGAAGGAGAGACAGACAGAGGGGGAGAGATAGTGTGTGTGTGTGTGTGAGAGAACCAGAACAAGAACAGCAGCTAGGCTATGCTTAGCAGCAGCTGGATGTGCTGTGTTTAGTATGCACACAATGTCTCTTTGGATACAATCCCAGCCAATTTTCTACAGTATTAGCCTCAATTGTAAAGCCTCAGTGAACAAGGGTATAGCTGCACAGTAGTGTGACATTGCAAAAGCTTCTAGAGCCAGGAATTACACAGGGGCAGGTAGCTTATATAGAGCTGGGAGCCAGTATTGTTCATGTTAAACACTGTCACCTGGAATAACTATTTAGTTTAAGATAATCTCTCAAACTTGTATAATTTCAGCCAGTAGTTTTGAAAGTGGCGCTCACGAGCCAAAAGTGGTCCCTTTTTTTTGTGTACTATGTCATCAAATTGGGTACTACAGTACGTCATTCATTTTGTATGATATGTTATGTCCTGCAAATGTTGTCGATTTTTTTGCAACTATATGTTTCAAATCCAATTTATACTATACGTTCCGAATTTGTTGTGCTTAAAATCATGGAGTGCATCTTTAAGTAGGCCATAACTTTAAAAGCCTGTTGTCTCTGACTGTGATTTGTTGCTGGTGACCGTGGTAACCTGCTCAAATCTGTGGATCAGAGAGAATAGATAGGACCATTTTAATTTTCAAATGTCAACTGTCAAATTTCCCAATGTTCAATTTGGTTGCGGCGTAGAGGGGTTACAGTTCAGCAGGCAGTGTCTGATGGGATATATTCATCATCTATTGGATAATTGTAGAATTCACATGCGCTCTGGGAGAGAGCTGTATGGACCAGAAACCATTAGAGGGGATTCGTCCAAAGAAATTATTCATGACTCTGTGAAAAGCTGACATTAGAAAATGATGTGCTATATTATTAAAGGCCAGGGATGAAAGATTGCTAAACACAGGTTCGATGGTCGATCCTGACCGAGCCGTTGTCATGGAGATTGTGATTTTTGGAATTGCGATTTTGGCGCCCGATGTGAGGGCTTCTGGGTTTAGAGCTACATTCTGGGTTTCAAAAAACTTAATCACGCCCCACCATATCAAGAATTAAAATAACCATCCCCAGATTCCAAATCCCAGACTGTGCCTTTAATACTCCCTGTGGTCCGGGATACAGAACCTTGAACGGTTGAACCTGACTGACAGTGCAGCTGAATAGATAGCAGCAGCAGTCTGCATAAGGAGTGGGAAGTCCGGCAGACGTACACCCAGGAGGAGGCTGCAGTCAGGCCAGCTGCAGGCTGGAGCCAGGCATGCGTTTGACACTTACTCTAGCGGCCTGGCGGTAGACAGCAGATCTATGGGGTTGAATGCAAGTAACCTGTTTTACAACGAGAAAATGGACTGCAGGTGATGGGGCTATTTTTAAAGAAGTCCTTACCTCTAGAGAGGCGATGGGAGACTAGTTATTTTCTCCCACTTTGTCCATTATGGATTTGAGCCCTCCTCAAGTTTACAGATCCAATCTGCTTTTCATGATTTCCAATAACAGAACGTGGAAAACAAATAGCAAAATTCCGAGGTTTTCCTTTACATTGGTGCTTCACGGTGCTGTGAATTGCACAGTAAGTTTGCAAAAACCTCTACCTGATTCAGAGCATCCAATGTGCAGATTTTCCTTGACACAGTTTGCTACTGACATTTGATCTGGGATAAGTTGCATTGCATAAAGATGGGGGACTGGCGTGACAGTGATGTCTGACTTCTGTAGGGTGTTGTTGACTGTGAGAGATGACTCAGGTTCCCGCTGTGTTGTGAAGTCCGTGTGACACAGAGAGAGCTAGGCTTGGGCTGCATGTGATAATGTTTAAAGTCTCCTTACACACACACACACACACACAGGTACGTACTGTACATACACACACATGCTGTGGCGAGGGTGGAAGGGTCCCATCCGTGTTGTCAACAGGATGAGAGGTGAAGCAGAGCGATGGAAGCTGGGGCATTGGACTCCTCCAGGGCAAGCTGTGGGATTTCCTCCAGAGAAAATAGAAACATACAGACCCATATAAATAGATTCCATCCACCCATAATACTGATAAGTGGAAAAACAAGACAAGATTTGTATTGCATTGAGTTTCCTATCCCACCCTAATGTGTCCCTTTCAATCCTGATTTGTGTCCACGTTAAGTGCTCCTTTTTTTTTGTCATACAGGCCAACAATTACATTAACACGGCTCATAAGTGATTTATTAATAAATGATTTTCATAAATCCATAAATACTTAATTTCCAAGGATTTTTCCTGTGCAACCATTTCAGATATGTATTACAGAATGTGGTGTATGTCTGTATCGTGTATGACTGAATTGACTGTGGCTGAAATGTGTTGTTCCTCTCTCTCCTGCTGTGTGGGCTGCTACCGCAGGTTGGAGAAGAGCCAGTCGAGCTGTGCTCCCTACCGTCTGCAGCTGGAGCAGTGTCTGTCTACCGACCAGGTGCCCACCCCTGAGCTCATCCAGGGCTATGTCAAGAAGGTGAGCCTCAGATAAGGCCCTGTCACACTACTGAGACGAGCTGAGCCAAGCCAAGTTGCACTGAGCTGGCCTGGTTAGTGGTTAGGCATCCACAACTGTGCTGAAAAGGACATCGATGTGAACGGAAATATTAAGCCTGCACAGTTTTGTTCAGGTGGCATGATAGTGTGAAAAGAGTATAGTGGACTCAGATCACAGACACAACTGACCAGCCTATAAGTCCTAAAGGCGCTGTGGGCAAAAACTATCTGTTGGGTTTCTTCATTATCTCGACTCGCTTTCCACAGCCAGTAGACGAGACGGTCCTTAGTTTTAATAAAACATTGGGGAGTAGAAATGGGTTATCAATTCAGCCGGCCAGTCGCCTGAGGACCTGAGTTTCATTCTGACCTTCAAACTCTCAGCTCCAGGAGCACTCTCTCTAATATCTGGAAAATAGGAAATATGTAGCCTATGTAGAACTGGAAAATTAAAGTCTTTACAGAGGGCTGCTCTCATTCTGCAGTGAAGACATGTTAGCACTAACCATCAAGCAAGCTGATGGCCATAACCATATCGTATTAGGAGATATCACAGACGTCTATTAAAAGCAAAGAGACTTGTCATTATAAATAGCAATGTAACAGAAACATATGACGCTTACCTGTTTCTCTGACCTGGGCATGTGCATTACACAGTAGTGTGATTTTCCAGTCAATGTGGACCATTTCAAAGGCTATCCATTACCTTCACACCTGAGTCGACCCACATTAACACACACACAGTAGAAATGATCCCTCTACCTCATTGAACTGGCAACGTTAACCTCAAATGAGATCCAATATTTTTTATTTTCATCTTGGCAATTCCATTTTGCAATTTGTCTGGGAATAAAAATGTGCAAGTGCTGAGTGAACGTTCAATAGATATTAAACAATGGAGCTAGGAAATGATGTGACTGTTTTACAATTTCATTTCATAGAGGATAACCTGTGATATGGCACCCATGCTGATTTGATTTGGATTCTCCTGGTCCCCGGCTGCAGAATGTACTGCCTCTGGCTGGATCTTATGACAGAATGTGAATGGAGAATGGCATCATTAACACTGCTTGACAGTTAACATTTCAATTTCATTTTGATGGAAAATCCCAATATTGACATAAAATGCCAGATGAAAATGAAATGGGAAAAGCAATTCTTGATTTGGGATGCTGTCCTGCCAGGGCTGGAGCCATTGCAATCCAATCAACTCTAGTTCAATTTGAATGGCTGATGCTGGGAAGAGGGGTGGAGGGAGGGGGAGTGCCTCTATAATTATATGATAATACCAGGTATGTAAACAGTTCCCCTGGAATCCATTTGGTTGATAAAATAGGGAGTACATGGGGGAAATTCTGGGGGAAAAAATAGCTATGGTTCTATAATGGTATAACTTAGCAATGTGTGCTTATGTTCTAGGTTGTGTTTCAAGGTTATCACCCATTTTTTAGAAAGTCCATTGAGCACTAGCTACAACTTTGATCTTACTCACGATTAGCCAACGTGATCTTAAATAACAGTCCATCATAACAGAGCATACAGTATGAAAGGTTGGTATTATTAAATTGTATTTGTAAAAGTCAGGTCGTCCAAGGATCTCTCTAAGGCGGTTGTTTGCTATCTGTCTCTCCAGCAGATCCAGGATGCTGCAGACCAGGGGGTCATGTTTGTGGGCTTCATCCAGGAGCCGTGTGGGGTACGAGGTACCCAGACCAGAGAACCAGAGACGCCCTCCCTCTCCCTCCACTCCAGCCCCAGCTCCATGCTAGGCTCCCTGAGCAGCCGAAGCCCCACTAGCCCCCGGACCAATGGAGAACCAGGAGCCCAGGAGCAGGCGATGGACACTGGGGCTGATGAGGGCCAAGGCTCCTTATGTAAGGGTGGGGAGGGGGAGGACCAGACTAGGGACACTGTGGGGAGTGAAACCACTGTCGGGGAAAGCAACCATGATGGGAGGTCCTCTCTTCCCATAACACCATCCACAGAGAGCAAGCAAGATGATGATCAGGATGTTATAGTGGAAGACACACTGACACACAACAATAACAAGACAAACGTCATAGAACTGAAGGAGAAGCCAAGCCGTCACCCTCAGAGAGCCAATGGTGAGTATTGTCAGATTTCCATTCGTTACTATGTAATTGGATTTGTATACAGTATGCCAGGCAAGATTCAACTTGAAACCGCATAAATGGTTCTTCAATTTCCTCAGACTGTGGTGCAGCATAAAGTTGGAGTAAATTAGCATATTTCAGCATCTTAGAATACCAGATGGACAGCTCTTCTCTCTCTCTCACACATTCTCTTTCAACCCCAGTTGGAAAACGTGCTCATAAATGTGCATGTGTGTTGAATGCTCCCCTCTGTGCGTGTGTGCCCATACATACTTGGCTCCCTGTAGACACAGCACCCTGGTCCATCTGGACGTCCCTCAAGTGTGTATTGCAGTGAGATAATCCCCCCCCTACCTCACTCAGCCTCATCCCTCCTCCCCAAACCTCCACAGTCCACACCACAGCATAGCCAGCATTGTGTGTGACCATGTGCCAAGTGCCCTTGTCCTCTTCGCTAATGCTCTCTGCTGAAATTGACTCAAAGTCTCAGTTCTGGGTGGCTTTGCCCCCATAATCCTCCTGAACAGCAGAATGTGGAACAGGGAACAGGGTCACAAGCCAACAGTCAGAAGTGAAACTGGGACTTGAAACCGACGTGCTCTAAAATAGCATCAAAGAGCATTGAGGTTATTGAAACTAGTGCTGAGAACATTCCTGTGGGATCACAGGTGTGAGAGGAGGAAGTGATGGTGTAAAAAAAAGACAGATTGGACAAACATCACAATGGTCACTCACATTATTGCCGTTACCTCTTAGAAATGAAGCAGTATGAAGCTAACCACTCTCCAACTAAAAATCACGTTGCAGAGAAAGCTGGCCTACATGTTGGTTTGAGCGTGTATTTATTATGAAATGTTAGTCCTGATTAAATCAGTGTTGAGGAGGGTGGATTAGCAGAACAGATGCTGTCATGTTCAACAGTGGTTCTGTACAGTACATATTACCAGTTAGGATTATGGAGCCTGACCTTGTCACTTGGACAGGCATCCATCAGACCAAACTTTAAAAAGGAGACCCATTTGGAATGTTGTAATTGCGTTCATGTGCTCGTTTACTCGTTAGTCGTCAATTTTCTCAAATGATTGGACCACACAAGGTATCGTCTCATAGCAGGTCTGTCATTTTCCATGCGACTGTGGCATGGCAGGTCTCAATAGCCAATACACCATACTGTTTGTGTTATCGCCATCCAACTCTCAGGGCAAGTCAAGGGCGATCCTAAAATATTTGTTTAACTTTGATGCCCCTGATGCTGAAATTGTCGAGTCAGTTGCGTTTTGAAGTGGTCATCATGTGGGAATGATCCGATAGGTATGGACCCTGGATTATCTTTATCTCCAGGTCATATCTCTACCGTAATTCAGACTTAACCTAGCATACAAAGCTAGCTGTCAAATGGAAATAACCTATGCCGCAAATTGTTATAAGTGTTGTTATAAAATGTATGGTGTACATTTTACCACGATTATCTCATCTCCAAATGCGTTACCATTGAGCTGTCTGGTTTAGTCGGATGCATTAGTGCAAGGTCTCTGTCAGCTATGCATAAATTATAAACGGTCTGTGACACATTGCAGACACAGAGCATTTAGTGGAATGGTGAAGCTAGCAGTTCCTCAAAACCGATGGCCTTGAACGAGTAAACATCAACTTTAATATCATGTGAAAACCTCATTTAAATTCACTCTTGAGGGAAAACAACAGAAAAATTAAGATTAGTGGAGCGACTTTGTTGTATTGACTTGGCTTGGTTTTCAATAAGTTTGTAGTTTCTCCAACGTATGCAGGGAGAGTTGTGATGCATTATTGTCATTCAGTTGTCATTCTGGAGCTTTGAAGAGTGGAAAACGACAGGATTTGGGGAATTTGGTAGCCAGCTGTCACATCAGTCAGACGTGGCAGAAAGGAAATGGATATAAATTATTCATTCTTCCTGGGTGTCTGACTGAATGACTGACAGAAAACCAGAGCAACTGAACCATGGTCCCCTCTGATGCACTCTGTGCGTGAGGCGTGCGTCTTTTGTGAGTCTTCGTGTGTGGGAGTCTAACACATTCTGGCCCTCCGTCTGGTTCACATGGGAATGGCAGATATTAGCATTAAAAAGAGAAGATTATGCCGCACTTGATTTAAATGGCTGCTGCCAAAACAACAGTCCATTCAAATTTGTAAGCATTGGTCCATATTAAAGGACCATTTCAATTGAGGCACAAGCCTTTGGTAGGGGATTGTGGAAAAATGATGATGAGTCAACTCTGTTATGTGTTATTAATCACCTCTGTTATGGGGTATGAGTCAACTCTTATGTGTCATAAATCACCTCTGTTATGGGGTATGAGTCATGAGTCAACTCTGTTAAGTGTTATAAATCACCTCTGTTACAAAGTATCAACTCAGTCACGTTATGAATCTCTGTTGCATGACATGTTTCATATCAGCACAATCTAAAGAGATTGAGATTGAGTGTTCTGTGTTCTCAGGGGTGGAGCTGCTAGCCCTGTTCAACCACCCAACTGACAGTGAGGGCCAGCTGAAGTACTACACTGTGAAGGTACCGCTGAGGGTTCAACTTCGTGACGAGGGGGTCAAAGGGGTGGAGGCCAACTGGCTGGATCACATGACCCAGCACTTCAACAACGGGGCCTCACTCGTTGATGGATACTTCCACCTGGGCAACGACAATGGTAAACAAACTATCCAAAGTCCACTTTGTGTTTTTACACACATTACATTTCAATGTAACACCTGTTCTGCTTTGGTATCGTACTAGCAAAGTAAACTCAGCAAAAAAAGAAACGGCCCTTTTTCAGGACCATGTTTTTCAAAGATAATTCGTGAAAATCCAAATAACTTCATAGATCTTCATTGTAAAGGGTTTAAACACCGTTTCCCATGCTTGTTCAATGAACCATAAACAAATCATGAACATGCACCTGTGGAACGGTCGTTAAGACACTAACAGCTTACAGACAATTAAGGTCACAGTTATGAACATTTAGGACACTAAAGAGGCCTTTCTACTGACTCTGAAAAACACCAGAAGAAAGATGCCCGGGGTCCCTGCTCATCTGCGTGAATGTGCCTTAGGCATGCTGCAAGGAGGCATGAGGACTGCAGATGTGGCCAGGGCAATAAATTGCAATGTCCGTACTGTGAGGCGCCTAAGACAGTGCTACAGAGAGACAGGACGGACAGCTGATTGTCCTCGCAGTGGCAGACCACGTGTAACAACACCTGCACAGGATCGGTACATCCGAACATCACACCTGCGGGACAGGTACAGGATGGCAACAACAACTGCCCGAGTTACACCAGGAACACACAATCCCTCCATCAGTGCTCCGACTGTCCACAATAGGCTGAGAGAGACTGGACTGAGGGCTTGTAGGCTTGTTGTAAGGCAGGTCCTCACCAGACATCATCAACAACAACGTCGCCTACGGGCACAAACCCACCGTCGCTGGACCAGACAGGACTGGCAAAAAGTGCTCTTCACTGAGGAGTCGCGGTTTTGTCTCACCAGGGGTGATGGTCGGATTTGCGTTTATCGTTGAAGGAATGAGCGCTACACCGAGGCCTGTACTCTGGAGCGGGATC
This sequence comes from Salvelinus namaycush, assembly GCF_016432855.1. Lineage (NCBI taxonomy): Eukaryota > Metazoa > Chordata > Actinopteri > Salmoniformes > Salmonidae > Salvelinus > Salvelinus namaycush. The sequence goes on from NC_052311.1 coordinate 48,843,064, forward strand.
GATTTGGAGGTGGAGGGTCCGTCATGGTCTGGGGCGGTGTGTCACAGCATCATCGGACAGAGCTTGTTGTCATTGCAGGCAATCTCAACTCTGTGCGTTACAGGGAAGACATCCTCCTACCTCATGTGGTACCCTTCCTGCAGGCTCATCCTGACATGACCCTCCAGCATGACAATGCCACCAGCCATACTGCTTGTTCTGTGCGTGATTTCCTGCAAGACAGGAATGTCAGTGTTCTGCCATGGCCAGCGAAGAGCCCGGATCTCAATCCCATTGAGCACGTCTGGGACCTGTTGGCTCGGAGGGTGAAGCTTATGGCCATTCCCCCCAGAAATGTCTGGGAACTTGCAGGTGCCTTGGTGGAAGAGTGGGGTAACATCTCACAGCAAGAACTGGCAAATCTGGTGCAGTCCTTTGTTCAGGGACACATTATTCAATTTATGTTAGTCACATGTCTGTGGAACTTGTTCAGTTTATGTCCCAGTTGTTGAATCTTGTTATGTTCATACAAATATTTACACAAGTTTGCTGAAAATAAACGCAGTTGACAGTGAGAGGACTTTGTTTAGATATGCTGAGTTTAGTTATGGAAAGTACTCAGTCATTTTTTCATCCGTCTGTCAAACCTCTTATTTTGTTCCACATTAGTAAATAATGTAAACAATTAATAATAATAATAAGACAAAGGAAATGCTGACTTAGCTATTGCCAAAATGTCTCCATATCCTGTCCCCTTTCAAACTGTCCAGTCTGTGCTGCTGTTGTTCTGGTAGTGTGCTGTGCTACTCCTCTACTGCACACTGCACTCTGCATCTAGACCCTGGGGCATGCCACTTAATTCTGATGGTGACAAAAAACCTAAGCTTGAGTAAATAAGAGTCATAATTCATTCATCTCCTAAAGTGAACGCATCAGCGCCTCTGAAACACAGATAATTAACCTGATGGCAAATGAGTGCCTCCTTGCATATTTTCTCTCTTTAGAATGGGGTAATGAACCGCGTTATTCTAATTCCTTTTTTCTAGTAGGTTATTCTAATATATTTACCATTTTTATGTGTGGTTAAGATATGCATCTTTTATTACAGAATGAGTGTATTCTAAAAATAAATAAATTGGCTAGGCCGTGTTCTGTATTGATCTGGAAAATGTCAGCTCTCTATCCGAAATAGCTTGTCGAGTATACTGTATCGGGAACAGCCTGTCAATGCATGCCTGCCAAACCCTTTTCAAAACAGACAAGTTTGTCTAGGTGAACGTTGTGTTCGTGTGACCCTCTTGGGAACTGTGAACGGTAGGATATCAAAGCCAAGGCAACATCATGTGTTTGTTGCTAATTACATCAAAACGGAGGAGCGTCTGGTTTTAACAAGCCTGAGAACCCATGGCCGTGCAGACGACTCCAAATGTAGCACCTCTTTGAGATCCATTTCTGAATCCATTAGAGTATGAGAAGAAGCTGTTCTCCCTGACGCTTGAGACTGTCTCCTCTCTGTAAACATCAAGGGCATTCTGGAACGTGAAGCAGCACAGTAAAAGATGTAGCGTGTCAGTGGCGATGACACGCACTTTGATTGGAGATTATAATGACAGTCACAGCAGAAGTGCAAAATAAGTGTCTCTGATTGTCATCGTGTCCCCTGTGCAACACAACTGTGTACCAGTACTCTGCATGATCTTCTTGTGCCTTGTTTTTTTTAAATTTCCCTTTTGATGTTTTCTGAAAGAGGTCTTGTTGTTTCTGTTGTTAAGCTCTTCCTCTGAACTGTTTGGTAGTGCATCTACTTCCCCGGTGTTCTCACAATTTCCATGACATCATAGGCCTACCAAAGTAACCACCAGTGGAATAACCTATATATGTAACAACCCTAAAACAAGCCAAGCAAATTTGGTTACCGGTAGGCAGTTACCACTTTTAGGTTCTCTTTGAAAACAGAATTAACAATGCTAATAACTATGCATCTCCCTGTACCTTCTAGTTACAGAGGAATCGTCTCTCAGCAATGTAAAGTTTCCCTCCATTGTTCTGAACTTGTTTCGCTGTTGTTTACTCCTACAGTCCTACGCCTCTTCGAATACATATTCATGAATTCTCCCCGCTCAGCTGGCCTTTTGCTAAACCCGGCGCTACCTCCCGATTGTGGCTGGCTGTCGACAGCCTCCCTGGTATGGTCCAGGGGAATACCACACATACAGTCTCTCCTCCTGCTCCTCTGCCCTCACCCCTGAAGAGATGGGTTTCCATGGTGAAGCTCACTGAGGAGGCGGGGCGGTGGGGGGGGGGGATAAGTCCTGTTTAATATCCCGGCGTGGCTAGGTGGGATGGAGGCGGGAGACTGGTGGGAGTGGGTTCAGAGAGGAAGAGACCTCGCCGGCACGGAGGGTCGGATATTAGTTTGTTATTGAATTTGCAGATCGTTGCACTGGCAGGCGGCTCCTGTGTAACGTTAACGGCCCCGCCACCCTGCGGCGTCATGAGAGGGGCATTAAAGATTTATACCCAGCCCAGCGTGTCACAGCACCCCTGCAGCCCTACACGGCTACGCCACGGCTGGAGTTCTGAGGGGGAGCAGTTTGTTTACTGGTGAATTGACACTAATGGTGTTGATGGGAGGTGTTTTCTTTGTTACACTTAGCTTACGCTATCTCCGCCGCGACAATGAGGATTTGTAGCCGGCACTGTGAAACATTTGAGCTATTCATATGCATGACAGCTAGCATGGTGCTTGGCTTTCTATATTCAGGCAAAGCCGGTGGAGAGAGAGAGAGTCCCCCAGAATATGAAATTCCAATAAGGTATTACTTCAGAGTGAAAAGAATTTGGAGGAAAGTTGTGCTGGCAATTTTTATGGCCAAAGATTGGTTGTGCAATAGGGCTTGAAGGCCTGTGTGTGTGTGTGTGTGTGTGTGTGTGTGTGTGTGTGTGTGTGTGTGTGTGTGTGTGTGTGTGTGTGTGTGTGTGTGTGTGTGTGTGTGTGTGTGTGTGTGTGTGTGTGTGTGTGTGTGTGTGTGTGTGTGTGTGTGTGAGCATTGGTGGAAAAAGTACCCAATAGAAGTAAAGATACCTTAATTGAAAATGACTCAAGTAAAAGTGAAAGTCACCCAGTAAAATACTACTTGAGAAAAAGTCTGATAAGTATATTTAAAACCAAATACTACGTAACAAAACTAAATGTAATTGCTAAAATATACTTAAGTATCAATAGTAAAAGTGTAAATCATTTCAAGTTCCTTATATAAAGCAAACCAGAGGGCATGATTTTCTTGATGTTTTTTTTACGAATAGGCAGCAGCACACTCCAACACTCATCATTTACAAACTAAGCATTTGTGTTTAGTGAGTCCGCCAGAAGAGGCTGTAGGGATGACCAGGGATGTTCTCTTGATAAGTGTGTGAATTGGAGTCTTGCTAAGAATTCAAAATGTAACGAGTGCTTTTGAATGTCCGGAAAAATTGATGGAGAATGTAGTGGAGTAAAATAGAATGTAGTGGAGTAAAAGTTGTCAAAAATAGAGTACAAATACCCCCCCCAAAAAATTGCTTAAGTAGAACTTTAAAGTATTTTTACTTAAGTACTTTACACCACTGACTGTGAGTGTGATTTTGGAAGTATATGCCTTTGTGTAAGGCAGGGTACATTACTCATGTCATATTCCTCAAAACCCTAGCTACAACCAGAAGTCTGCCCGGTAACCACAGGTACGTGGCTCCCAGCCTCCAAACCTTTGGCTCATAGGAGGAAAGCCCTGGCCAATCCACACACATTAGTAACCCCACTCTTTCTATATCTCTCCTTCTCTCTCTGGATTCCTGCCTGTTCCGTTTTAAAATATAGATAAGCTGTCACAGCCCTCCTGTTCTCCCCGGCAGTGCTAAGCACACATGTTTAAGTCATGTCAGTAACAGACAGGACTTGGGGCAGGGTCATTCGGTTGCTTCTGCGGTCAATAAGGCTTTAGATTCCCCTCCCTGTTTTTTACTCCTCTTTGTCTCTCCTTCAAAGTCTATGTCAACCTAGCATCAGCCTTTCTCACTTAGTGCCTGTCTTCATTCCACTCCCGTCACTGGTTGTCACTGGGCCCTAGTTAGGTTGGTGCTCCGTGTCAGTCGGTGTCACGACTCATGCCGCCATTGTCACTATCTATCAGTACGTCTGTCACTCTTTGTCTTTCAGTTCACTCTCTATGTGTCAGAGATAGTATGCGCACATCTCACTCAGTATGTTCAACCTCAGGTGCCTGGAGAGGATAGGCTAGTCGATGAGATTACATTGTCCCATTGCAAGTGAACACGTGTTTCCCTCCAAGCTTCCATTTTACTCACTACATTGTCAGTCAAGACTCAACTCAAAATGTTATGCTGTTATTTGTGTTGGCACTACATGTCCCCCAAACCTCTCAACCCCACGGTGCCTCAGTGTCTGGCAGCATCATGCTAGGAGGCAGCGTGTTTCTCCTAAAGCAAAGGGACTCAATCCCTGTGTGCATCTCACCTGAGTGATCCCAGTGCATCGGCAGGCCAACACAATCTCCAAGAGGGCTTTCCAATTACACGCCAAGCAGGGAGACGTCTGATGAACAATGGATGGGGGGGATGTAAAGGAGGGGTAGGGTGGAGGAAGGACAGAGGGAGAGAGGGCGGGAGAGGGGGGGAATGAACAACGACAATGTCTGTATTTGAAAGGAGCCAATAGATGTCTGAGAGATCTTCAATTGAGCTCGTCCAGCAGCCTTAAATGGGTTTTCTGGGGGGAAATAAAGGACCCTGTCGTCCCTCCCTTTCCAGCCGGCCCTCGTTCCCCCATTATTAGGGCAGAGTAATGAAATGTGGAGTGTCTCATGGTGGAGCCTGGGCCGCACAAACTCTATTAGTGTGTAAATGGTACAGGAGTAATGAGAAAGCACTCAGGCCAACTGAGAGCCCTGGTCTGAAGGGCAAGAGGTTCTAGCACACTGCTCAATGGAATCAAAAGAAATGCGGGATGGAGAAGCTCACCAATGTTTCTATACCAATAATGCCCAAACTGTGAACGTTACCCTTATCCATGGGGTTCAAATGAAATGGAGTCTACAGAAAAGCAATTTTATGGTACCATGGCCCTGTCTTGGTCTAATAGTCGTTCCATGTAAATATCTACAATATGTAAAGCATATCATTGTTTTCAGATTAATCGTGTTATGCTTCAACAATCTGTCCATAATACCTGTCTGTTCATCTATAACCTCTCCAAGCTTCTTCCCTGAAGGAAACATTCTTCTCCCTCTCTCTTGTTCTGTCATAGCTACATAATCCATAGCCCTTGCTTATACAAATGGTCCATGCTGCAGCCCTGCCTGGTAATAAATGGCCCAGTGTGTGTGTGGGTTGCTGGTCGGCTGCGTAATGTCATTAACTTCCCTCTCCTCTTTGCACAGCCTAGAGGCCTGGGAGCCAGACAGACAGACACCCTCCATTCTGTAAATACTAACTCCTTTATGGCCTCCCTCTCCATTTTCTACAGATTTGCAGCCTAAGTCAGTGGAAAGCGTCTTCATCTTCCAGGAGGGGACGGAGGGCGGCGACCAGAGCGTGACCACCACGTACGACGCCATCGTTGTGGAGCAGTGGACTGTCATTGATGTGAGTGGGCTTTTTAAATGGCTCGGAGTGTTTGAGTGTTTTCCAAGGTTGGAGCCGTTTGTCCTTACATTTTACTGTGAGAGTCATCGTATGGAAATATTCCCTCTAACCATGGTGGCTATGGCACATGTGTCACGGTGGCTTGTCTTATCTGCAGCAAACAAGCCCTTATCTGGCCAGCCATTAAGTCCCAGTTTGCGCAAATCCAAGTTGGAAATGGATTTCTGTCTACTTCTGAAGGGTTTGAGGCTTTTTTTTTCTATGTGTGTGTATCACTGTCAGAGTTTAGAGTTTGAGGCTGTCGAAGTGTGAAAATAAACTTATGTCCCCTAAATGTGACTGGAGCATCGTCCAGCTCAGGAAGGAAATCGGCTCACAAAGACAGAATTTAACCCTCGACATCAAAATGCTCTTAACCCTTTAAAATGACTGAAGAATTCAGACTACACAATATTCGCCACCATAAAATGTCATGTTTGTCAGTGTCCCAACACCACACAAACCCTAGGTGTGTCACGGCTGTCTAAGGGTGAGAGAGTGGACCAAGGCGCAGCGTGTGAAAAATACATCTTCTCTTTATTATTAAGAAGAAAAACGAAACAAAACAACAAATAGTCGAACGTGAAGCTATATAAATGAACTAAGTGCACACATGCAACATAGAACATAGACACAGACAATTACCCACAAAACCCCAATGCCTATGACTGCCTTAAATATGGCTCTCAATCAGAGACAATGAACCACAGCTGCCTCTAATTGAGAACCAATCTAGGCAGCCATAGACATAACTAGACAACTACACTAGACACTACAAAAACACATACATTCCCCATGTCACACCCTGAGCTAACTAAAAAACATAAAGAAAACAAAGAATACTAAGGCCAGGGCGTAACAGTACCCCCCCCAAAGGTGCGGACTCCGACCGCACAAACTGACATAGAAAGGGGAGGGTCCGGGGTGGGCCCCATCATGGCGGCGGCTCGGGTGCGGGACGTGGCCCCCACTCCACCATTGTCAATACCCGCTTTGGTAGCCTCCTCCAAATGGCCACCCTCCAAATTAACCCCACTGGATTAGGGGGCAGCACCGGACTGAGGGGCAGCTCCGGACTGAGGGACGGCAGCTCCGGACTGAGGGACGGCAGCTCCGGACTGAGGGACGGCAGCTCCGGACTGGCTGACGGCTCTGGCTGGTCATGGCTGGCTGACGGCTCTGGCTGGTCATGGCTGGCTGACGGCTCTGGCTGGTCATGGCTGGCTGACGGCTCTGGCTGGTCATGGCTGGCTGACGGCTCTGGCTGGTCATGGCTGGCTGATGGCTCTGGCTGGTCATGGCTGGCTGACGGCTCTGGCTGGTCATGGCTGGCTGACGGCTCTGGCTGGTCATGGCTGGCTGACGGCTCTGGCTGGTCATGGCTGGCTGACGGCTCTGGCTGATCCTGTCTGGCGGAAGGCTCTGGCTGCTCCTGTCTGGCGGAAGGCTCTGGCTGCTCCTGTCTGGCGGAAGGCTCTGGCTGCTCCTGTCTGGCGGAAGGCTCTGGCTGCTCTTGTCTGGCGGAAGGCTCTGAAGGCTCATGGCAGACGGGCGGCTTTGCAGGCTCATGGCAGACGGGCGGCTTTGAAGGCTCAGTCCAGACGGGCAGTTCATGCGGCGCTTGGCAGACGGACAGTTCAGACGGCGTTGGGCAGACGGGCAGTTCAGGCGCCGTTGGGCAGACGGGCAGTTCAGGCGGCATTGGGCAGACGGGCAGTTCAGGCGCCGCTGGGCAGACGGGCAGTTCAGGCGCCGCTGGGCAGACGGGCAGTTCAGGCGCCGCTGGGCAGACGGGCAGTTCAGGCACCGCTGGGCAGACGGGCAGTTCAGGCACCGCTGGGCAGACGGGCAGTTCAGGCACCGCTGGGCAGACGGGCAGTTCAGGCACCGCTGGGCAGACGGCAGACTCTGGCCGGCTGAGACGCACTGTAGGCTTGGTGCGTGGTGCCGGAACTGGTGGTACCGGGCTGGAGACACGCACCATAGGGCGAGTGCGTGGAGGAGGAACAGGGCTCTGGAGACACACTGGAAGCCTGGTGCGTGGTGTAGGCACTGGTGGTACTGGGCTGGGGCGGGGAGGTGGCGCCGGAAATACCGGACCGTGCAGGCGTACTGGCTCCCTTGAGCACTGAGCCTGCCCAACCTTAGCTGGTTGTATTCTCCCCGTCGCCTGACCAGTGCGGGGAGGTGGAATAACCCGCACCGGGCTATGTAGGCGAACCGGGGACACCATGCGTAAGGCTGGTGCCATGTAAGCCGGCCCGAGGAGACGCACTGGTGGCCAGATGCGTTGGGCCGGCTTCATGACATCCGGCTCAACGCTCAATCTAGCCCGGCCGATACGTGGAGCTGGAATGTACCGAACCGGGCTATGCACGCGTACAGGAGACACCATGCGCTCTACTGCGTAACACGGTGTCTGCCCGTACTCTCGCTCTCCACGGTAAGTACAGGGAGTATGCGCAGGTCTCCTACCTGACTTCACCACACTCCCTTTAAGCCCCCCCCCAAGAAATTTTTGGGTAGTACTCACGGGCTTCCAGCCTTGCCTCCGTGCTGCCTCCTCATATCGCCTCCTCTCGGCTTTCGCTGCCTCCAGCTCAGCTTTGGGGCGGCGATATTCTCCTGGTTGAGCCCAAGGTCCCTTACCATCCAATTCGTCCTCCCATGTCCAGAAATCCTGTGTAGGTGGGTCCTGTTGCCGCTTGACACGCCGCTTGGTCCGATTTAGGTGGGTAATTCTGTCACGGCTGTCTAAGGGTGAGAGAGTGGACCAAGGCACAGCGTGTGAAAAATACATCTTCTCTTTATTATTAAGAAGAAAAACGAAACAAAACAACAAATAGTCGAACGTGAAGCTATATAAATGAACTAAGTGCACACATGCAACATAGAACATAGACACAGACAATTACCCACAAAACCCCAATGCCTATGACTGCCTTAAATATGGCTCTCAATCAGAGACAATGAACCACAGCTGCCTCTAATTGAGAACCAATCTAGGCAGCCATAGACATAACTAGACAACTACACTAGACACTACAAAAACACATACATTCCCCATGTCACACCCTGACCTAACTAAAAAACATAAAGAAAACAAAGAATACTAAGTAACAAGGTGCTTGTGTCTTGTGAAGGTTATACACTGTGCATCCTGGAGTATGTAGGCATCTTTATGTGAATACTGTAGTAAAGATGCTGCAACAATGTCTTTATTAAAGATTTAGCAATTATTTTGTCAACCACTGAGAAATAACATGGATTTTATAGACTTTTTGAAGCACCTTTGGAAGTTAATTGAAGGACAAAGCAACAATGTGTAACAACTTTAGATGTTCCACATTATAGTTCCATTGGATCCAATCAAAATGTGCTGGCCAGGACTTTATCAAAAGCAATTTTGCTAGACTAATCTCTCCTGAAGTTAGCTTGATAACACTATTTTACAAAGGATGATCAGACTTCATACCCGGCACATTCATTATGATAACTGCTTAAAATGTATATGCAAATTATCCTCACCGCTCATTGTCGTTTCGGTGCCAGAATAATTACACTGAAAAATTATGCAGAATATTGATTGGGATATTTTTCTTCAGCGCTCTTGTTCCCGTCTTGCTGAAAGACTGACAGGTGGTTGGATTTATGAGCCGCGAAAACAGGAAAACAGGCTGGTTCACTGAGAATTCAATCAATATTGTTGTGTTGAAGCAGGAAGTGCAGCTTTTCTCTGAGATGTTGTTCTCGTATGGCATAGAACATGTCAAACTTCTGTTTTAATTGATAGCAAACTTTTAAAACAAATCTGACTTTAAACATAAATGAGGAGTTATTACAGTATTTTTTTGCGCAGTATTCACATTCACGTTGGTAGAATGTGGTATGATTGGTACAGTGTAGATATGTGGAGCTGTTTGTGGCCAAACTGTTTGTGGTCTGTAATCTAGAAAGTCAGACCTTCCTCAATTGTCACTAATTTCACATTTTTGTGGGAGATGGGGTCATTTCGACAGCAATTTATTTGGTACTTTAAATTCATATTAGTCAATATGTATTCACCATATAAGAATGTATACGTTAGACCGTTTAAATCAAGAAAAGGCTAAATAATAACTGTACAGATGCTCAGAATTCTGCGTAGGTCTATGGATGGACATTCTACCTTAGCCAATCAGAAACATACTTCCCATTTTCTTCAACAAATGACTATGCTCTGATGAAGGCCGACTGACAAAGCTCGGCTACAATGAAAGAAATTTGCATCTGACTGGAAGACTTTTTCCTATTTCTACAATAAATGACTAAATGAACTGAATAGGACATACAGTAGATGTTCATGGAGCCCGCAAAATGAATAACTAGACATAATTTCCTACACAATGAAATTCAAATTAGGACTGTGCTCCCGTCTCTTGTATCAAAAGGAAAATCAATATGAAAGTTCAGCCTTGGATATAATGCAATGCCTCCCCTTATCATTGAGCTCTTAAAGCTGCAACAAAAAGTTCTCTGAGAAATATTCTTTATAGATTTTGCAACCTTGTTATTAGTTCATATTGATGGAAGGGAATGAAATACTTAGTATACCGGCATGTTAGTGTATTACTAACACTCAGTTTCTAGATATATTATTTAACAAATAACATGAATGACAACAGGAAGTGGATGTGTGTGAATATTATTTTATGATAGCACTACTGCTAATATTTAATGCCTTTGGGAATTTGGAATGCATGTGGTCCAATGTGGTCAACATTTGGGTTTTACTGTACATTTGAGATTTTATGAAGTGTTATACTTAAGTGGTAATGCCCAAAAAGCCAATATTTGGAGAATATATTGGCACGGGTGTTGTTTAAAAAAAAAAGAATATATATACAGTGAGGGAAAAAAGTATTTGATCCCCTGCTGATTTCGTACGTTTGCCCACTGACAAAGAAATTAGTCTATAATTTTAATGGTAGGTTTATTTGAACAGTGAGAGACAGAATAACAACAAAAAATCCAGAAAAACGCATGTCAAAAATGTTATAAATTTATTTGCATTTTAATGAGGGAAATAAGTATTTGACCCCCTCTCAATCAGAAAGATTTCTGGCTCCCAGGTGTCTTTTGTACAGGTAACGAGGTGAGATTAGGAGCACACTCTTAAAGGGAGTGCTCCTAATCTCAGCTTGTTACCTGTATAAAAGACACCTGTCCACAGAAGCAATCAATCAGATTCCAAACTCTCCACCATGGCCAAGACCAAAGAGCTCTCCAAGGATGTCAGGGACAAGATTGTAGACCTACACAAGGCTGGAATGGGCTACAAGACCATCGCCAAGCAGCTTGGTGAGAAGGTGACAACAGTTGGTGCGATTATTCGCAAATGGAAGAAACACAATAGAACTGTCAATCTCCCTCGGCCTGGGGCTCCATGCAAGATCTCACCTCGTGGAGTTGCAATGATCATGAGAACAGTGAGGAATCAGCCCAGAACTACACGGGAGGATATTGTCAATGATCTCAAGGCAGCTAGGACCATAGTCACCAAGAAAACAATTGGTAACACACTACGCCGTGAAGGACTGAAATCCTGCAGTGCCCGCAAGGTCCCCCTGCTCAAGAAAGCACATATACATGCCCGTCTGAAGTTTGCCAATGAACATCTGAATGATTCAGAGGACAACTGGGTGAAAGTGTTGTGGTCAGACGAGACCAAAATGGAGCTCTTGGGCATCAACTCAGCTCGCCGTGTTTGGAGGAGGTGGAATGCTGCCTATGACCCCAAGAACACCATCCCCACCGTCAAACATGGAGGTGGAAACATTATGCTTTGGGGGTGTTTTTCTGCTAAGGGGACAGGACAACTTCACCGCATCAAAGGGATGATGGACGGGGCCATGTACCGTCAAATCTTGGGTGAGAACCTCCTTCCCTCAGCCAGGGCATTGAAAATGGGTCGTGGATGGGTATTCCAGCATGACAATGACCCAAAACACACGGCCAAGGCAACAAAGGAGTGGCTCAAGAAGAAGCACATTAAGGTCCTGGAGTGGCCTAGCCAGTCTCCAGACCTTAATCTCATAGAAAATCTGTGGAGGGAGCTGAAGGTTCGAGTTGCCAAACGTCAGCCTCGAGACCTTAATGACTTGGAGAGATCTGCAAAGAGGAGTGGGACAAAATCCCTCCTGAGATGTGTGCAAAACTGGTGGCCAACTACAAGAAACGTCTGACCTCTGCAATTGCCAACAAGGGTTTTGCCACCAAGTACTAAGTCATGTTTTGCAGAGGGGTCAAATACTTATTTCCCTCATTAAAATGCTAATCAATTTAAACATTTTTGACATGCGTTTTTCTGGATTTTTTTGTTGTTATTCTGTCTCTCACTGTTCAAATAAACCTACCATTAAAATTATAGACTGATCATTTCTTTGTCAGTGGGCAAACGTACAAAATCAGCAGGGGATCAAATACTTTTTTCCCTCACTGTATGTAACCTTTTATTTAACTAGGCAAGTCAGGTTAGAACAAATTCTTATTCTACAATGACGGCCTACCCCAGCCGACACTGGGCCAATTGTGCGCCGCCCTATCGGACTCCTAATCACAATCACGGCCAGATGTGATTCAGCCTGGATTCGAACCAGGGACTGTAGTAAAACCTCTTGCACTGAGATGCAGTGCCTTAGACCGCTGTGCCACTCGGGAGCCCACAATATATCCTCCAAACACCGACTTCGAGGGCATTATCACTTTTATACAACGGGTTACCAACACATTCAAATAATGATTTACATATTTGTAATTAAAAACATTATTTTGATGAATTTATACTATTTCATACTTCCACAAGGTATAGTCCCGACACAAATAGGGTTGCTACCCAAGCAGGCTGGTCATTAGTTCTATCGGTTCGGTTGCCAGAGATGCGACACAGTTGTTCAGTCTTTTTGTTTTGTATCTATGGACGTGACCCAGTCGTTCGTTCTAAATGTTCTATTGCCACACTGGCTGGCAACATTCTTATCCCTTGCTTGCTAGCTAGCCAACTACAGCTAACTTAGAGTCACGTCAAACAGTGCAGTCAGAACAACAACAAAGTAGATACATTTGCACTTGTTTAAGCTGTTTTCTAGTTACATTTATTTGTGTATAGGTCCTTGCAAAGGTATTCAACCCGTTGGCATTTTTCCTATTTTGTTGCATTACAACCTGTCATTTAAATAGATTTTTATTTGGATTTCATGTAATGGACATACAAAATAGTCCAAATTGGTGAAGTGAAATGAAAAAAATAACATGTTTTAAAAAAATATATATATATATAAAAAAACAGAAAAGTGGTGCGTGCATATGTATTCACCCCCTTTGCTATGAAGCCCCTAAATAAGATCTGGTGCAACCAATTACCTTCATAAGTGACATAATTAGTTAAATTAAGTCCACCTTTGTGCAATTTAAGTGTCACATGAGCTGTCACATGATCTCAGTATATATACACACACCTCTTCTGAAAGGCCCCAGAGTCTGCAACACCACTAAGCAAGGGGTGCCACCAAGCAAGCGGCACCATGCAGATCAAGGAGGTCTCCAAACAGGTCAGGGACACAGTTGTGGAGAAGTACAGATCAGGGTTGGGTTATAAAAAAATATCCAAACCTTTGAACATCCCACGGAGCACCATTAAATCCATTATTAAAATGTTTTAAGAATATGGCACCATAACAAACTTACCAAGAGTGGGCCGCCCACCAAAACTCACAGACCAGGCAAAGAGGGCATTAATCAGAGAGGCAACAAAGAGACCAAAGATAACCCTGAAGGAGCTGCAAAGCTCCACAGCGGATTATGGAGTATCTGTCTATAGGACCACTTTAAGCCGTACACTCCACAGAGCTGGGCTTTACGGAAGAGTGGCCAGAAAAAAGCCATTGCTTGAAGCAAAAAATAAGCAAACACGTTTGGCGTTCGCCAAAAGGCATGTGGGAGACTACCCAAACATATGGAAGTAGGTACTCTGGTCAGATGAGACAAACATTTTGCGTTTTGGCATTCAAGGAAAACGCTATGTCTGGCACAAACCCAACACCTCTCATCACCCTGAGAACACCATCCCCACAGTGAAGCATGGTGATGGTAGCACATTGTGGGGATGTGTTTCATTGTCAGGGACTGGAAAACTGGTCAGAATTAAAGGAATGGTGGATGGCCCTAAATACAGGGAAATTCTCGAGGGAAACTGTTTCAGTCTTCCAGAGATTTGAGACTGAGACAGAGGTTCACCTTCCAGCAGTACAATGACCCTAAGCATACTGATAAAGCAACACTCGAGTGGTTTAAGGGGAAACATTTAAATGTCTTGGAATGGCCTAGTCAATGCCCAGACCTCAATCCAATTGAGAATCTGTGGTATGACTTAAAGATTGCTGTACACCAGCAGAATCCATTCAACTTGAAGGACCTGGAGCAGTTTTGCCTTGAAGAATGGGCAGAAATCCCAGTGGCTAGATGTGCCAAGCTTATAGAGACATACCCCAAGAGACTTGATGCTGTAATTGCTGCAAAAGGTGGCTCTACAAAGTTTTGACTTTGGGGGGGTGAATAGTTATGCACACTTTGTCTTATTTCTTGTTTGTTTCACACCCCAAAAATATTTAGCATCTTCAAAGTGGTAGGCATGTTGTGTAAATCAAATGATACAAACCCCCCAAAAATCAATTTTAATTCCAGGTTGTAATGCAACAAAATAGGAAAAATGCCAAGGGGGGGGAGAATACTTTCGCAAGCCACATCCATAACAATGAGCTAATGAGGCACGATCAGGACACTGTTGTTTAGAGGAGCTAGCCAACAAGACAGCTAACATAATCACTTCAAACTGAAGCTGGAAAGACTGCAAACTAGCTTCATTTTATTTATTTGTACCTGTTTTCTATTGATATTTCTTTGTACATAAAAATGTGGCCCTTTTCATGATTTCGACTGGCTGAGAAAAGCTGCCTGTCTGTCTCATCCTGACTCCCAACAATTACTATGCGACAGTGAATATTGAAACAATGTTACAAATGTCAGAGAGACAAATAGGTAGGCTTATACAGATCGCCGCTGTTGAAAACTAAATGTTAGATAATGTCTAGCTGCTTTTTATAGTGGAGATCAAGTTTATAAATTGCCTGGCTGGGCTGATGAGAGACAGTGGATTTCCCAGCCAGATGAAACAGAGTAAATAGGCATTTTAACATCATAGATTTAGCCGGGGGTAACTTGTGGAATAGACACCGGCTGGAATGCGGTTTTAACCAATCAGCATTCAGGATTAGACCCATCCGTTGCAAAATGTGTCATAAACACATTCTTGGCAACTTCATATAGCATAGATGCGGTAGAGGTCAATAGAACTTAGACCACAGGGATAGAATGGCGCCGGATTGGTGCAGATTCAATAAATCTAACAAAGTGGATATTCGTCAAATCCGTCATGATTCATGTATTGTAACAGGACCACAATGTGGTTACTAATGTCCGATTTGGATATATTTGGCTGTTTTCGCTGCATAACATTTAGTAGTTGTTCCTTTTCAGGTTTAGAAGAAGTGACTGCTTAATGCTAACTCCTGTTCATATAAACTGGTATAATAGCTACAGTACCACACAGAAATCGGTGGTGGTAGTCAAAGTCATTTTTAACTGCAACGCAGTTCATTGGTGACGATGACATGAACATATATTGGGGTTGACATCCATACAAGCATTATACTCCAATTTTTACGTCAACATGGTGTGAAATACACATATAAACAATAGCCTAAATGTATGCTAATTTTGCACAGGGGCAATGAGGACATTCGAAATCTTTCCACAACGGCATCTTTCCCCCACGCGTTTCCATGGCATTTCCATTGTTTTGGTCGAGTTCCATTGACCTCTTCACTGCATCTATTCACAACATGGCTATGTGTGTAACATATATAGGACTTAACATGCTTAACTGTTTAACACTCAATAATGGTTTTCTAAATGCTCATTAAGATGCCTTACTACAAAAAAAGGTCATACTAAATGCCTTCCACCATTACATTGAACAACAAGGGCGTCATGTTTTCCCAGTGTTACCTCAGTTTCTCATAGGCTATATTACATTTAACCCAAAAGTGCATGGCCATTCTCCAGAGAGGCATTATACATAGAACTCTACCAGTAACACTACTGTGTGCTTGAGGCACCAGTTAACAGCATTGACATTGTTGTAATTCGTTCCCAGCAATTGTATAAATGCCTGAGCTTAGAAGAGCACCACTTCAGTCACCAGAAACCAAATTATGTCAAAATAGGATTAAAGACCAACAACATAGCGTAAAGATGCCAATAAAGGATCTTTGGAGAGTGAATGTCAGACAGAGGACACTTTAGACATGTGGCTGTGTATGTGGGTGTGTGGGTGGGTGTTGAAAAATAGGGGTAGAGTTGTGGAGAATCGAAGGACCATAAATGTAATAAGAAATCTTAGGTGCTGGCTTAAGGCCGGTAGCAACCACTACAGAATGTCCGGTCAGAAGGATGAGGCGGATGTCCAGGTTAGGGGGAGTTTAATGGAAGAAAATGTCCACATTCACACATCACACACACAGCTGACCACTCATGGTTCGGATAACTGAGAATCATGTCCAGTGAGAACGGACATTAACTATGGTTCTGAAAGGAAAGCGGAGAAAGAAAACTTAGGCTATAGCACTGCTATAACATGAACAGCATGGCTGTATAAGCTAGCACAGGTAAGTATATAACAGCCAGGGCTATGCACTACAGCAAGCATAAGTCTTAGTCACATGGCAATAGACTAAACAACCTATTGGACTTGTACACATGAAACTCAGGCAAATGTGTTCGTAATAAATATTACAGTAATGTTGAAATGTATACATAATAATAAATACAATAATAAATACAATGAGCATGAGTGATATATATATATATATATAGAATATAAGATAGCATTGCTCATTCATGATGCAAGGCTAACAAACCGCTAATCGCTAACAGTCATGCTAAAATACTCATGCATTCCAATGCAAAATGCTAACGGTAGTGCTAGCGGAAGCGCGAGCTAGCTTACAAGCTCAACACATGGTAATTGTACACAATAAACCACAAAACTTAGCTCCACATAACATGACACAGATCTCAAGGCACTTACGTTTTGATGCACGCACAATTAAACATCAGACATACTGGGATTCAGTCCACAGAAGGAAAACTTCAGCAGGAGGGAAAACTGTGGAAGTTCTCATCAGGATGGGGAAAGGATGGGGAAAATAAGGATGCTGATAGGCTGAACGAGATGTGGTGATAAGTATTTGGCATGACCTTGGCCAATAAGACACTAACAAAAGTGGGGGGCCTCTGAATAGGAGACTAATCTGCCCGACTAGAGCTAACCATAAAGGATGGCTAGAATCAGCTGACCGAAGCTGGCCATTTTAACAGGTGTCATGGTCAGAGGGCCTCTCACGTTAACTTGTAGTCTAGACTCTAGTTCTCCCAACATTTGTCTGTCATGGTGCTACGCTTGACTTAATTGATGTAATGAGCTGAAATTTGCCATCAATCCTATTGGTGCTGCCCGATTTGAGCAGCCAATTAGCATGCAGTGGGTGTTGCAAAATATTGAATAGTCAGAATAGACTAAAGTATACATCGCTGTCAGATGAATACCTTGTAACTACAATTCTGCACTTTTTTCTTCTACATGTATTGAAATCAGTAACCCCCCTCAATTAATTCTGAACATTTCATGACATTTCAGGACCAAGAACATGTATTCAAAATAGCTTCTGAAGTTTCATAATTCTATGTTCATTAATGAGAAAATATGGCAGTTTCTTTTCCATTTCCTGAAAAGTTTCTGTTTTGGAGATGAGTTTTTCATTCAACAGCACCAATGGGTCTTGGGGAAATTAGTAATAACTTGCATAACTTTTTAAAGATTATTTAAGCATAGATATTGCTTGTTATTTGGCTTTTTCCTGAAATATTTATTTTAACACATACTGGTCAAAAGTTAACCAAGGTATGTCAATAGGCATGTAGCAGCCGTTGTGGCAGGGAGACCACTGAAGGGATCATTAAAGTGTATCCTTTGCCAATGATTTATTTTTCCTCTGAAGCTGAGGTGAGACAAGAGCTGACCTAGATACAGAGACCAATTTTCACTTTCCCTGCATGAGTCCACTCCTATGGTCAGACTAGTTTGATGAGGGATGTGGAAATTACGCTCATGGCTTGTGGATGAGGAAGTTCCCAGAGAATTCTGCTCCCCTAAATATGTGACTAATACGTCAGCTTGGTTGACATCTAGGCAAACTACAATGGTTAAATGTCAAAATGTTGACATATTCTCTTGAAACTATGTTGATTATAATTATTATTATTATTATATTGTATATGGTGTGATTAGTCTTCATCACAGCTTTTGGTTTTCACATTTTTTCTCAATCTCTCAATGATTGACATGCAGAGTAGGGACTTTTAAGCCTCGTTTCAGGATACACTGTCCATAAAAATATAAGGAGATTGTGGTGGAAGAAGTGCAGCCCGGTCCAAAGACAAAGTGATAGCTAGAAGGCTAGAGGAGTAGCCTAGATCATTTCCCTGGGCTGATAGACCAGACTACGGCCTGTAAAAACATTAAGGTAGAATTAGACTTATTGCAAAAAGGGAGCGATGTCTGTCAATTCTTCTCAAATAGAAACGGTGGAGAATTACCTCAAAACAATAGAGCTCTGTTTTCTTTCATCCAACTCTTAGTGAACTCAACCCCACCCTGCTAGTTTTACTCTATAACACGGTTCTGTTTTCAAATCTTAGCCCCTACCTCACTGTTCTCCACTCTTGATAATGTAGCCCTTTACCACCCTAGCTTGCACCCCACCCTGTTTTCATATGTAGATTATATTTAACACACAAATCAGAACACAGAGTTACTGCTAAGGCCCCGGGTTCCATTTCTCATGTGCTGATGGTGAGCTGTGACCATGGTGAGATCAGGGGGAGGGAATCTTCCAGAACATGATTCACTCTGTCGAGTCTCAGTTACGCTCAGGAATGAAGAGGGCCATTAAACAAAACTTATTTCCCAATTTACTTTGCTTTTATGGCTTTGAAAATGTGTCCATTCCTGGCAGAGGTTCCAACACAAACCCTAAAACACAGCTCTCACAGCTCTGGATTTTCGGAGGGATGCTGGGACGGCAAATGCCAATGTAAATAACAGTTTCATCAGAGCCCTCTCTACCCTACTGCAGTGTTTCTCGAACAATGGGTCCTGGCTAATTCTCACTGGCTTGTGGCTTAAGATTTGATTGTGGTTATAGTTGTTTTGTCTATCTGTTGGTTTGGGACCCAATGCCCTCAGCCTGTACTGTAGATGCCTGTGTAGCACTACAATGTGTGCACGCATATGACGTATATACACTGCTCAAAAAAATAAAGGGAACACTTAAACAACACAATGTAACTCCAAGTCAATCACACTTCTGTGAAATCAAACTGTCCACTTAGGAAGCAACACTGATTGACAATAAATTTCACATGCTGTTGTGCAAATGGAATAGACAAAAGGTGGAAATTATAGGCAATTAGCAAGACACCCCCAATAAAGGAATGGTTCTGCAGGTGGTGACCACAGACCACTTCTTAGTTCCTATGCTTCCTGGCTGATGTTTTGGTCACTTTTGAATGCTGGCGGTGCTTTCACTCTAGTGGTAGCATGAGACGGAGTCTACAACCCACACAAGTGGCTCAGGTAGTGCAGTTCATCCAGGATGGCACATCAATGCGAGCTGTGGCAAAAAGGTTTGCTGTGTCTGTCAGCGTAGTGTCCAGAGCATGGAGGCGCTACCAGGAGACAGGCCAGTACATCAGGAGACGTGGAGGAGGCCGTAGGAGGGCAACAACCCAGCAGCAGGACCGCTACCTCCGCCTTTGTGCAAGGAGGTGCACTGCCAGAGCCCTGCAAAATGACCTCCAGCAGGCCACAAATGGGCATGTGTCTGCTCAAACGGTCAGAAACAGACTCCATGAGGGTGGTATGAGGGCCCGACGTCCACAGGTGGGGGTTGTGCTTACAGCCCAACACCGTGCAGGACGTTTGGCATTTGCCAGAGAACACCAAGATTGGCAAATTCGCCACTGGCGCCCTGTGCTCTTCACAGATGAAAGCAGGTTCACACTGAGCACATGAGCACATGTGACAGACGTGACAGAGTCTGGAGACGCCGTGGCGAACGTTCTGCTGCCTGCAACATCCTCCAGCATGACCGGTTTGGCGGTGGGTCAGTCATGGTGTGGGGTGGCATTTCTTTGTGGGGCCGCACAGCCCTCCATGTGCTCGCCAGAGGTAGCCTGACTGCCATTAGGTACCGAGATGAGATCCTCAGACCCCTTGTGAGACCATATGCTGACACATGCACATTTGTGGCCTGCTGGAGGTCATTTTGCAGGGCTCTGGCAGTGCACCTCCTTGCACAAAGGCGGAGGTAGCGGTCCTGCTGCTGGGTTGTTGCCCTCCTACGGCCTCCTCCACGTCTCCTGATGTACTGGCCTGTCTCCTGGTAGCGCCTCCATGCTCTGGACACTACGCTGACAGACACAGCAAACCTTTTTGCCACAGCTCGCATTGATGTGCCATCCTGGATGAACTGCACTACCTGAGCCACTTGTGTGGGTTGTAGACTCCGTCTCATGCTACCACTAGAGTGAAAGCACCGCCAGCATTCAAAAGTGACCAAAACATCAGCCAGGAAGCATAGGAACTGAGAAGTGGTCTGTGGTCACCACCTGCAGAACCATTCCTTTATTGGGGGTGTCTTGCTAATTGCCTATAATTTCCACCTTTTGTCTATTCCATTTGCACAACAGCATGTGAAATTTATTGTCTATCAGTATTGCTTCCTAAGTGGACTGTTTGATTTCACAGAAGTGTGACTGACTTGGAGTTACATTGTGTTGTTTAAGTGTTCCCTTTATTTTTTTGAGCAGTGTATATATATATATACATATATATGTCTTTTCATATCTGACACGTGCTGTGGTTTGTCAGTGAGGGCAGATGCAGAGGGGATGGAACACCACAAACACACTTCCTGTGTGAGCAGAGGCGTTAGCGCATGTGTGCGTGCGACGAGCGTGTGTCTTTAACCCAAATCCCATGTGCACTACACTGTCATACCAGCGAACAATCTAACAGAAATGCATGTATTTTGCTATGCATCATATATAGTTCATCATCTGTTGTCAAGGGCTTGGGTAATAGTGGCTCTTTTGATGGGGTTTTAATGGTTTATGTGTTTATGCATGCATACATTTATGCATGTGTGTGCCTGTCTGCCTGTGTGTGTGTTTTCATACGTTGGAATTTGGGGTAAAGATTACTTGTCATGCAAATGGGTACAGTTATTGTCATAATTGTCATTTTTGTTAAAATGTTTTGAGCATCGTAATGCATCTCTGAAAAATAGCTACGACAAACCTAATGAGTACAACCCAGCTTTGGTAACAACCCTGTCTCAAAAACCTCTTGGAACTTTTGGAAATTAAGCTTCTCCCAAAGGTGCCATTCTGCTCGTAAAATGACTACCAACTTTACCCACTTCACGTAAAAATGAAAAACTGCTATTGAGTCATTTATATCTACTTGAATATGAAGTTGAATCCCCCCTTCTCTTAAAACGAATATGCATTATGACTATTATGATAATTATTTTTGAAGTTCACAGTTATCGTCTAAAATTGTCAGTTATAGGATTAAACGATAATTGTGCCAGCCCTACTCGTAATTGTGCTTGTGCGTACGTGTATGCATGTGTGTGTGTAGTGTTTGTGTATAACTGGAGTATGTAATATTCATGTGTTTGTATTCTCTCTTTAGGGCTTACAGGTGAAGACAGACTATGTTCCCCTGCTCCAGTCTCTTGCCATGTACGGCTGGAGACTAACGTGTGTGCTGCCTACACCCATCATCAAGACCAACAGGTAACTACTTTCACCTTCCAATACACACTCTCACTAATATTGAGTTAGGGCCTGAACGACCACCATATCTCCTGGTTACCTAACTCTGGTATTGATTGGTCAACCTGATTAACCCTCTGGAGATTACACTGCCTTCTCTTTGATTTCAAAGAGCACCCATCTCATTTGGACAAAGCGATGGTCAGCCAATATCACTGGTCAATTAACAGCTCAACTTAAATGGATTGTAAAGTCAGTCAGAAGAACTCAACAGGTTGTTCAACGAAAATACTAACTGGCCCCAATTGGCGGGTTCATTCGTAACAGCGTGTGGTGCGAGACAGTTTAAACCCACAATTGTGTGTAACTGGAAAATCCCTTCAGAGAAATGTAACGGTTCTTCTGCTCAGCCTCTGCTGACTCATTCATCTTATATGTGTCAGAGCTGCTAGGAGTACTGGGTGGAGGAGTCAAGCGCAGAGAGCAGGTATTCAAGAACGTGGATTTATTTCCTGTAGACAGGGAAAACGATCATGCCCAAACACACGGGCGCATGAAAATACCAGTCCAAACACACAGGACTAAACTGTCCGGAAAATATAGAATCCACATAAAAATCCAACACCAAATAACAGAGAACAAGCCCGCACAAAAGCCAGCGGGCCTACTGCCCTTAAATAGCCTACCCACAAAACTAAACTCAAAACAGGCGCACCCAATCAGCCCAAACTAACAGAAACAAAAAGAAGAGAATCGATGGCAGCTAGTAGGCCGGTGACGACGACCGCCGAGCGCCGCCCGAACAGGAAGAGGCACCATCTTCGGCGGGATTCGTGACAATATGAGGACTATGCACGCACACATTCGCTAACAGTCAACAGCTCAGTCATCTATCAGCAGTCACAACATGTCTTCCAAGTCTTCAATAATACTTGTTTCCCACCTGAAACCCCACTTTACACAGTCACAAGCACTCATCATTATCACAAGTCAGAACATGTCCAATCCAATGATATGTACCCCTTGCATTGATTCTTGAAGAATATAACTTATAAATAAATGTCTTGTGAGCTTAGTTCAACTGTCGTACCACATCAGAACCCAAAATATAAGCTTGTTTTACTCCAATGTTTGTAAACAAAGTAAATGCAAACAAACACTGTATAGCCTGAACACATGGTTAAAACTATCATTTTAATATCATGGATGGTCAGTCCTTGCATCCATAGAATTTGAGTGGTAACATTTCTCCAACCCCATGCCCCCGTTTTTGACTGAAACAGTGGTGGGGAGAACGCTTTGTTATTGTTTCAACTACTGATTGCCGCTATTAGTCAGAGTTATGTGTTATGTCATGCTTATGAAGACTCCAAGTATATGCTTAGAGTTCAACACGGTTGCAGTTATATGTTTACCTTGCGTAACCTTGTCTCTGGTGGTCGTGTTTGTGACCGTTCCGGAGCATAGCTGATTAATTACCGCTCTATTTTCATCCCTTGTTTTTTCATCACTCTTTATTTGTGTCCCTCTCTCTCTCAAATTGCAACAACATAACAGCGCAACATGGCTAATTAATCAGAGAGCCGGCCTAGATACAACACAGCAACGCTCATTTCTCTCCATCCCTGAAACACTCGTCTCTTTGTGCACAGCAACGATAGCTGATGACCCATTTCAGATTAGCTTGTTCATTACACTTGTATTATGTTGACTCTTCCATTTTTACAACTATATTAAAGCTAATGCACGTTGGGATACTGTCCGAGGATGAGCAAAGTGTACTTCTTCCAATGGAGTCTACATGGAGTCTGATCTGCATAGACCTACTTACACACTAGTTAGCATCTAAAGTGAACATCCACCGGGACTCAAGGCTTCTTTAATCAACGTAACATGAATGTGAAGGTGCACGTGGTAATGTACCGTATATTTCTGCCACATGAAACATGTTTGGTGTAAATCTGATGTTTGGACATTGTAACTGTTTTAGTAAATAAGTAAGTGCTTCATTATACCGTTATAAATGCTGAACATTACACTACAGAAAACATGAATAAAGCTGATGTGAACAACCACAGGTAACCACCAAGTTCCTTACCACTCTACCAAAGAAAGTATTGTTGCTGGTATAGGAAGTTTCTGTTCCAGTACTGCAGACACTGACAGCTATGAGAGGACTGTAGCAACAAGGGGCCTGTAATTCATCCGCTCCGTTCTACTTTAATAGGCTTGGGCTTTTTCTTAGGACTCCGGTTGGCTTTTCCGCTTTCATTCAGCAGGAAGCTGTCCGGCAATATGACAGCCTGGAAAATAGGTGTTGGAAACGCAGGGTAAGGAGGGAGGGATGGGAAATGGGGGTGGTTTAGATAGTAAGCCTCTACAGGAGATCTGGAAGCCCATTTGATGTTGTGGGGAAGATTTGCAGCCAGCGCCATACCGTTGTCACCCTATCATACATTTCCATTGTTCTTCATATGCCAAGTTAAGGATCCAGCTTAACTCAAAGCTGCTTCTTCCCCGTGTGTATAAGAGTACATATATTTTAACGGATGAGGGATTCCAAGAGAGGAAGTGACAAAGAGAGCGATCTGGAGAGGGAGATCAGGGGAAATACAAAAGAGAGAAGGGAAAAGGGAAAGGATAGAGAAAGCCTACATGAAGCTCACTGTCACGTTCCTGACCTATTGTTCCTTTTTCCTTTTATTTATTTAGTTGGTCAGGGCGTGAGTTGGGGTGGGTTGTCTATGTGTGTTTTTCTATGTTGGGGTTTTGTGTTCGGCCTGGTATGATTCTCAATCAGAGGCAGCTGTAGATTGTTTGTCCCTGATTGAGAATCATACTAAGGCAGCCGGGGTTTCACGTGTGTTTTGTGGGTGGTTGTATCGCGTGTCTGTGTTATCACCACACGGGACTGTTTGCGGTTTGTCACGTTTGTTGTTTTTGTATGTTAAGTGTTCAGTCTGTTTTCATTAAACAATCATGGACACTAACCACTCTGCATATTGGTCTGATCCTTCTCGCCTCTCCTCCTCGTCCGAGGAGGAGGATTACGACGATCGTTACACTCACAGAAGAGGAAGAAGCAGAGAAGTAAAGTGATGGAGACAGATAGTTAGAGACAGCAGGCTAAAGTAAGAAACAGAGTCGATACGTGCATGTCGGATGGAAAGATGAAGGAGAGAAGCAAAGAGAAGGTTATGCGTGTGAGATGGAATGAAGAGAGATGAACAGGAGAGAGAGCAAGCACGAGAGACAGGAAGCCCTCTGATGACAGAATCTCCTCGGTGGATTAGTCTGTCTGTCATCTGTGCTGTATGGATTATCCATAAATGAACACAGAGTGTGACATGTGCATTGACAGGGATTATTTTGGAGAAGTTTATGAGGACAGCCATGTTTTGGGGAAGCCAGTAAACATGGTCTCTTTCTCTTGGTGTCTGAGCTCTCCCCTAAGCATAGAACATATTCACATGTACATACATCATTGCTCCAAATTCCTTTTTGGTTTCTCGTGTTAAAACCTGTTATGGCTGCAGCCCGACACCGGTACACCTATGACAACATCCAGCTCAAGTGCAGGGCGCGAAATTCAAAAGATATTTTTTTTAAATATTTAACTTTCACACATTAACAAGTCCAAGACACCAGATGAAAGATACACTTCTTGTGAATCAAGCCAACATGTCCGATTTTTAAAATGTTTTACAGGGAAGACAAAATATGTAAATCTATTAGCTAACCACGTTAGCAAAAGACACCACTTTTCTAACTCCATCAGTTTCTTACTCCATCAGGTGCTATCACAAATTCGACCAAATAAAGATATAAATAGCCACTAACCAAGAAACAAATTCATCAGATGACAGTCTGATAACATATTTATTGTATAGCATATGTTTTGTTCGAAAAATTTGCATATTTCATGTATAAACCATAGTTTACATTTCAGCTACAATCAGAAATTGCACCGAAAGCAGCCATAATATTTACAGACACCAACGTCAAATAGCTAATTACTCATCATAAAACATTTCTGAAAAATACATAGTGTGCAGCAATTGAAAGACAGGCATCTTGTGATTCCAAACAATATTTCCGATTTATTAAATGTTTTACAGCGAAAACAAAATGTATCGCTATATTAGCGTAGCCACAATAGACAGAAACACTTGGGCGCCCACGGCCAGTTCACATGCACGACAGATATATGAAATAACATCATAAATTGAGTCTTACTTTTGCTGATCTTTCATCAGAATGTTGAACAAGGTGTCCTCTGTCCAGATGAGTCGTTGTTTGGATTCAGAATGGCAAATTTCCCTCTTCACTTAGCATTGGCACTAGCCGAGTGGCACAAATTTCTCCAACGTAAACACAGTCAGAGGACGGAACACGGCAAAACTCCCGAAAAAATTTCAATAATCTGATTAAACTATATTGAAAAAACATACATTACGATGATATGGTCACATGTATCAAAAAAAATTCGAGCCGGGGCTAGTTGTCGTCCGTTACGGCAGCAAAACAGAAGTCAATCCCACTTCCTTCAGAGTACCGGAAGTGGACGGTCACGTCAAAGAAATAGGTTTTTTTCCACCACAGACCAAGATGAGCACAAAATTTCTTGTCTCACATCCTCTTGACACCAATAGGAAGGCGTATGGAGTGTAAGTAGACTCCTAAGTGTCAAGACCATGTATAGGCATCAAGTTGAAAAGAGCATCGATTTCTGACATTTCACTTCCTGGTCAGGAAAAGTGCTGCAGAAGGACTTCTGTTTCACTCAGAGAAATAATTCCAACTGTTTTAGAAACTAGAGAGTGTTTTCTATCCAAAAAGAATAATAATATCCATATTGTACGAGCAAGATTTGAGTAGGAGGCCGTTTGAAATGGGCACGATTTCACTGGCTACTCAACACTTTGCCTTGCAGCCATAAGAAGTTTAACAAGAAAGGACAGAAAGGGAAGAAAGCAGAATGATCGAGGTTGACCACTGCTATGTAACTCACATTTCACTGTGGTAGATGTCAGCTATTAATATAGCATCAGCGCTGACCATACTAGTCACACAAACCATTATAAGGTCTACCCTGGAGTGTGGATTGCTCCCCCATGTGGAACTGGCGCATTATAATACAAACTGCATTTTCGATTCCTCTCTTCCTTGCTCTGAAATGACCCCAAGTATTTCTAAAAGAGCTTGTGGCAATCTGATTTGTGTGACATGGATTTCTTTATCGATGGTACAGATGTTGTTCTCTACAAATAAAGTAACAATCAAGAAAATGGCTATGGTTTCCAAAGTTATTTGTATTTCAGTTCTAATTATATTCTCTCTCCCTCCCTCTCTCCAATTTCACCTGCCTGTTATCTCTCCATCTCCCTATCTCTCCCTCTGCCCTAGTGATGGAAGTTTGGCCACCAAGCAGGTCGTTTTTCTTCAGAGACCTGTCCTTCCCCGCAAGAGGGGGGACTCCAAGGTGTGTGACCTCTCATTCCTCCTAGTGTTTGTCTTGGCACATGTGGGTCGACTTGCAGCTTGTTCACTAGCCAGAGCAGCGCTCCAAGGCCAACATCACCCCTCCCCATACCACACTTCTTTTTGTTTTCATATAGATAAATATGCACACTGCCGGTCAAATGTGAATTAACCCCTTTCTTCCTGAGATATGAGCCATTCTGTGGTAACCACTGCAATGCATGTTGAGAAAGAACTTTCCATTTGACCCTAGATTGTACTGATATAACCTCTAGATTTGACCTTTGTTCTTTGTGGAATAAATCTATGCTGATATTGTCTGTGACCTGAATTTAAACTCTGGTCACCATTGGCAACCAAACTGATGGGCAATAACCCTGGCAGAGTGGGGCAGAGAATGATAATGTGAATGTTTGTATGCAGGAAATATGCTGTTTGCCTCAGTATACTGTAAGTCTCAGCTAAAAGAGGGTCAATGGAGGCAATCTCAGAAATATTACCAGCCATATTTTCTTGTTTGGTCTGTACCCCTGAAGGCACCAATCAATTCCATTGAAATTACCATTTCATTCCCCACAATGAGAATCATTTTAATTTGTTCTTTCCAAGTTTGCTATTATGTCAATTTCCAACGGTCTGTCTGTCCATCCTTAACATGGCCAATAGAACAGCAGTTTAGAGAAACCGTCTTACACAAACATCCTGTCTTTCAGAAACTGATATTCAAAAGCAAGTCCAACAAGAACTCTGTTAAAGACGCGTCAAAAAACAAGAAGAAGAAGAAAAACAAGCAATTGGCAGCAGAGAAAGATCTGGAAGATTCCAAGATTCTTGATGATGGGGAAAAGGTGCTCAAAGAGAAGAGGAACTCGAAGGAAAACAAGGGGAACAAAAAGGAGAAAGTGAAAGAGGCGGAGGTAGAGACTGTGTGTAAAGAGGGTGGGGCTCCCTGTGAGGTGGAGGAAGAGAAAAAAGTTGAGGCAGAAACTGAGGAAGGGGTAGAAAGCGGGGTAGAAACTGGGGAGGAGAGAGTTGGAGCTGCAGGAACAGATGACAAGAGCGACAAAGAGGGGAGAGTGCAGGAGGGAGAAGAAGCAGGGGCAGAGACTGAGGAGGAAAGAGATGGAGAGAGGGAGACCGTGGAAGAGAAAGAAAATGGGGTGGTAGTTGATGATGAAATCGAAACTACCAAGGGTTCAGAGGTGGAGGTGGAGACCAAAGAGCAAGGGCAGAAAGAGGAGAAAGGGGGAGGAGCTGAAATGGAAGTGAAGGAAAATGGGGTTGAGACTAAGGAAGAGACAAATGGAGGGGAAGAGAATGGAGAAACTGAGAATGTTGACGTGCAACAAGACCCAACTGACCAGGATGAACATTTAGTGCAGGAGGTGCAAAAGGCAGTAAAGGATGATGGACAGATAAAATTGACCAATCAATGCCCCGAAGAAAGTCAAAGGTCGGATGTGTAAACCTCTTCAGACCACAGCAGACATCACACCTAAGGGTTCTCCTACCCATCAATCATGTACCTACGAAACATCATAACCTGAGATAGGGGCTCCACAAAGTCACCATTACCCCCTGGAACAGCCTAAATTGCTGCAACATCCTCCTACCATGTAATCACTCTATCCTCTGCAGCATCTCTCCACAATGGACACATCTCTACCACAGATGGACACACACCAGTCTCTCTCACAGCCTCAGACTGATCCTATGCCTACACATAGTGAACGTACATAACTGAGAATGATGCGCAGGATACTAATGTACGAGAGTCACTGCATATAATGGACAAATTGATGGAACCAATGGGGCTTGGATCTGAAGAAACACAGACTTTAACCAGGCAAACTCGCTTGTCCTTATTTGTACAGTACCATAGTGGTACAGTTACTGTATGTCACATGGGTTTAGATGAGGAGCACTGTGGGAAATGTAGTGGCTGTTGTTGCGACAGGCAATCCAATGCAAGGTGAATGGAACTTGATTTACTTTTAGCACATAATGTAAAGTACTACAGATGATGCTGATAATCGCTTTGATTCTTATAGTAGGTATGACGCATTCGCCTTGCATTCCGAATGTGTCATTATCCAAGCCAAGTCAAGGGTTTGATAATGGAGTAAATCTCCATTGAATGTGTGTGTGGGTTGAGTGGAAGTGAAGTGTGATGAGAACCGAACTTGGAAATGTTGAGTCAACTTTGAGAGTTTACACACGTTTGATTTTAATAGCTTTTCCAATCAATGGTCATTAAAAAGTACTTGGCAAGTATGAGGGCAAGGTTATGGGCTGTGCCATGACTGGCTGTTCAAGATAGAAACGGAGCACAGAAGAAGTAAAAAAATAAATAATGATTGAGCAATTTGGAATAGCTATGTTCGAATTGTCATTTTCCATTGACTTTGCTTTAGTATTTCACCTCAAGCTTTTAAAGCACCTCTTGACGGTGTCATTTCTGACCATACCAAAATCATAATGTAGTCTTTCAAGGTATCATGTTGCTTTTCATTTTAAAGTGGTGCTGCATCGATGCTGTGTGGAGAAATCATTAACCGGCTAATGGACTTTGTCAGTGGGGTGTCAGTCAAGTCATACATTTATAATGGGGGTCACTTATGTGGCTATTGACAGTGGAAAACCTCACCTCGAAAAATAACAAATAGCACTTCATCTGGATTGTGATTTTCATAGGGATTGATTTTTCTTGTGCTGCAGTTGCTAAGCAAAGTCTGTAGAAACCTGTATGTTTACAGATAAATATAGGCTTGTCGCCGTTTTGTAGATGTGGTATTTTTCTGAATAACCGACTGTTCTGAAATGTTCATCTCAATGGCAGATGTATTGTATAGAATAGAATTCCAAACTGTGACCATGATAGCCTTATTGTGATACTGGGCCTAAATCGTGAAGTACAAATGTCAGAAGTTTCAGTGTTATAGCCTGAGAGGGTTGCTACAATCAGTGTTTGAAGGTAACACGAAGGTAAGTTCAGTGTTCTCTGTTTTAGATTTGAACGGGAGGTAAGGAATTTGGCTTTAACAGGTGTTGTTGATTTAAAGGGTAAGTTTCTGTTTTTGATTTGAAGTTAGGCTCAGTGTATTCTGTCGTGCTAACGCTAGCTGAAGTGTGCTTTCTAACGCTCATACTGGAGCTAGCTACCTCCTTAGGCATATTGGGGATTTGTAGCTATGGAGTCGTCATTGGCAACTTTTTCCACCATATGGTCCATGCTGTAGGCGTGAGGTCATTACTAATGGCCAAGTGGTCAGGGGTCATGTTTGAACCATATTTGATGGATTTTCCACAGCTGCGACTTGTTCAAGTAGAAAGGAGTTTGCCCACATGTCAAATAGCAGATTTGATATGAAGTCAGGATCTTTTTTTATTTTGTGATATTATCTGTGGTATTGTGTTTTTTCAGCGACACTTCGCTTTAGGCGATTATGAGCTTTAATAAGCACTTGTTGTTTTCAACATCTTTTATTTAGCTTTGTGGGTCACAGCTAGAGAGAGAATATAAATGACTTGTCAGTTTTAATATTTGTGGGGCTAGGACGAATATGAGTAAGAAATGTAAATCTAAAACACCCCTCTGTGATAACTGTAGAGATTATCTGGAACCTGAGACAGATTTCCCCATTGGCTTCTTATCAAGTAATTTTTTCTCTTTAGATTTAAACAAATCGCTTTTTGCCCGGATATAAGATCATGTAGGACTGTCATATTTGCTTATTCATACATTGTTTATTATGTGTTCATCAGTTCTGTTGTTCATACCAATTTGAGTCTTTTTTTTATATCTGTGATCCTTGCTCCTTTGTATATTATTTTACACGGAGACAATACTGCCTGTTCAAGTACAGTGTACATCAAGTTATGGTAGGAAAGTGTGGAAAAATACAGCCAGGAACTATCAGGTGATCTCATCCTTTACATCATTGTATTTTAACACCTACAGCATTCCGGTAGGACACCATTAACATGGACAACTGTAACCTCCACAGAGTTGGGTCAAATGACACCCGGTCCTGTATCCGTTTGTATTACCTGGGGAGTCGTGAACTCCATGCCCTCATCTCTCGTGATAAGAGATGATTTGTGATTGTACATTTGCTCAGCTTGGACATAAGTAGACTCTGGGGAGAGTGGGTAGACTACATTTTTCCTGGTACTGAAAAACAAAGATATGGAGAGAAAGTGAAGCAGGATCTGGCACTTCATCAGTTAAATGATGCTGAATGTTGTTTACTTACTCTTCCTTGACGATCCCTCATCCTGTGACTAACTAACCTCAGCCTTGTCTAGACCAAGCGCCTCCAACCCACTCATGGAAAAAAGGTAATCTACTATTTCCTGTCTTTATGTAACCATAATTGTCTAAAGCTCAGCAGTCAGTGGCAGTGCAATTGTTCTTGATAATGCTGTGCAAAATGTGTGTTCCAGGGTTCATTTCCTGTGTGTTATGATGTGAAATGGACAGATTAGAAATGACAGAAACATGATACAGTAGGAGGGCAATCTCTTTATGTTGTCACTTTAGCTTGCTCGTGGCCTCTGGAATTGTATTGTTAGGTTTCATCTCCGATGTTACTGTTTTCATCACCTGCGCTGCCATTTTGAATGTTGAGTGTCTTTGGTCATCGGCTACCGTCACGCACTGCAGTCTTTGTAAAAACGAAGGTATTCTTTGTATTCGCTTTTCATGGAAATGTCCACATCCCTACTGTTCATGACTGTACAATTTGTATATTATAAAATTATTTATATTTAATGTGCACCTGTGGTGTTTTATGTTTCTAGGGGAGTTCTAAAAACCAATGCATTTTTTCATTCCTAAACTCAAATCATTACCCAACACTACACATTTCACTCATCACTGGTCTTTCAATTTTCAAGTCTCTTGTAAAGCTTTATGTGCAACCTTCCATGTCTTAGATTCCGTAAACACTAAAATGCGCCATTAGACATTAGAATCACATGGGTGGTTAAACATGACATTGGCCAGTGAGAAAAACAAGCTGAGACATGTTTTGTTCAGGTTCAGCTCTAAGTGCCCGATTCACTCTCAGAAAATCTATTATTTTTTTGATTTATTAAGCACTTCTCGGTAGTTGGTATCCATATTTACCGTATGCAGGTGTGTAACAAGCTTTGCAGGTGTGGCTACCTTGCATGCACTGAATAAATGTAATTCAACTGCTGAAAACCCTCCCACTTGCTGGCCAACAGATTTTCTCGTGGAGTTTTCATTCAGAAGGGTTTTCAGTACATTTATCTAAAGCCATCACATTAAATATGGTGTACCTTTAATTCAAATTTTCTCGACAGACACTGAGTGTGCAAACAATTGGGAACACCTTCCTAATATTGAGTTGCACCTCCTTTTACCCTCAGAACAGGTTCAATTCATCAGGGCATGGACTCTACAAGGTGTCAAGTGTTCCACAGGGATACTGGCCCATGTTGATTCCAATGCTTCCCACAGTTGTGTCAAGTTAGCTGGATGTCCTTTGGGTGGTGGACCATTCTTGATACACACAGGAAACATTTGAGCGTGAAAAACCCACCAGCGTTGCAGTTCTTGTCACACTCAAACCGGTGCGCTTGGCACCTACTACCATACCACGTTCAAAGGCACTTAAATATATTGGTCTTGCCCATTCACCCTCTATATGGCACACATACACAATCCCTGTTAACCTTTCTCCTCCCCTTCATCTACACTGATTTTAGTGGATTTAACAAATTACATCAATAAGCGATCATAGCTTTCACCTGGAATCACCTGGTCAGTCTGTCATGGAAAAAGAAGGTGTTCCTAATGTTTTGTACACTCAGTGTAATTGAGAGAATTGATTCAGAATGGGGATTAATGAAAAAGACATCTTAATACACACATATTTATCTCCTTTCCACCACCAGTTAGTAGATTTTAAAATACTCTGATCTTGTGTATTATTTAGGGTTAGGAAACTATTGTCATTTATATTTACAATCCCCTTATCCAAACGTCTTACTCATTTACCTAGCTCTTATCAATTTGTAAATGACAGTGCATGGAGAATGGTGTTATTTCTATCAGGGGAAGAAATTAAGTAGATGTTGTTCCACTTGGAACTGACAGGTTGCTTGACCTTATTCATTGTTTCGTCATGTGTAAAGATGGTGTAATTATGAGGGAATTAAGTCGAGGTTAGAATACGGCATATCTGTAGACACACCTCCACCACACCTTCATTTATTTGATCCCCACCCAAAATGAATAGCGGTTGAATAGCATGCTATTCTCAAGTTCAAGGTCAGAATACCCGTAGAGAGAAAAGTGCATAAAAAGGGAATTACATTCCATTTACACATGCTTAACTCGGGTCGGAATCGGCCCCCGAATGAAGGGCTCTTGTAGGTTGGCCTTGGAGTGCTGAAAGAATGTAAAGAGGTAAATGCAGAAAACGTCAGTCCCTCACAGTCTACAGTATAAGGACTCTCCATTGTTGGATCAGGCTGGACCTGAGTGCTATAGCTATGCGTTTACAGACAATGTAATTTTCTTAGGGGGCACAAGGGGTAAAAAAACAAACATAACTATTGTTTCAAATCTGTCATATCTACTTATTATATTTTCAGTACCATGAAGGGGTCACAGTTGATCAGATGCATAGGCATTATGCTGCTGTATTAAAATACATTACATGTTCATAACTCATGGTAATGATGCTTATGAAAACAAGCGTATTTACGTAGAGTTTCGCGGTCAGGGGTGATCTATACATCATGAGAGCTAGGATCCCTGGGGAGGACAGGGTCATTATAATGAGGGCTATGAAACCACAACCACATCATATCCAGGGTGTCCACTAAAGGAAGCATTATTAGATCTTAAATGACCAAGGGGATGAGGTGGACCACTAGAGCGTGTCAAAAATCCTCATTTCCATCCTGCAGTTGTAGTATTGAACAACTGTACTTATGGCCTAAAGCGCTGTGGCCCATGGGGTTTACCACTAAGACCTGAACTGATGTTTGGTTTGGGATAAAACTGCTGAATGTGGCATACTGAATGTCTGGAGTATTTTGGTAATCTTGTTTTAAGATCTGAATTTATCAGACTAAATATTTATATTTGTATAATGATACGCCAAGATTAATTCAAGGAATATCATTCTGTGCCCAGAGGGCCATAAAGGTTAATTGATTTACTGCAAACTGTAAGAGGACATTCAAACTGATCACTTAATCATTTCTGTTCATCTACATTGTGTATACTGTTATTTTTACTGGTTTTCATGTAGTTGGTTCTGTCATACCCCTTAAACTGAACTCTGGACCTCGAAGCCAGCACCATTGCTTTTTTCCCATTGTTCCCCTCTTACCAGGAACTGATTTAGACCTGGGACACCAGGTGGATGCAATTAATTATCGCGCATAACAGAAAGCCAGCGAGCACCGGACCTCGTAGGGTAAGAGTTGAATACCCCTGTGTCATACCATCCATCCACTGAACCATGTCAATTCACCTCTAAGATAACACTGCCATCTAGTGGTCATGCCAGTCACCTGCTCATCTGGTTGGATGTACCTACCTCTGATGCTGCTTATGGCGCAAACAAATGCATATTTTGTCTGCATTTAAACACTTCATGGTCTTATAAAGTCCCTTTCAAAGTATCAACACACATATACAGATGACCTATGTCATGACTCTTTACTATCACTCCAATCTAACCCACACTAAATGAAAGTATTGTGTACCAAGAGGCAAATAAGTTTGAACATAACTTGGGAGTTCACCAGAAGTTTACTCATTAGCATGAAAGAGAAACTCCAGAGCAGTGAATTATGGGTCGTTATCAGTATGCCTCCATTGCCTCATGTTTGAGTATCTGGTGAAAACCATTGCGGAGCAGCTTGATAAAGTCACACGGTCCTTTTTCTCCACTCACACTGCGTTTGCAGATTACCCACTTACACATTAACACAATTACCTCTGTCTATGCCAATCACCGCCTTATCGGACACCGACAGGCCTTTAAACTGTAAATTAATTAATACCCCTTGTCATTTCTTAATTAGCTCTCTTTCTAGGAGGAGAAATGCGTGTGTCAGCACCTCCATTTTGTGCGCACTTGTTATGACTTTGCTTTTGAGTTTATTGGTTCATTAGAGACGCTCTATGAAAACATGCTGTTCTCATGCTGATGAGGATTTCAGT
The DNA here is from genome assembly GCF_016432855.1 of Salvelinus namaycush. Taxonomy (NCBI): domain Eukaryota; kingdom Metazoa; phylum Chordata; class Actinopteri; order Salmoniformes; family Salmonidae; genus Salvelinus; species Salvelinus namaycush. The sequence continues at coordinate 48,878,414 of NC_052311.1, forward strand.
GCGTATTGTGGAGTGATCTGTGGGGGGGTGGGTTCTTCAGCTCAGATGAGTGGGTTAAATTCAATAGGAGCTAATGTCATTTGTTTCAGCCTCACTGAACAAAGGAGCCATAAAGAGACAGTTGAAGGATTTATTAGGTTTTAACCAGTGGTAGATTCAGATATTGGGTGTAGATTGGCTTGAATGGACCATGGGTCAGTGCCTGTGTGTTGACAGGTCTGGGCTGGTTGGTTGGTTGAGATTGGTCCAGAAGAGGCATCTCCCTCAGATTATTACTGTGAAGATAAGACAAAAGAACACAAGAGGGATAGAAAATGAGTGATACACTTTAGTGTTCCAGAGCTGCCATGATATCAATATCATACACTAGACCAACTCATTCAGACCCTCTATGATAAATGATCCGGTGTCACAACCATCTTCTCACCTGCTGGAGTTTGGCGCAACAGTGGAAGCGCACGTCATTGAGAGATGAGTCATCCAGACCGTACTGGTATTCCTCCATCTTGGTCTCGATGCCACAGATTCCTCCATCGCCACAATCCTGGCTCCAGAGGCTGTACTCGCCGTAGTCCAGGCCGGCGCCTGTGAGGGTGGGGTTGCTGCTGCAGCGGAACCTGATGTTGTTGGCGGCTGTGTCGTCACCGAACATACCCTGGTGGAGCTCCACACGCAGCTGGAAGGAAGTCAGCACACCCCTGGGACAATACTGAGGGTCCGACCAGTCACCAAAGCTGGGAGAGGAAGAAAGGGGGGAGATAGAGGCATACAGAGGGAAGATGTGACATGGAATAAGGTTTCACCAACACAGCAGTCTGGAATGAGGTTTGACCATAGCGGTGAGACAGAGAGAGAAAAGAGGCCCATTATGTCTTATCACTGCAGTTTGAAGATGCAGGGTTTAGCTGATAAGTTGATGTCTTCTTTGGGCAATGAAATAGGATGACAAGAGGCATGTTATAAACTCAGCAAAAAAATAAGTCCTTTTTCAGGACCATGTCTTTCAAAGAATTCGTAAAAATCCAAATAACTTCACAGATCTTCATTGTAAAGGGTTTAAACACCATTTCCCATGCTTGTTCAATGAACCATAAACAAATGAACATGCACCTGTGGAACAGTCGTTAAGACACTAACAGCTTACAGACGGCAGACAATTATGGTCACAGTTGTGAAAATGTAGGACACTAAAAGAGGCTTTTCTACTGACTCTGAAAAACACCAAAAGAAAGATGCCCAGGGTCTCTGCTCATCTGCGTGAACGTGCCTTAGGCATGCTGCAAGGAGGCATGAAGACTGCAGATGTCGCCAGGGAAATAAATTGCAATGCCCGTACTGTGAGACTCCTAAGACAGCGCTACAGGGAGACAAGACGGACAGCTGATCGTCCTCGCAGTGGCAGACCACATATACCGATCCTGTGCAGGTGTTGGTACAGGATGGCAACAACAACTGCCCGAGTTACACCAGGAACGCACAATCCCTCCATCAGTGCTCAGACTGTCCGCAATAGGCTGAGAGAGGCTGGACTGAGGGCTTGTAGGCCTGTTGTAAGGCAGGATCTCACCAGACATGCCTATGGGCACAAACCCACCGTCACTGGACCAGACAGTACTGGCAAAAAGTGCTCTTCACTGACGTGTCAGTTTTGTCTCACCAGGGGTGATGGTCGGATTTGCGTTTATCGTTGAAGGAATGAGCGTTACACCGAGGCCTGTACTCTGGAGCGGGAACGATTTGGAGGTGGAGGGTTCATGATGGTCTGGGGCGGTGTGTCACAGCATCATTGGACAGAGCTTGTCATTGCAGGCAATCTCAACGCTGTGCGTTACAGGGAAGACATCCTCCTCCCTCATGTGGTACCCTTCCTGCAGGCTCATCCTGACATGACCCTCCAGCATGACAATGCCACCAGCCATACTGCTCGTTCTGTGCGTGATTTCCTGCAAGACAGGAATGTCAGTGTTCTGCCATGGCCAGTGAAGAGCGCAGATCTCAATCCCATTGAGCACGTCTGGGACCTGTTGGATCAGAGGGTGAGGGCCATTCCCCCCAGAAATGTCCGGGAACTTGCAGGTGCCTTGGTGGAAGAGTGGGGTAACATCTCACAGCAAGAACTGGCAAATTTGGTGCAGTTCATGAAGAGGAGATTCACTGCAGTACTTACTTAGTACACCAGATATTGAGTGTTACTTTGGATTTTGACCCCCCCTTTGTTCAGGGACACATTATTTCATTTCTGTTATTCACATGTCTGTGGAACTTGTTCAGTTAATGTCTCTGTTGAATCTTCTTATGTTCATACAAATATTTACACATGTTAAGTTTGCTGAAAATAAAACGCAGTTGACAGTGAGAGGACATTTCTTTTTTTGCTGAGTTTGTCATCATCACTATAGTTTGAAATGCGCTTTTACAGTTAAACCTGTATCTTAAAAGGAAATATGATTATCTCCAATTGTGTCTACATTGAGCAATGTGATCGGTCGATGTGAGGAATGTTGTTCTAGTCTGTATTTACAATCCAGTGTGAGACTCAATGGTGTACAAGAAGCTCCTATCTTCGTCCTTAGCGCAGATCAAGCGAATGCCATTCAGGGCAGTGTCGTCCAGACCGTACTGTTCGGACTCCACCTGAGAGAAGGTTAATGGACATATGCTAGCATTAGCTCAAACAAAAGAAGAATGGTCTCTCATGTTTGGTAACGGATCAACAACACAAATACATTTTGATTACATCAAATTTAGGATTTGAATGAAGTAGGATTTATTTTATAATTTTTTTAAATGGGCTGTCCGAAAATAGGCATTTTGACCACAGAGGACTGGAATTTAATCCATGAATTGACTAATTGAAAGAAATGCTATCCAAACGGATAGATGTGTTTGAAATGTATGAAGGAGCACTTGCTTACCCGGAGCATGAACCCAACGGCAAAGAACTTGTCGGGACACATCTCGGGCCAGGTCCAGTTCCCAAACTGCTCTCCATTGGGCACGGCGAGGAGGGAGGTGTAAGGCCTAGCGCTGTATTGAATACCAGCATGCTCCACATAGGGCTGCTCCTCAGGCAAGGTAGGTAGACATGACCCAAGGGCCAACACAGCCAGGAAGGACAGAGCGGTGAACAGAGGGGTAGTCATGTTGACAGAAGTCAGTCTCATCCACAGAAGGGATGGAACAGAGACAGTGAACTCTTATAACCTTCCTCACTCATGCCTCCAAATGGTGCCTCCATACTGTTATCAGTATTGATTATTTACAACACTGTGGTCTGGCCATGGGAAGAGGCAGGTGGTACTAGGACTTCGAGTTAAAAATAGCAATACTGGCAGTGACTTCAAAAGCAGCTGGTAAAGTTACACCTGCTCTTAATGAAGTGTCAATAATTTGTCATACCAAATTATGACCCATGTTGTATGTTAGTAATTTGACTGTTTACGTGCTATGACGTATTCTAAAGAAAACCTCTAATTGTTAGAAACCAGGTCCAACGCTGATACTATAAAATAGTATGTTGCCTTTCCATGCTGTTATGTAACAAACTCTCCTAACCATTTGTTTTGCGTGACAGAGTGAAAAAGGAACAAGTGTTATTCGTGGTCTTTATCAAAATAGATCAGTTAATTTACATTGACTTCAAAATGTTCATTTTCTTACCTCACATAAAGAGCCTTTCTGTTATCGCTGTGCATGTGCAGTCCCAAGGCAACTGAAGTAATCATTTTCATTCAACAGGACTTGCATAATGAGTAGCTTTATCCTCACGTTTGGTATAACAGAGCTGTGATATTTTATGATTTTTTTTGCTATAGTCGACATTCAAACAATTCTATGGATGTTAATGAGTCTACATTTCCAATTAAATAAAGACCGAAAAATGACCTTGTTGTATAACCTCTTGTATCTGCTGTATCTAGCATTATTGTCTGAAATGCACATCAATTACATGCACATATGTTAACATTACATACGTCCATAATTACCAGCACCCTTGATAAAGAGGAGCAAAAATATATATACAAAACCTATTAAAAAAATTACTAATTATACTAACACAATAGCATAAATAAATAGATTTTGTTTAACAAGTAATACAAATCTAAAAAAAATAGAGCCAAAACACTTTGGGTACTTTTTGTACTCCTGTTTTCAGTATTCCAGCACCCTGTCCTTGCAAGGATAACAGTATTTTTCTAAAATATTCTATGAGATTGGAGAACACATTGGGAGGGAGCTTTTTTTTTCTTTAATAGGTAGGCCAGTTGAGAACAAGTTCTCATTTACAACTGCGACCTGGCCAAGATAAAGCAAAGAAGTGTGACAAAAACAGAGTTACACATGGGATAAACAAACGTACAGTCAATAACACAATAGAAAACCTGTATACAGTGTGTGCAAAGTGAGGTAAGGCAATGAATATGCCAATAGTGGCAAAGTAATTACAACTTAGCAATTAACGCTGGAGTGATAGATGTGCAAGTAGAAATTCTGGTGTGAAAAAGAGCAGAAAACTAAAAACAAATATGGGGATGATGTAGGTAGTTTGTTGGATGGGCTATTTACAGATGGGCTTTGTACAGCGATCGGTAAGCTGCTCTGACAGCCGATGCTTGAAGTTAGTGAGGGAGATATAAGTCTCCAACTTCAATGATTTTTGCAATTCGTTCCAGTCATTGGCAGCAGAGAACTGGAATGAAAGGCAGCCAAAAGAGGTGTTGGCTTTGGGGATGACCAGTGAAATATACCTGCTGGAGCGCGTGCTATGGGTGGGTGTTGCTATGGTGACCAGTGAGCGGAGATAAGGCGGAGCTTTACCTAGAAAAGACTTAGATGACCTGGAGCCAGTGGGTTTGGCAACGAATATGTAGTGAGGGCCAGCCAAAGAGAACATACAGGTCGCAGTGGTGGGTAGTATATGGGGCTTTGGTGACAAAACAGATGGCACTCTGATAGACTGCATCCAATTTGCTGAGTAGAGTGTTGGAGGCTACTGTGTAAATGACATCGCCGAAGTCAAGGGTCGGCAGGATAATCAGTTTTACAAGGGTATGTTTGGCAGCATGAGTGAAGGAGGCTTTGTTGCGAAATAGGAAGATGAAATTCTAGATTTAATTTAGGTATTTAAAACCTCTTATGGCTGCAAGCCCGAGGTCGGTACACCTATGACAACATCCAGCTCAAAGTGCAGGGCGCGAAATTCAAAAAAATATTTTTTTTAAATATTTAACTTTCACACATTAACAAGTCCAAGACACCAAATGAAAGATACAGATCTTGTGAATAAAGCCACCATTTCAGATTTTTTAAATGTTTTACAGGGAAGACAAAATATGTAAATCTATTAGCTAACCACGTTAGCAAAAGACACCACTTTTCTAACTCCATCAGTTTCTTACTCCATCAGGTGCTATCACCAATTCGGCCAAATAAAGATATTGATAGCCACTAACCAAGAAAAAACCTCATCAGATGACAGTCTGATAACATATTTATTGTATAGGATAGGTTTTGTTAGAAAAATGTGCATATTTCAGGTATAAATCATAGTTTACAATTGCACCCACCATCACAACTCGACTAGAATAAATACAGAGAGCAACGAGAATTACCTAATTACTAATCATAAAACATTTCTTAAAAATACACAGCTCACAGCAATGGAAAGACACAGATCTTGTGAATTCAGACAATATTTCAGATGTTCTAAGTGTTTTACAGCGAAAACACAATAAATCGTTATATTAGCATACCACATGTGCAAACGTTACCCGAGCATTGATTCAAGCCAAAGAGAGCGATAACGTAATCATCGCCAAAATATATTAATTTTTTCACTAACCTTCTCAGAATTCTTCCGATGACACTCCTGTAACATCATATTACAACATACATATAGAGTTTGTTCGAAAATGTGCATATTTAGCCACAAAAAAACGTGGTTATACAATGACAATACTAGCAAAACTAGCCTGAAAATGTCGGGCGCCATCTTTAACAGTGATCTTGTCTCATGCATAACTATTCATAAACTTGACTAAAAAAATATAAGTTGGACAGCTATCGAAAGACAAATTAGTTCTTAATGCAATCGCTGAATTACATTTCTAAAATTATCCTTACTGTGCAATACAGGGTTCGCCAAGCGAAGCTATACCAAAGAAAATGGCGGAATATGCGCTTAAAATTTTTCGACAGAACAACGATTTATCATCTTAAATATTTCTTACTATGAGGTGATCTTCCATCAGAATCTTGGGCAATGTATCCTTTCTTGGGTCTAATCTTCTTTTGGTCGAAAGATGTCCTCTTGTCCGTCGAAATGCCCACTAACGTTCGACCGGGACCCCGAAATGTGCCCGGCGCTTCAAAGTGCAACACAAAGCAATGCCTCAAAATCGCACTAAACGGATATAAATTGCTATAAAACGGTTTAAATTAACTACCTTATGATGTTTTTAACACCTATAACGAGTAAAAACATGACCGGCGAAATATTACTGGCTAAACCCAAGCTTGGAAAGAGAGCAGGTCCGACGTACATCGTGCGTCAGGCGCAGCAGGAAAAGAACGGTACATCCGGTCTTTGGCCTTTTATACAGGCCCTGATTGCGCAATCGACTCCATTCAAATTGTCACCTCTTACTGACATCTAGAGGAAGGCGTAGGCAGTGTTTGTAGCATCATAGCATTCACAGGGACTTATGAACTGACCTGGGAGCAGGGGCCAAGATTTCTGAAATCTCACTCCATATCAGGAAAAGTGCTGTAGAATGAGTTCTGTTCCACTCAGAGACATAATTCAAACGGCTATAGAAACTAGAGAGTGTTTTCTATCCAATAATAACAATAATATGCATATTGTACGAGCAAGAATTGAGTACGAGGCCGTTTGAAATGGGCACCTTAAACAGAGCTACTCAATACTGCCCCTGCAGCCATAAAAAGTTAATAGTTGTCCACATATTTTAAGTCAGAACTGTCCAGAGTAGTGATGCTAGGCGGGCGGGATGCATTTTGTTTTACTAGCTTTAAAGAGCAGTTGGAGGCCACGGAAGGAGTATTGTATGGCATCGAAGCTCGTTTGGAGATTTGTTGACAGTGTCCAAATAAGGGCCAGATGTATACAGTATGGTGTCGTCTGCGTAGAGGTGGATCAAAGAATCACCCGTAGCAAGATAGACATCACTGATGTATACAGAGAAGAGAGTCGGCCCGAGAATTGAACCCTGTGGCACCACCATAGAGACTGCCAGAGGTCCGGACAACAGGCCCTCCGATTTGACACACTGAACTCTGTCTGAGAAGTAGTTGGTGAACCAGGCGAGGCAGTCATTAGCGAAACCAAGGCTGTTGAGTCTGCCGATAAGAATACGGTGATTGACAGAGTCGAAGGCCTTGGCCAGGTCAATGAAGACAGCTGCACAGTACTGTCTTTTAATCGATGGCGATTATGATATCGTTTAGGACCTTGAGCGTGGCTGAGGTACACCCGTGACCAGCTCGGAAACCGAATTGCATAGTGGAGAAGGTACGGTGGGATTCGAGATGGTCCGTGATCTGTTTGGGATCCAGATTCTGCAGCTCTTTCAGGACATCAGCTGTCTGGATTTGGGTGAAGGAGAAGCAGGGGGGGCTTGGGCCAGTTGCTGCGGGGGGTGCAGAGCAGTTGGCCGGGGTTGGGTTAGCCAGGTGGAAAGCGTGGCTAGCCGTAGAGAAATGCTTATTGAAATTCGATTATCGTGGATTTATCTGTGGTGACAAGTGTTTCCTAGCCTCAGTTCAGTGGGCAGCTGCTCTTATTCTCCATGGACTTTAGTGTCCCAAAACTGTTTGGAATTAGTGCTGCAGGATGCGAATTTCTGTTTGAAAAAGCTTGCCTTTGCTTTCCTAACTGTGTATATTGGTTCCTGACTTCCCTGGAAAGTTGCATATCGCGGAGACTATTCGAAGCTAGTGCTTTGTTTGCGCTTATAGACTGCCCTCTTCAATTCAAACTAATGGGATTCAAGTCCGGAGGCGGCCATTGCAAAATGCAGATTGTGGTAAATTAACCATTTCTTGGTGGATTTTGATGTGTGCTTGGGGTTATTGTCTTGCTGGAAGATCAACGTGTTGCCAAGTGTCAGCCTCCTGGCAGAGGCAACAAGATTTTGGGGTCAAATGTCCTGGGACTGGTTATGATGTTCATGATGCCATTGACCTTAACAAGGGCCACAGGACCAGTGGAAGCAAAATAGCTCCGTAACATCAAGGATGCACCACCATATTTTGCCATAGGCATGAGGTACTTTTCTGCATACTGTATGCTTCCGTTTGTCAACGCCAAACCCACCACTGGTGTGTGTGGCCAAAAAGCTCTATGTTCATGTCATCGGACCAACACTGCCTGGAGGTTGATCAACGGCATCAGGACTTGTATTGGAACCAGTGCTATGGTCAGATGACATGAAAATAGAGCTCTTTTAGACTTTATTGCTCATCTTTATCAAGGTTGCCAATAATTATGGACCTGACTGTAGTGTTTGAAAATATAAGCTAGGAAAGCCTCACACAAGCAAACAACGAATGGTAAGCAAACTGATTCCATCATATGGACACAATTTGAATAGTATGGTAAAGACTTTAAGTATTATTTCTGCTTTGTTAAGCAGTGGCATTTTGGGCAAAGAAAGAGTTATCTTATGCCATGCACATCAAAGCAGTCAATTGACCTACTGGAAAGAAGAAAAAAAGTTCAAATGTGACATTTGGGTGCACAAGGATTGCCTATGCAATTCTCTGTTTTGATGTATGGAATGTAAAGATTCCAGCAGTATATATCAGACATGTTTATTTATTGCAAAATATGTCAAACACAATATAGAAAAATGCCTTACCTATTCACACGCCTAAAGCCTGACCTGAAACAGTAAAATATGTCTACATTATGAAACCTCTTGATATCGAAAATAATCCAATAGATTTCTAGTTACATAAAATCTCCGTCCATTATGTGATGTTGTACCTTACCTGTTCTTCCACCAGGAGTAAAATCCTCCAATAGCCATGGCTACACCAATGAAAAGGGAACACACCACTATTGCCATTTTAAACCGTTTAGTATCCAGGCATGAGGTATCTGGGAATGGAATTATGTAAAACATTACACTACCACAAAGCTGCTACCAATCCAGTAACTTCAAAATCTATTGACATTTTTAAAATATTTTTTATAATTAAACTCACTACTCCACTTCCCTCCAGCATGGACAGCTCTCCTTAGCGAGAGGGCTTGGTTAGGCAGACTTTGACAGTGGGAGACACTGGGACATTGGATGACGTAGAAATTAAGTTGTCTGTCTGATGAAGGTCCACAGACCGAAACAGCAACATTTTTGTAAACAAATATTTGATCAAACTTGACTTAATGTACAGTACGTGCAAATCACTAAGGAAAGAAACATAACTTACCTATTCTTTCCAAAGTGCTCAGTTTGAAGAATCTTGCACTGTATGGGCAAATAGTCTCCACTTCTGGACACTTCTCCACTTCTCCATTTTTCAAGCTTGGCTGTTGTAGTGATCTGCATTGCATATGCCATACTCCCCAAAACCCATATACTTCTGAACCCTGGAGCCATAGATCGTCAATTTTTGGTTGAAAATGTTTTTTTACAAAGTAGATCATGTCGTCAATGGTGTCATCATATTCAGTCAACTATCCCCTGGAACTGGTACCCACCTGAAACAAATCATTCATTTGGACTGCTGTATCCCTTTCCATGTCATTGTGCAAAGAGGTCATCTCAAAAAATGTGTTGTCGCTTACAACATGGATCCATTTAGGAAAAATCTCCTAATCATTGCCTTTGTGGAGTTGTTATACTGTATTGTTACAAAAGATCTGTTAACTTCATTTGATACATTCTTCATGCATTTCATCACAAAAATTGGATTGACTCACCTGCTGGTGTTTCCCAGGTCTGAATGACAGGAAGTCCATCCAAGCCCAATGCCTAGGCTTAAAGACATACTTTAGTACAACAGCATCAGTAAGGTTTAACAGAAATTGCCCTCACAATAGTGAACTGCATCATAGTCGCCAGCGCAGTTGTAGGTTGCTGAATATGATAATTGTACTTAGTATTGTTGCATGGAGCCCTTGCTGTACTGCTGATAGTTGATTGTTACCTATGTTCTTAAGGCCCAACCAGACCTCTTGGCTTTTTTGATAAACCAGACTCCTGTTACTACTCCCACCACTCCTAGAGTCACACTTCCAACACACACTGCTGTCGTTACAGTCTGGTGGTCCGTGTGCACTTCAACCTCTGGACACATATAGTGAAGAAACAACTGATGTGTTAGTGTCCCTAATACAGTATCAACAACATCCCACCTTTCACTGTGTCATACCCTACAGTATAAGGTCACACCAGCAGTGACTCATCCCAGATCCTGGTGAGGGGTTCCTGCAGGCTGACGTGACCCACACTACAGGAGTAGATGTCCCCCTCCTGAGGTGTGATGCTCAGGTAGGAGAAGATCCTGAAGTCTTTATTGGAGTAGTACTGGGTCTGACTGACAGTCCTCTCTCCCACCGGTTGCTCGATCCTGGTCCAAGTCACATCCACGGGTGTTGGGTGGAAATTAATGACCCGGCAGATGAGTGTGTTGGGGACCCCCAGTTCCACCTTTCTCTGGGAGTATATGTGGGAGCCTCTGTTGGGCGCTCCCGAGTGAGGATAGTGTTCACACCAGTCCAAACGAACTGAACTAAAGGCCTAAATGCACCAGTTTTCTGTATAAGACACCTTAGTCCACTGCGCCACCAGGATGGAGTTAGTATTTTAAGGCATACAAAGCTGTTCATTTAAGTCTATTCAAACAGAACTAATTTCAAAGGAAACAAGCACTCATTAAGATCAGGTGTGGCCAATTAATGGGCACGGCCATAACACCTGAACACACTTAACAAGATGGAGGATAGAGCGTTTTATTGACACTGAGAACAGAATGTATGTTTTTAAATAACATTATTAGAACATTTTCCTGTGCTTTTTTATGGAACGTTTTTAACATTCTCTGAACAATTTGAGAACATGACTTTAAATAGAACCATGAGGAAACGTTATGCTGAAGTACTGAAATTCACACAAAAGAATGTTGTTTCTTAACCTTCTCTGAACTATTTGAGAACATTCCCGATATCAAACCACTTCGTCAAGTTCCTTAAATGTGCTGAGAATGTTCCAAAGCCAAGCAACTGCACCATTCCCAGAAAGTTGTGGTAAGGTTATATGCAAAATACCCATTTTATGCAAAATACCCACACTCTCACCAAGCTCTAAAAAACAGATAATGATTTGCTAGCTGGGGTGTGACTTTACAGAAACAGCACTCACCTATTGCCTCCGGCGGGCTCTTTTTATTTTTTTTATTTAACTAGGCAAGTTAAGAACAAATTCTTATTTACAATGACGGCCTAGGAACAGTGGGTTAAAAGTGCCTTGTTCAGGGGCAGAACGACAGATTCATACCTTGTCAGCTCGGGGATTCGATCTTGCAACCTTTCAGTTACCAGCCCAACGCTCTAACCACTAGGCTACCTGCCGCCCCAAATTTTCTCCCACAATGCAGTGGGGGATATTGTACTGGCAGGTTCCGAGGGACACGTACACTTCCTGAGGCAGTCCTGGGTCAGGGGTCCACTGCTGGGCAAACTCTGACAGTCGCTGCTCTACCCGGTAGGTCATGGGGTCAACGTAAAAGAGCTCATCTCCATCAAACTCCACGTCATACTCTTTATTGCTAGTGATGTTTTTTTGGCAGAAGGTCAAAAACCGCAGCAAATGGTTGCCTGTGTTCAATAACACAAGTTGAGATGGAAAATGACAAATCTTGCTCTCTGGTACGAGAGTAGTAGAATATAATTAATTTGGTTACGCCTTGTTTTAATAACAATGGGAAGAACTGATATAAAGCAGCTGTCTGCATCTATGGGTTTACGGAATAGAATACTGGAACACAGTATGGGTTAGCACTGCTAAAGTGATTCTTGCAAGCAAAATAATGCCCAGTCTGCTTCCTTCCTCTAATCACATTCTTGTCTCTCATATGAAATTAGTGAAAGTGGACTTACTTTGGCAGTATGACAGTAGACAAACACCCAGTATTAAAGCCAGGAACACTCTGCACCCCATCCTAAGTACACTTGTCCAGTGAGGCTTATCAGTAATGTACCAATGTTTTTGTTCCGAATCTAGTGTTGTACTCCAAACAGTCCTGCTGAAGGTGTCAGGTGACTTCCTCAATATCATCAGCCAATCGAATCTTTTATCTGGATGACACTGATGTTTATTACCTTATCTATGGTTACTACATAGAACATGTTAGGCATTCTGAGTATACATGGCACATCTTACACACAACTAGTGTGTATCAAAGAGATGAAACATGCAGAATTTTGCAGATAGAAACGCAATAAATAGAGCTGAGACATGACTCCCTATTCTACGCAAAACATTTCTATCTGAATTATCAGCATCGCCCTGACATAGCCCACGTCTGACTGCTGCCACCTACTGTGGAGTCATGATCTTTACAGTGTCTGCCCTTAGTTATACTGTACGTCCAACCTGCCTCACAACCGCAGACCATGGGTAACCAAGCCAGCCTAGGACTTCCACATCCGGCTTCTTCACCTGCGGGATCATCTGAGACCAGCCACCTGGACATTTATGAAACTGTGGGTTTGAACAACCAAAGTATTTCTGCACAAACTGTCAGAAACCTTCGCAGGAAGCTCATCTGCATGCTCGTTGTCCTCACCAGGGTCTTGACCCGACTGCAGTTTGGCGTCGTCACCGACTTCAGTGGGTAAATGCTCACCTTCGATGGCAACTCATTCTGAAGAAGTGTCTTCTTCACGGATTAATCCCAGTTTTAACTGTACCAGGCAGACAGCATGTATGGCGTTTTGTGGTCGAGCGGTTTGTTGTTGTGAACAGAGTGCCCCATGGTGGCAGCGGGGTTACGGTATGGGCAGGCATAAGCTACGGATAACGAACACAATTGCATTTTATCGCTAGCAATTTGAATGCACAGCACAGGAGGTTGGTGACACCTTAATTGGGGAGAACATGCTTGTGGTAATGACTGGAGCAGAATCAGAGGAATGGTATCAAATACATCAAACACACGGTTTCCAGGTGTTTGATGCCATGCCATTTTCTCAGTTCCCCCCATTGTTGTGAGCCGTTTTCTCCTCAGCAGCCTCCACTGATAGATACCGCGACAAGATCCCGAGGTCCTTTGTCCTTCCATTCATCCAACGCCATCACCTCATGTTTCAGCATGATAATATACAGCCCCATGTCGCAAGGTTCTGCACATAATTCCTGGAAGCTGGAAATGTCCCAGTTCTTCCATGGCCTGCTTACTCACCAGACATGTCACCCATTGAGCATGTTTGGGATGCTCTCGATCGACGTGTACGACAGCGTGTTCCAGTTCCCGCCAATATCCAGCAACTTGGCACAGCCATTGAAAAGGAGTGGGACAACATTCCACAGACCACAATCAACAGCCTGAAAACGCGCAGCATGAGGCAAATGGTGGACACACCAGATATGGATTGGTTTTCTGACCCATACTAACATGCTGACCAGACCGGACACGTCGCGTGCGCGAGCGTTGCAAAATACATTTTGAAATCCATGTTATTCAATTTTTGCACCCATACTGCTCGCGCTCGCCATCAAGCGTCTGGTTTGCCAAGGGCTAAAATAGAAGTCCTTTCTATTTCTGATGCAGATCGCGCTGCAAGTCCTGCCTCTCCCATCTCCTCATTAGTTTATAGAAGCAGGTACCCACGTGCCATCTCCTCATTGGTTATACCCACATGGGTGATTGAAAGACGAACTGTTTTGCCGGTTGTTGTGGTAATACTATGAAAATTTAGATGCCAATCACCATATAATTTCAAAGATGAAAAAGCCTGGAAGGAGGAGATGACTAGAAACGATTCGGTTGACCGTTTTTATGTGTGGATTAATTCTCGGAGTAGAGGACCTTGTGCATTTCAGGTAAAATAACAACTCAATGTTTATATCCCAGGACAAATTAGCTAGCAACAGCAAGCTAGCTAAATAGGACAAATGAGTTAGCAAGTGCAAACTAACTAGCTAAATTGCCATACATGTTTAATGCTTTTCGACCTGTCCCCAAATGAATGTCATTGGTTCAGAGTTTGTTTTGATATTTTAACCTGCGTGTCGTGATCGCGTTTGGTGTAGGTGGACAAAATACATTTATGCACGATAGCGCACGCGCGCAGCCGGTTTGGGTTCTGTGTAACAGATGCATATCTGTATTCCCAGTGAAATCCATAGGTTAGGGCATAATTTATTGATAATTTATTGATAATTTTATTGACTGACTCCCTTTAATGAACTTTAACTCAGTAAAATTTAACATTTCTGTTTGTGTGTATATATATATATATATATATACACAAACAGAAATGTTAAATTGACACCGGCTGCGCATTTATCGTCCATAAATGTATTATATATATATAAAGTTGAAGTCAGACGTTTACATACACTTAGGTTGGAGTCATTAAAACTCGTTTTTCAACCACTCCACAAATTTCATGTTAACAAACTATAGTTTTGGCAAGTCGGTTAGGATATCTATTTTGTGCATGACACAAGTAATTTTTCCAACAATTGTTTACAGACAGATTATTTCACTGTATCACAATTCCAGTGGGTCAGAAGTTTACATACACTAAGTTGACTGTGCCTTTAAACAGCTTGGAAAAGTCCAGAAAATGATGTCATGGCTTTAGAAGCTTCTGAAAGGCTAATTGACATTATTTGAGCCAATTGGAGGTGTACCTGTGGATGTATTTCAAGGCCTACCTTCAAACTCAGTGCCTCTTTGCTTGACATCATGGAAAATCAAAAGAAATCAGCCAAGACCTCAGAAAAAAAATTGTAGACCTCCACAAGTCTGGTTCATCCTTGGGAGCAATTTCCAAACGCCTGAAGGTACCACGTTCATCTGTACAAACAATAGTACGCAAGTATAAACACCATGGGACCACGCAGCCGTCATACCCCTCAGGAAGGAGACGCGTTCTGTCTCCTAGAGATGAACGTACTTTGGTGCGAAAACTGCAAATCAATCCCAGAACAACAGAAAGGACCTTGTGAAGATGCTGGAGGAAACGGGTACAAAAGTATCTATATCCACAGTAAAACCAGTCCTATATCGACATAACCTGAAAGGCCGCTCAGCAAGGAAGAAGCCACTGCTCAAAAACCGCAATAAAAAAGCCAGACTATGGTTTGCAACTGCACATGAGGACAAAGATTGTACTTTTTGGAGAAATGTACTCTGGTTTGATGAAACAAAAATAGAACTGTTTGGCCATAATGACCATCGTTATGTTTGGAGGAAAAAGGCATTGTGCAAGCTGAAGAACACCATCCTATCCCTGAAACACGGGGGTGGCAGCATCATGTTGTGGGGGTGCTTTGCTGCAGGAGGGACTGGTGCACTTCACAAAATAGATGGCATCAGGAGGGAGGAAAATTATGTGGATATATTGAAACAACATCAAGACATCAGTCAGGAAGTTAAAGATTGGTCGCAAATGGGTCTTCCAAATGGACATTGACCCCAAGCATACTTCCAAAGTTGTAGAAAAATGGCTTAAGGACAACAAAGTCAAGGTATTGGAGTGGCCATCACAAAGCCCTGACCTCAATCCCATAGAAAATTTGTGGACAGAACTGAAAAAGTGTGTGCGAGCAAGGAGGCCTACAAACCTGACTCTGTTACAGAGGAATGGGCCAAAATTCACCCAACTTAATGTGGGAAGCTTGTGGAAGGCTACTCGAAATGTTTGACCCAAGTTAAACAATTTAAAGGCAATGCTACCAAATACTAATTGAGTGTATGTAAACTTCTGACCCACTGGGAATGTGATGAAAGATTTTTCCATGATGTCAAGCAAAGAGGCACAGAGTTTGAAGGTAGGCCTTGAAATACATCCACAGGTACACCTCCAATTGACTCAAATTATGTCAATTAGCCTATCATACACCTTAGCCTATCAAAAGCTTCTAAAGCCATGACATCCTTTTCTGGAATTTTCCAAGCTGTTTAAAGGCACAGTCAACTTAGTGTATGTAAACTTCTGACCCACTGGAATTGTGATACAGTGAATTATAAGTGAAATAATCTGTCTGTAAACAATTGTTGGAAAAATTCCTTGTGTCATGCACAAAGTAGATGTCCTAACCGACTTGCCCAAACTAGTTTGTTAACAAGAAATTTGTGTAGTGGTTGAAAAACGAGTTTTAATGACTCCAACCTGAGTGTACGTAAACTTCCGACTTCAACTGTACATAACAGCCCATTTGGAGTTTTCCAAAAGGCATCTAAAGACTCTCAGACCATAAGAAACCAGATTCTCTGGTCTGATGAAACAATATTGAATTCTTTGGCCTGAATGCCAAGCGTCACGTCTGGAGGAAACATGGCACCATCCCTACAGTAAAGCATGGTGGCAGCATCATGCTGTGGGGATGTTTTTCTGCGACAAGGAATGGCAGACTAGTCAGGATTGAGGCAAAGACAAACAGATCAAAGTACAGAGTTCCTTGATGAAAACCTGCTCCAGAGCTCTCAGGACCTCAGACAGGGGTCGAAGGTTCACCTTCCAACAGGACAACGACCCTAAGCACACAGCCAAGACAACGCAGGAGTAGCTTCGGGACAAGTCTCTGAATGTCCCTGAGTGGCCCAGCCATAGTCTGGACTTGAACCCGATCAAACATCTCTGGAGACCTGAAAATAGCTGTGCAGCGATGTTCCCCATCTAACCTGACAGAGCTTGAGAGGATCTGCGGAGAAGAATTGTAGCGTCATACCCAATAAGACTCGAGGCTGGAGTCGCTGCCAAAGGTGCTTCAACAAAGCACTGAATAAAGGATCTGAACATTTATGTAAATGTGATTTTTTTAAATTATTATAAATTGGCAAACATTTCTAAAAACCGCTTTGTCATTATTGGTTTTTGTGTGTAGATTGATTAAATTGTTTGTTTTCCTCATCAATTTTAGAATAAGGCTGTAATGTAAGAAAATGTGTTAAAGGTCAAGGGGTCAGAATACTTTCCATAGGCACTGTATAAATAATAGGGGTGTACTGCATATACATTATCACAAACAAATATAAAAGAGGTCTCATTTTAATATATACAGTTTTCAAATGAGTGGCATGCTCCTGAGGCAGCAATCCAGTCAACCGGGAGGCAAAACAATGTTCAGGACATGTTCTGGACTAATAAAGCATGACTAAGAGGAGGATAAATATAGAGTATAAAAGAAAAGACTGGGGAAAAAAGACTCTCTGGTGGAAAGAAACATGATCATTTGACCACTGAAATACAGTACTATATATATATATATATATATATATGTGTATATATATATGTGTACTATATATATATATATATATATACACACACAATTTCCTTAGATATCTAACAGCCTAGCTTCTGTACATCTCATCTGGTGTATCTCTTGGTCCAAACTTCAACTTAGGATGTCTGCTCCTGTATACATGATGATGTTGAAATGTTGATGGCTGACATACAAAACATTGTGGAACTGCATCAACAGTGGACTAATGAAACAAATACCAAATGATTGATTGGAATTTTCCTTTAAGCACAGAGTTAACGGAATTGCTTAGAACTGAAGACCAATCAGCTTCTATGACTGCTGTGATTGTAAGACTGCAGTGTCACCATACAGAAACCTACTCCTTTCCTGAGAAATGACACATGGACTGTTTCTTAAATGGTAAGGTGTCATACATGTAGGACACATCTCACTGTCAAGGAAAACAGTTTCAGTAGTTAGATCTCTTAAGAGTAACATATGGAATGGAAATAAAACTCTCCTTTTGCCTCTGAACTTTATGTCCAGCTGAATGTAGGTCTGTTAGCAGTAAGAACAGATGTAAAATGAAACACAGACAGCAACAACAAAAATGTACTGACTCGTGACTGCAGCTATAAGACTTGACAGAAAATACATACGTCTGAAAATCTGATCTGAAAATCAACCACTAGACAGCGACGGCCTCGTAGTGAAAGAACAGATAAGTGTAAGCATTACAATACTCACTCCACATAGCTTCTGGGAGGGCAAGTGGGGTTTCTGCCATACTGCTTATACCCATTCAGTTCTTATCAATCTATGAGTGCACATCAAGAAGTGTCCAACATGGGGCTGGGCACATCTCACATCCTTTCACTACTCCGCAGTCTCCCTCTTTGGGGGATCGCCATAAAATTCTTCTTTATAAAAGAAACGTAGATAAATTGTACAAGTATTTACACAGGGAGGAGAGGGATAACAATGCATTTGTGTTGGGGGGTCTTGAGCAGAATCAAAGAGTTGGGCCAATGCGGTTTCTGTCTGAACGTTCTGAGAGCCACTTCCTCCTCCATAGCTGTTGCTAAGTGATAGACGCCACTTCCTCCTCCATAGCTGTTGCTAAGTGATAGACGCTTCTCCGCTGTGCTGTTTATTTCTGATAGTTTCAAAACCTATGAAGATGTCCAGCGAAAGCAGATATGCAATTTGTTGACACCACAACACAGTAAAGACTTGGATATACATTATCCTGAATGGTCATTTCATTGAGAACGGTCAGAGGGGCTCTCGTATTGTTACATTACCAACATTGAGAATAAAGGCGCTAACATGGCAGCTGTTCTTAAACCTGACTGAACTCTATGTTTCTGGTCTTGAGTATCCTTAGTGACCTTCACGTGTCCTCCACCCTGCATACAAATCCCACCATCATTCATCTTGGAGTGTTCGTGCTGGGGTGCCTTTCGAGGGAGGGGCACACTTCTCCCTCCCTTGACCGTCCCAGGAGACCTCGTCCTGGGGCTGCTGCATGTCCCTGAGCTCTACGGGGGGGTTCCCTCCCTCTCCCACTGTCTCATCAACCCGAGTCTGATTCACTGGTGTCAGAGGAGGAGGATGACGAGGAGGAGGAAGAGTCTGAGCTGGAGCTGCTGCCACTGAGGCGGGAGGGCTGGGCATGGGGCTCCACGCCGCTGAGCTTCTCCGCTGCGAGAGAGATACAAAGTGGGAATAGGATTAGCATTTATCTCAATGCTAAATGCTACATGTGCAAAAGCAGCTCCGTGTGTCTGTGGTTCTCACCCTTTGGTTTCTGGGGTTTCTTGCCAGAGTTGAGCTGTCCGCTGACATCCTGCAGCCTCCTCTCCAGCTCCCTCTTCTTCTCCAGGGTCAGTTCTTCTCTGGACTTGCCGGGGCCCCCTTTCTTCACTGTTAGACACAGACAGGAGGACAGGTTACATACTCAGCCCACACATACATATAAAAACATTCCATAGTGAAAGACTGGTTCCTTTTGTATGGTATTAGTCAACCAGAGCGCTAGCATGTAGCATTTTTTCACCACAGCACCAGTTCGTAGCATCAGTTCTTTGTAGCATAACATGGCATTAGCAAGTGTCTGCAGTGACAACATGATGCATTCCCTTTCACACCATACTAGCTAACCACAGCTAGCATTAGCTATCGCTATCTGTTCCCGCTCACCATAGGGCTTACGGGGCTTCTTCCTCAGGCACATCATGACGTAGCGCTCCAGCTCCCGCAGCGTTGACGGCTTGAGCGTCTCAAAGTCGATTTCGATCTCCTCGGGGTTGGTGTCGCGCAGCGAGGGCTCGCGGGACTGGATGATGTGGACGACGCGGCCCAGCTTTTCGCCGGGCAGCTTGTTGATGTCCAGGCTCAGCTGGCGCTTCTCGTCGTACGACATGGGAGACGTCGTCTCCTCCTCCTCCTCGGAGTCGTAGTGGGGTAGCATGGAGAAGGTAGGCGAGGCGTAGTAGGGCATGGTAGCAGCCTGGGACTTCTTGGTGTTTCTAAGAGGGGGGGGGGGGGCGGTTAGAGACCGTGGAGTAGTACTAGAGAAGTTGTATGCAAACTTTTCAAGCAGGGAGACCATTTTTTCATGCCTGAACTTGTGGGGACCCAATTATCATTTTTGTCACAATTTCTCGTGACCCCACCCAAAATATAATAACCTACATTTCGGTACATTTACATTTTTACATCAACAAATCACCTTCAATTAATTACATTTTCATCTCTTATCAAAATGAACTTGATATATGGTCCCATACAATAATCTGTACTCTGCGACCCCACTGCAGTTTCTAGAGAGACAAACAGGTCAAGTTGGAAATTGGAATGTGATGAAAGAGTGGAAGTATAAAATGGTGTAAGAAACTTTAAAAAAGCAAAGCGAGGAAACAGAAAAGGTGGAAAGAGGAAGCAATGTGAAAGTCTACAAAATGAGAGACGGAAACAAGCAAGGTAGGATAAATAGAGGACATGGATCACAGATGGAAAAGTTGAGTAAAAGCAAAGAGAAAGGTCGTGTTTGAGGTCAGTGTGTGCTTACTTGTTGCCCTTCTTGCCGGGGCCTCTCTTGCCCTGTGAGGAGGCGGGAGCTGAGCTCCTGCTACTGGATTTACTCTTCGGCGTCCTCATCGGCATCTCCCAGTCCTCACCCCCTACCTCCGCGCTGGGCCGTCCTCGGCTTCGCTTCTCCGGCTTCTTCTTCTTCTTTTTCTCCTTCTTGTCTTTCTTCTCTCTCTTCTTCTTGTTCTTGACAATTGGGCCCTGGGAGAGGGCTGCCAGCTGCTCGTGTACGGCTCGGAGCTGTGACCGGGGGGCAGACCAGAGGTGGAGTGTTCAACTGCACAAACACACTTCACTTATATGGCTAGGTCATGAAGGAATACTGTGATATTTTTTTATTTAACTAGGCAAGTCAGTTGGTAACAAATCCTTATTTACAATGACGGCCTACCTTAGTGTAATAGTGAGAAAATACAGCAAATGGCAGGCTTATGTACATGCATGTTTGAACACAGACAGAGTACTTGTATAAACATGTACACCAAATGAGTGAAAGTATGTATACAAGCATGGATTTGTCAGAATATTAGAAAAAAATGTGTTGGACAGAAGTCTAAACTCTTGATGCAGTCTATGCTTGTGATGTGTAGATGAAAGCAGGCCTGTTAGGTGTGTGGTGCAGTGTGTTAGGTGAACGGGGGGGTTGAGTCTACCTGTGTACACACCTGGTCCTGTAACTCGGCCAGGCGGTGTGCTCGCTCCTCCTCGCTGTCCGAGCTGGGGCTGCTCTCGCTGCTGGGTTCGCTCTCCGACGAGGAGGAGGAGGACGACGAAGACGAGGAATCACCGCCGCCGTGAGCGTGAGTGCCCATGCCGCCCCCCATGCCACGGGACTTGGGAGGAGCCTGCTGGAGGGGCTCGTCGGGCATCTTGGCAAAGCGAAACTCAAACACGTCCTGGATGGACAGACGGACAAAACGGAGTGAGTGAGAGCTTGTTTTTAACTCCATTGTGGATCATGTCCCTTTTTGTTTTGTTACACAATAATAACAGTTATCACGAGAGACAAAGTTGTAGGGACAGAACAGAGAAATGGAGACCAAAACGATTGACATATTAGTCATTAAGTAGACTTATCCAGAGTGCCTTGCAGTCACAGTGCGTTCAGCCACGGTAGGTAAGACGACCACATACCGCAGTCATTGCAAGTAAAACCCACAGCATGCAGTGGACATAGAGGTCTGGCAACAAAGGTGAACTAAGGGTTCCAGGGTGAGTTGTGGTGACGGAACCGAGCTCACCTGCAGCTTGCGGGCCATGCCCACTACATCATGGTCGGGGGGGTTGTATTTGTAGCAGTTGGAGAACATGAGTCGGACGTCAGCGGAAAACTGCTGCGAATCCCAGTACTCCCGACTGTCCATCCTCCTCTGAGAGAAAGATAGGAGAGAAAAGAGACCGTTTTAAACTCCAACTGATAAAGGAGAGGACTCCAGACAGGGATAAGCCTCCTTCGTTTCATACTGTGACAGATATCCACGCAAAACAAATCTGAGAAGATATGAGGTAATAATCTATGAACTGTGTATTCCAGCCACATTGAGTCACGGCAGTGCGACATCTCTATCTTGCAAGCTGACCTTGATGTTGCTGAGGTCCATGGGGCACTTGATGATGTCGTGATAGTCGTGCAGGCCCAGGGCCGAGGCGTCCACGGGCTTGTAGAAGGGCCAGGCGTAGGCCGCGTGTTTCTTGGACAGCAGATCCTTCAGTACACTGTTACAGTAACGCAGCTGTTGGCTCAACTTGGCCCGCCGCGGCGCCTTGGGCTGCACAGAGTCCGGCAGATCCTTTTTGGGGGGCTTGATGGGGCGTCCACTGCCCCCGCGCCGAGCCAAGGTCTTCCCGCCTCCGGCCATCATGGGCTGGATCAGAACGGGGCCTCCTGGGCCCATGGGTCCTCTAACCAGGTTGGGAGGGGGGTCCATGTCCCCCAGGGAGGTGAGGGAGAGGGTGGAGGGGTCGTGGCTCAGGCCTTGCCCGTGGCCTCCTTTCCCCAGGCCCACAATCCGACCCCCTCCTACGGCCAGGGGCATGGTCATCATAGTGGAGGGAGTGGTGGTGTCCGCCTTCCGCTTCACTCCCTTCTTCTGCACAGAGAGAGAGAGAAGTTACAGTATGGTATTCTGTTTGTCAATGGAGGTTCTGTAGCCTATATACAGTGTGAAGGCAGCAACAAGTGTGTAGCATCAATACAATGTACAGTACTATAGCAAGTTCCTATTCAGGTCTTAGTGAAGTGAGGTGTGGTACCTTGGCGGTGGGCAGTGTGGGGGGAAGGCTCAACAGCTGTGTGGGGGGCAGACTCTTGGGCAGCATGGTCTGGGGGGGGGTGTCGGAGTCACCCGTGTCAGAGGAGGAGGGGGAGTATGCTGACTGGGATACCGCAGGGACCTGGTGAGCTTTCGACGCTGAAAGATGGACAGAGAAAAATCAGACAAGAACACACACATACTGGTAATACTACCAAGAATATTATGGCCAAAAATGTACAGTGCACTACACGTTAAACAGGTTGTTCCAACTCATATTTAACCAAACATACACAGTACATTCACCAACTCTTCGTTGAACATTGCCCTTGCGTTCTTTTCCCCACCACATTCTCCAGAGTGACTCACCATTGGACTTGCGGCCTCCTTTGCCAGGCTTGCCCAATTTGCCCCTGGGGGCAGGAGGGGGCAGCTCAATCTCCTCCTGGGGAATCTGGGCCACCTTCTGCAGGAACACCTTCTCCAGGGACTGGGCCATCAGCACTATGTCATCTGTGGGCTGGGAGAGGAGAAGAGGCCACAGGCACTTTATAATCAACATCCAGTTAACACCGGTACATCTACAGTTGCTGTGAATATGGTAAGACCTTGTGATAAACATATTCGGTCCGTTGTCATTGATGCATTAGCCTGACCTACACATGTAAATATTATGGCCATACCTTGTTGTAGATGTAGCAGTTGGTGAACATGGTGTTGAAGTCCTGCATGCACTCACTGGCACTGCGGTAGTAGTTGTTCTCCAACCGCTTCTTGATGGTGCCCATGTCCATGGGCTGCTTGATGATCTTGTGATAATCCTAGTAGAGCAAGAAAGAACAGAATAAAGAAAAAGAGAGTAATGACTGTTGAATGGTGGTGTGACAAGGATGTCAACTATGGACAAACACTCATAGGTGTAGGCCTACATGGTGGTGGGTTGTAACAAAAGCTTGCAACCCCTATGGCTTTCTAGGACCAGTGTTGGTGACCACTAATCTCTACACTTGTTTATAGACAAACAGTGTAACTCACTGGGAGGTTGAGTCTGAAGGCATCCACTGGCTCATGGAAGGGCCAGGCAAAATGGTGCCTCCACAGAGTCTTGATCATAGCCTTCTGGAGGAACTGCAGCTGGTTGGTCATGCAGCCCTGCCGGCCGGGGTCCCTGACGGGGGGCTGGACCGGGGGAGGGGGCGGCGCGTACGGCAACTGGGGGCTCTCAAAGCCTTCATACAGCAGCGAGGGCTTCCGCATGCGCTTGCCTGGGCCCGAGGCATGGTGCTCCATCCCGCCGCCAGACAGCCCCACCACTCCCAGAGAGCTGCTGACCAGGAGAGAGGAACAGAGGGTGGGAAAGGTTGAAGTAGTGGGAAAGACAGGACAGGCCGTGGGAAGACAGAAAGGGATAAATTAGGGGAGATACATTTGGGCAGAAAACTTATTCATATGCTACAATTATCCCTCAGCCCTGGCATTTCAAAAGTAGTAAGCTACAATGTGCTTGATATTTGCGATATTTCATCATTGCCCTACAGTCAGTGTCAACTTATTGTGCATTGAAAGCACAGGAAGCCAAACTTCATGACAACAAACGTTAATGTGCAGGCTATACAATTCAAGCAGGAAAGCATTAGGAAGGAACCCTTCGCCAACACAGTCCCTTCGCCATCTGCTCCCTCACCAATGCAATGAGGATTCTATCAATAGGCTGCCACTTTTGGCACAGCCCCGGCAACCCAGATCACTGGATGGGAAAATCCCTGGGGCAGCATTGAAGCACTACTGTACTAAACATCAATACTGTACAACACTTAGGGCAGTTAAACTTCCATTCAGTGATAGAATAGTGAAAACATGCAGGTTCTCCCTCTATTCGCTTCCATCTTATGCACTGTGTGGTACAGATTTTGATGATTTTTATCCCAGTCACCCCAGGGCTCACAGCACGCACATGCCATCCCACTGACACAAAAGTAGGCAATGCTCATGAACTGATTTTTCATCTCAGGACTTACACACCAACACGGCTTTGTTAAGTGAACCCCTTTGAAGAAAAGGGATAGAGCTGCAGAGTGTCTGTCAACACATTAGTCATATTATTCCTTGATAACCCGGAAAAAGACGGATAGATAGTATGTTGACCAGTTTACTGCCCTCTCTATGCGTGTCTGTTATACTTAGCCTAACCTCCCAAGTATTTTCGTTGAATTAACTTTGATTTGTGGGTGTTGACCAGTAATAGGCAATAATCAAAGGCATTAGCTAGTTAGATTGTGATATGCTTTCATTCTTAACTGTGGCAATCATTTCAGCCGGCAGAGAGGCGAGGCTTCTGCGCTTATAGTCATTGCGTGGGGTCAGTGTCGTCGCCCCGCCTTTTATGAGTGTTTGTAAACACACCGACGCCAAAACAGACCCTCAGGATCGTCAGTCAAAATCTTCAAACTCCTGTGACTTAAACCCTTGTACAACTATCCAATCAGCTCCTCTTGTTACTAGCTTATTTATGTGGCAAGCGCTAACTTGGCTGGCTAGCTTGGAACCATCGCATCGTTTGTAAACAACTGAATCCAGCTAGCTACCAAGCTATTTAGCCAGGAAACTACAAATAAATTGCACATCTGCGGCCCTAGCTCTGTTTATTTCTCTGTCATAAGATTTATAGCAGGAAAATGGCGGTGGCGCAGTGCCGCTCAATGAAGCGTTTCATCACCACAGCCAATTTTAAAACAATCCCCCAGCACTAAGTTATTGAGTAGGCTGACCCACAGTATGTCAATATCCACCCTCACTGCATAACTAACTAAGGGGGTGTTCGGAACAAAACAAAAACATCTCTATATTTACATCTTACTAGCCAAATGAATATTTTAATTGTTTGGTGTCCAAGTTGAGTAGACTAGTTAGCTAGCTGATGCACCGACAGTGAATACTAGCTAACTAGGTTTAGCCATTCAGTCCCGATTCGTGTTAATTGTCACGCCTGCAAAATCAGTTCCGACCCGAGCCTGAAGGTACAATGTTCCTAAAGGTACCTGTCAAGGGGCGGGTTAACGGCCGATTCCATCAGGATGGATCCGGATTCTTTTTATGTTCCAAATTTGTCCACTGTTATGTTTCCACTAAATAAAAGCCGAACAGTTCTACAATGAAATGGCGCCGAAAAGCTTCCGCCTGCGCTTTATAAACATATCACGTGGCGTTTCCGTGCAATTCCTGTCGGGTTTCTCCCGATTGGCTACTCCGCATAGGTGCTAGATTATGTTTGGCTATCCACGCTGTCTGTAATTTAACATGCCACAACCTGCAAGAAAAACATCCTGTTCCTTTAGTTTGGCGGCTAATCTAGCTAGTTAGATAAAAACAACACAGATGATTTGTTTATATAACCGTTACCATCTTTACGTTTACGAAACCGAATGCTTATTACGAGCTACTCCGAATTCTAAATACAAAAAATTATTACCGGTGGTAGGTCTTCCTCATGTCATGTCTGCGTACTATTTCCCAATGTTTAGCCCCAAGTATCTAACGGTAGCTAGCTAAAATAGCCAGAAAATCACCAGCCTTTTAGGCACCTACTTTTTATTGTGGGGTATATCAGCTGTATCCAATGGTTTATATATACACACATCATTGGCTGTATCAGCCTCAGTTGTAGGTTTTATTCAGTCACTAGGTTGGAGCATAACTCAGGTTTTTTATTTGAAGTGGAAATTATGCAATCTGTCACATCAGTGGGAGTGTGGAGCAGTTCAGCCATAACATGATGATCCTGAAATTTAAAGAAGTTGTCAACATCTTGTCATGTTGCATGGCTAATTTTTTAGACAGCTTGATTTTTTTCAATTTGTTTCACATCATTCAAAGGGGATAGGATAAGTAGCCTAACTTTTTATTATAGAGCTGCTGCTTCTTGCCTCCAATTCCTTGCAAACGAGTCTTGCAGTTAGCTTTGCTTCAGTGGGATTTATTTCAGATTTTCTGTTTTCAGATGGAGTGGGGACTGAGG
Organism: Salvelinus namaycush; assembly: GCF_016432855.1. Lineage (NCBI taxonomy): Eukaryota > Metazoa > Chordata > Actinopteri > Salmoniformes > Salmonidae > Salvelinus > Salvelinus namaycush. The sequence continues at coordinate 48,905,218 of NC_052311.1, forward strand.
CTGCTAGACTTTTAAGATGCACCCAGGGGAGGTTGCGCACCCCAAAATCAGCCACATGACAAATATTACTGTGGACATCCCTCCCAACATAATTTCAACGGTCTATGGGGCACCCAATACATTGCAACTCTAAAGTTTGGCAGGGGCCCTGGCCCAATGCATCTCTGTGCAAGAGGAGTCACTGCAGTACCTGGTTTGAATCCAGGCTGCATTCAATCACCGGCTGTGATTGGGAGTCCAATAGGGTGGTGCACAATTGGCAGTCTTGTAAATAAGAATTTGTTCTTAACTGACTTGCCTGGTTAAATAAAAAATCAAGGCATTTTAGCAGTTGACTGCAGCAAGATGATGATAAACTAAGTCCACGTGAGATGATGACAGCACTGTATGGGAATCATTATTACAGATGACTATCTAGAGGGACAATCCCTCAGAGTCTCCACATGAGACCTTGATGGAGAAAGTGAGAAAAATCACCAAAAAGTTGCAGATGGACCATAAGAAGATTGCAAGTTCATCTGCCTCGTCTAAATATGTGTGCAATGCTTGATAGTGTGTACGATGTTAACAGATAGGTATTTTTTTCTGGGTGCTCTGAACGGGAAGCTGTCCTCAAGGGGAAGCTTCTAACTGCGGCTAATGCCTGTAATATGACTCAGGGTTATTACTCAACCAACTAGAGTGCATACCAATAGTGTTGGATCTGTGACATCCACTTGTATTGATCATATCTTCAATAATGCTGCATGGCTATGCTCCAAAACAATATCAGTTCCCATTGGCTGTAGTGACCATAACATTGTGGCAATAACAAGGAAAGCCAAAGGTTGGGCCTAAAGTAATTTATAAGATATCACACAAAGTGTTTTCTCAGGACTATTTTGTTGAATATGTAAAAAAATGTATGTTGGTCTGATGTGTATGAAGAAGTGAATCCAGATGCAGCACTGGAAGTTATTCATGCCAATTGTTGACAAGCATGCACCTGTTAAGGAATTAACTGTGAGAACTGTTGGAGCCCTCTGGATGGATGATGAATTGAAAATGTGTATAGTTCAAAGAAATGGTGTAAAAGAGGGGGCAAACAAGTCAGGCTGGTCAGCTGATTCGTTGACATACTGTAAATTGGGAAATGTACAAAAAGAAGAAACTACCAAACCAAGATAAATTACATAAAACACAGTGGAAAAAGACTTTGGAGTACCTTAAATTACATGGGCAGAATACCCAATTAATCTTCCTCATTCATTGAAGTTGATGGGTAATTTATAACAAAACCTTTTGATATTGGCAATCATTTCAATGACTGTTTCACTAGTAAAGTGGAAAAACTCAGAAGTGAAATTAAAACATTGGTCAGTGAACCATCATATTTTTGTATAAAATGTATAATAATGAAAGAGATGAATGGCTGTTTTGAATTTGGTCAAATTAGTGTGGGAGAGTTGGAAAAACTATTGTTGTCATCAATAATGATAAGCCAACAGGTATAGAAAACCTTGATGAGAAAATATTGAGAATGGTAGCAGACTGTATTGCCACCCCTATTTGCTATATCTTTAACCAAAGCCTAAAATAGGGTGTCCACAGGCGTAGAAGGAAGCTAAAGTAATTCCACAACCTAAAAATAGTAAAACAGCCTTTTTTGACTCTAATAACTGCCCAATCAGTTTCGCTGCCTGCTCTTAGTAAACTGATGGAGCGAATTGTGTTTGACCAAATACAATGCTATTTTTCAGAGAACAAGTTAACTACTGACATTCAGCATGCATAGAGAAGGGCACTCAACTTGTACTGCACTGACAGATGAATGCTTAAAATAAATGGATAATATGATAGTTGGAGCTGTATTATTTTCAGTGCAGCCTTTGAGTTTCTTCAATAACTATTTATGATCAATAACATCACTTGCATTGGCTTTACATCACCTGAAATCACATGGTTGGAGAGTTATTTATCCAATAGAACCCAGAGAGTGTTCTTCAATGGAAGCTTCTCTAGCATCACAGTACAGTGTCCCTTAGGGCAGTTGCATTGAGCCATTACTCTTCCCTATTTTAAAAAGTATTTGCAACTGGTCTTACACATGTATGTCTGTTATGAAAAGATGTTAGATGTTCTGCGTTTTTTCCTCAAAAATCAACTGTACTAGTTGTTCAGACTCTGGTCTTGTCCCATCTTGATTAGTGTCTGGTAATATGGTCAAGTGCAGCAAAGAAAGACCTATTAAAGGCACAGCTGGCTCAAAACAGAGCAATACGCCAAATCCAGATTGTCTGCATAATCAAATAACATTCAGCTCAGACACCCATACATATCCACAACACATGCCACCAGGGGTCTCTTCACAGTCCCCAAATCCAAAACGAATTCACGACTATATTCACAGTATTGCACAGAGCCAGGACTGCATGGAACTCCCTTCCATTCTCCAATTACTCAAGCTAACAGCAAAATTACCTTTTAAAAAAAGAATAAACAACATGTCGTGGATCGGCGTTGACAAACACATGCACACACAAATTATTTGTTTTACTTGTATTGTTTGAATTATTATAATTGTCTTGTTTATGTATCGTTGTGTTTAAAATGTGTGCGACTGTCTATCAGTGTACCAGTGTTTCGTTACTTCTCATGTTTTGTGTTTTTTTGGACCCCATGGAATAGTTTCTACCTCAGCAAAAGCTAATGGGGAAACAAATACTGTTGCTATGGTGTTACGACAGTTTAGCTGTGATGGACCCGCTACCAAAGACATTTATAACTAACCCAAGACAGTTAGTCGTTTACAGCGTGAGCAAATTAAATAGTGCACAGAACAAGGTGGGCAAAGCCAAGCACGAGCTAGCGAGATCCTATTGGCACGTTGTATCATGTATTTGCATATTTTCGTTAGGGTACGCCTCTGTGAAGTGTGCATGTGCCGAGACAGACTCAATTCGACCGTGCACTCCTAAACAATGCAGTTTCTTTTATTACTTTCGCTAAGCGTCAAGTCTATAACACGTAGTGCACTGTGTTCGTAACATTCCAGTATTGGGAACAGCTAAAAGGGTTAAGATCAGATGTTTCATCAATGAGAACATTTGCAGAATGTCAGCCCATTTTCACCTAGTTCCATCCTCTCCCACTACCCGCGACTGGATTTATTTGGTGGTGACATACGTTTTAAACGGATGCTTCAGATTTTCAGCCCCTGTGACATGTCTGGGTTACCCCTCGTCTGTGCTGCTACTGTTGCAGGATCTGGCTGCTCCAGCAGTGTACGTTTGTGGACCTAAAACTATGCTATTGCAACTGTTATGAAACTGCCTCTGTGTTAAGCATCATATAGCCTTCATTGGAAATACCCTCTAAACAGTAACAGTATTGCTGTTACTACAATCGGTCATTGTATGCGATTCGACTTTGGCATCATTATCTAGGCCTGTAGCAAAGAAAAGTAAAAGTGAAAGCATGAGATGTGGGGTTTCCCACAGTAATACAGATCAACTGCAAAACTTGCAGCTATTATGTAACCATTCCCCCACATTCAGATACTAAATGAAGAAATTATTTCAGAGAGCAGTATGTTTATTGTCATTAACACGACAGAAAACGGCTAATGTATTGTACTGCCTTGAAGACAATGTACACAGAAAACAAAACATTATTTGGGATCCCTATTTACATAGTTATAACACAAATGTGGGAGAACAATTCAACAAAATAAATGTAGAAATAAATACAAAAGGCATTTGGGGCATTAAGAATACTTAAGTTGCAGTATAGTGCAAATAGAAAGTTGAACATACAAATGTGCTCTTTGCATGAAACCTTTAATATTATAGGACTGTTCTTGTAATTCGTTTTTTCTTTGAGTACCTCAAAATCACTTAGGGGAGATAATTTAACTAAAGTTTGATGCTATGATCTCAGAGTAATTGCAAAGCATATGTGATGCAGTAGAACTAGTAAGTAATAATGTTGAAAATGTGAGATGGGATTGGCAGAAGATGGCAGAAGTGGGATTTCAGTGTAAATTGAGGAGTGTCATGGGATTGGAGCCTCTGTTTTAGTTTTTCAGCTCCTCCCCTTCTTTGCGCTGGAAGCCAGTGTTCTGCTTGTTCACCAGATCAGCATAGGTTCCACCTTTCTCCAGCAGCTCAACATGGCTCCCCTCCTCTAGCACCTTTCCCTCCTCAAGAACGACAATGTGATTGGCCTTCTCCACAGTGCTCAGCTTATGAGCAATCAGCAGCACTGAGCAGGGGTTTGAGTCCTTGAGCAGAGCTTGGTGGACCTAAGGACATGGAGAGAAACATGATGAGTATGTTTGAATTAAAGCCACTGAACTGTCAGAGATTAGCTGAGATTACAATACATTGTAAATCAATTATTCATGTTAGGGAAGGAAACAGCCTCCATTGGGTTATATTATGAGTAAATGATCAACAGAAACTGGTTAACCCCCCCAAAAATAGCCCTGTCAGTGAAAGATAACAAGATTCAGAGTTATTTTACCAAATACTCGCTCTCTGTGTCCAAGTTACTGGTGGCATCGTCCAGCACTAGAATCCGAGGCTTTCTGATCAGAGCTCTGGCGATGGCTATGCGTTGCTTCTGCCCTCCTGAAACCTGGCCTCCCTTCTCCCCGGCATCTGTGGAATAAAGAACAACAATTAAATATGAACAGTAGAGCTGGATAACACACATACACTACAATCGTGCCATCAGTAGTTGAAGGAAGGAAAAGCACTAACCGTTCAAAGTCAAAGCTATGCAGAGAAAAGTGTAACTTTCTATCAGTAAGGACTAAACAAAGCCCCAAAGAAACAATATTACCAATCCTATCAGGATGAAGTCAATATGAATTCATCTTTTGGGACATACCTGTATCATAGCCATTGGGCAGGTCAGAGATGAACTTGTGGGCATTGGCCAGCTCAGCAGCCCGGTACATCTCCTCATCAGTGGCATCATCTCTGCCATATTTGATGTTCTCCTTGACAGAACGAGCAAACAACACCGGCTCCTGACTCACCACACTGATCTGAGAGAAATTATTCATTTAGATAATGCATTTAGTTGGTTAATAACTTCTTGGCAAACATTGTGATCATGTACTTTTCTTTAAAGGCTGGTAGCTAATTATGTTATGCACTAATATAGCTTAGGAGAAGAGTAACATTGCTGCCATTGCTGTTCATAATGACCTTGTCGTGTAGGTACTGGTTCTTGTAGCTGTGCAGTGGCTGTCCATCCAATAGGATCTCTCCTTCCTGGGGCAGGTAGAACCTCTCCAGCAGGCTCACACAGGTGCTTTTCCCTGCTCCAGAAGCCCCCACCAAGGCAGTGATCTTCCCAGGCCTCAGCTCCAGAGACAGGCCCTGAGAGATAAAGAGAAATTGTAATTTAATGTATATGTAATTTTAATTCATATCCAGTATATGTGTATACAGTATACTGTAAATATACTGTAGATACCTTGAGCACCGGTGTATCTTCCCTGGTAGGGTAGGTAAATGTGACATTCTTGAACTGAACATGTCCCTCAAGATTCTGTGGGGCAAGGGTGCCTTCTGGAGGAACCTGGGGCTGTCGGTCCACATACTCGAATATCTTCTCAGAGCCACCGATTGCCCTCATCACACTTGGGTAATACGACATCACGGCCTGTCAGACAGGACGTGTAAAAGCGACACCAGTAAGTGACTGTCAAAATGTTGCTACTCAAAACTCTAGATATGATTAAAATATTGTGATACCAATAAATCATTTTGACCCCTATTTTACTGTAGAACAACTTGGCAGTGCCTTGTTAGGGTGTGTACATTTAGGTCTGTTTGGATTTGGCAGTAGGCATTAAACATAAAATGGCTGCGGGTAGATTGGATGGAGATTGTTAATCTATGGCCTTACCTCCACAGCAGAGGAGAATTGGAGCTCGTAGAGCACAAAGGCCACCAGGTCCCCACTGCTGACGGTCCCCCCTGTCACCAGACTACCGCCATAGTACAGGATACTGACCTTCAGGAACAGGCTTGACATCTGAGAGGGAGACAGATGGGGTTACTATTGATTATGACTAGGGCCCAGTGTTTTCCAGATCATGTAACCAGGAAAAACTCTGGGACCTGCAGTAGTTATAGTCTATAACAATTGCCCAGAGCTTTCCCTTGTCAGTTCACATGGCCAGGAAAAACTCAGGGCCCATATTACAGACAAATTCATGTACCCTCATGAGTCAATGTGCAATCCTAGCTCTTTGGAACTGAATTTGGATAAATTGCTGTCACCCTGTGACTGTTTACTATTGAAGCTGAAACTCACACTATTGGTCCAGGTTGAGGCTGCGTAGGCTGCTGCTTCCTCTTTATTCAGAGAGTAGGTCTTCTCCAGCCTCTTCCTGTAGCGCTCCGTCTCGCCCTCCTCGTTGGCAAAGCTGCGTACTGTCTTCATAGAGGAGAAGGTCTCCGTGGCAACGTCATTGGCCTGGGCTAGTGACTTTTGAACCTTCGCACCGAGCTCCTGGGACAAAAACAATATTCACAGTTACCTTCTGAATGGTCAGGTAACGTTCTGTCTGCTCTGTAGTGCTATTTTTGGTGACTGTAACTTGTAGAATCAAGATGTATGCAAACATGAAACTGCAACTGTCAGACAAGGTTACTCATCATGGGAGTGTTCAGTAGTTCACAAAACTACCCCCACTATAGCCTTGTCCCAGATCTGTTTATGCTGTCTAGCCAACTCTTATTGTCATTGTCACCCCATACATTTTGCCAAGAAGACGCAAACAGATCTGGGACCAGGCTACTTCCACTACAATACGTTAGAAAAGGTCTGATTTCCTGTACCTGGTACCACTTGCCGGATATCTTTGGTATGACCCAGATGATAGGAAGCCCCATAGCGGTGAAGAGTGACAGCTTCCAGGAGAGATTGAGCATGAAGATGAAGAGGAAAGTGACCCGCATGAAGTACCACATCAGCAGACTCAACTTCTCACTCAGAGACTCACTCATGTCGTTGGTGTCTGTGGTGATGCGTGACACAAGGTCACCTGGAACAAAGGTCATAGGTTAAGTTAGCCCCTTGGAGGGGACGGTGTGCAAATATATATATCATATATATAGCGTAAAGCATAAATATATAGCATAAAGGTATCCTCTTCACTTTGAAGAAAAGACAGATCCGCACAATACTCTTGACCTGATCACTCATGTTTATTAAGATACTCTCCTTTACACCTGGGGTATATCCTTTGGACATACAGTATGTGTTTATCAGTTAACTTAATCAATTAGTAACCCAACAACTGTATAAAAAATATATTTAAGAAAGGTGAAGTACAGGTAACTGCCAAAATTGTCACACCCTGATCTGTTTCACCTGTCTTTGTGATTGTCTCCACCCCCCTCCAGGTGTCGCCCATCTTCCACATTATCCCCTGTGTATTTATACCTGTTCTCTGTTTGTCTGTTGCCAGTGCGTCTTGTTTGTCAAGTCAACCAGCGTTTTTTTTGTCTCAGCTCCTGCTTTTCCCCAGTCTCTCTTTTTCGCGCCCTCCTGGTTTTGACCCCTGCCTGTCCGGCCTCTGCCTGCCTGACCACTCTGCCTGTCCCTGACCCTGCCTACCGTCCTGTACCTTTGCCCCACCTCTGGATTACCAACATCTGCGTGAGCCTGCCTGCCGTCCTGTACCTTTCTCCCACTACTCTGGTTATCGACCCATGCCTGCCTTGACCTGTCGTTTGCCTGCCCTGTTGCTGTAATAAACATTGTTTCTCCGACACAGTCTGCATCTGGGTCTTACCTTCAAACCTGATAAAAAAAAAAAGAAATCACTTGAGTAATTGAGGGATACGTAGTATATTGAAAGCAGGTGCTTCCACACAGGTGTGGTTCCTGAGTTAATTAAGCAATGAACATCCCATCATGCTTAGGGTCATGTATAAATATGTCCAGCTGCCCATTATTTTGGCTACCATGTGTTAGAATAATTTGTATGGTTTGAGATAATGGCTAAAGAGTTCCACTCTGATCTTGTTTAATGGTGTGAAATGTTTGAGAATCATAAGAAGATAATATGAAGATGTGTGTAGCTATGTTAGAATTATAATACTAGGGTATTATAGTCTTTAGTAAGGGTGTAAGCAGGGAGAAGTTGTAAAACAGATAATAAAAAACCCTTAGAGGTTTTCTAACCAAGAGGGCCCCAACGGGGGAGGGGAATTGAAAGCCTTGAAGAATGAGACAAGATTGATGGTTCTTTGTCTACAATGTGGTTAGTGGGACAGTACTGGTCATTGGAGAAGGGAGTGACCTAAAGATAGGAATGTGTGTGTAGTATGAAAAGACTGAGTCTTCATTTTTGTCTTGAGAATTCTCATGAATAAACTATACTTTCCTTTTGCATTAAGCTGAGTATTTGTCTAATTATTATCAACCCTAGCATTACAACCTAGGTGGAATGGGTCAAAGCTATAGTCATCATTGGGATTGAAAATTCTCTTGACACCATGACTAGAAGAAGAGATCTCAGTGACTTTGAAAGAGGGGTCTCAAAGAGCATAGGAGGTTTAAAGGGTATGTGTGTGTCTCAGTCACCAGATCTCAACCCAATTGGACACGCATAAGACAGCGTTTTCCACCACCATCAACAAAACAAGAAATTAGGGATGCACGATATATCGGTGAGAATATCGGAATTGGCCGATTTTAGCCAAAAATGCCAACATCAACATCGGCCCGATGTCTAGTTTAACGCCGATGTCAAAGCTGAAGTGCATACCTACATAACGTAGGTAGGTGACGTAATGATGCCACGAAAAATACAGAGCTATATGTTCAACACAGCATTCCTAACCTAGGCCACAATGTCTACGGTGTGAACCTATTTTGAAGTTTCAAAGGAAGATAACAAAAAGGCCATATGCAACGTTTGTGCTGCTATTATTTCCAAAGGAGGGGAGAAAGTGAAATCTTTTAATACCACAAACCTAATTACTCATTTGAAAGTGCATCACCCCCAGACGTTCAGCGACTACTTGGAACAAAAGCAGAAAAAAAAGATCAAGTCAAGCAGTCATTTGAAAGAGTAAGAAGATTTCAGCGAGATTACTCAAAGGCGAAATCCACTAATGCCAAGATAATGGAATTCATTGCCCTTGATAATCAACCGTTCTCTGTTGTGGATGATGTTGGCTTTCAACAACTGGTCGAGCACCTCGAGCCCCGGTACACACTACCAAGTAGATGCTATTTTTCAGATGTTTCCCTACCAGAATTACACAGTATTGTTGAATCGCACATCCACGGGCAACTTGCTATGGGCGTCGCTGCTATTAGCTTCATGACTGGCATTTGAACCAGCGACGTCAGCCCCATGAGCATGCTGAGTCTGACAGCACAGTGGGTCGACGAGGATTTTGTATTGAGGAAAGCCATATTGCATGGTCAAGAATGTGCTGGTTCTCGTCCCGCTGCTGCCATTTCAATGCATGGCACACACGCTGCAACTGGCTGTGAACGAAGGTGTTTTGGCCCAACGCAGCATTTCTGACACAGTGGCAACAGGTAGGAAGATAGTGGGTCATTTTAAACACTCACAGCTAGCATACAGCGACCTGCAAGTAATTCAGGAGCAGCTTGGAGTGAAAACGAAAAAGCTTAAGCAAGACGTTTCCACCAGATGGAACAGTACTTTTTACATGATGGAGAGCCTGCTGGAACAAAAACGAGTGCTTGGCGTGTACGCAGCTGTCTATGAGTTACCTGCAACAATCAGTACGAACCAGTGGACTCTCATTGAAAACATGAACCCACTCTTAGCTCCATTCGAACAACTGACTCGAGAAATAAGCTCTTCAACTGCATCTGCAGCAGACGTAATACCCTCTATCATGGCATTGAAACACCTGCTCAACAAAACTTCCGACACAGACAGTGGGGTTAAAACTTTCAAAAATAATCTACTAGACGCTGTGAACAAGCGATTTGGTGGCATTCTCTCTGAGCCTCTTTACTGTGTCGCCAACATGCCAGATGCTAGGTACAAGGACCACCACTTCGATGCAGACAAGAAAAAGGGTTTACATGAAATGTTACCGACAAAGCTGGACAAGATGGAAAAGGACACAGTGACAGTGCGCTCCGAAGAAGAGGACCCACGACAGAAGAGGCCACGGACAGACAGGGCTGAAACTTCACTGCTTGACATGTATGATGAAATCCTGGTTGAGAATGAAACGACTGAACAAATGAACAACGAAACAGCACAGCAAGTAAGTGAAAAAAATAGGTTTTGATATGTTTTACTGGTAATGAGGACATACGTAAATGCCAACAAAATAACTTTTTGGTGTGTGTGTGTGCGTCTGTGTGTGTGTGAGAGAGAGAGAGACACATTGTATTTTCATTTTCTGTTACTACATTGGCCAACATTTGCCTGACAGAACCTACTTTTCCCAGGAATGAAGATGCACTTGGATACTGGAGAAGTAACAAGCACCGTTTCCCCATCCTAGCTAAAGCTGCGCGCAAGTATCTTGGTGCTCCCTGTACTAGTGTGGACAGTAAGCACCTTTTCAGTGCAGCTTCACACATTGTAGACGAAAAAATAAATGACTCTCTTGTGACAAAGCCGAGCAGGTCCTCTTTGTGAAGAAAAACCTCCCCCAAATGTTAAAATTGTAAATGGGCAGTCATATTGTAACCCAGCCATCTAGAGTCACTGGAAAAATGTTTACTAAGCCCAATGGCTTTCTGTTGTTCTATCATGGCTGGTATAGGTCAAGATTTTAATTGAATTTAAAACAAAGCAGTTGTGTGTTTTTGTTTTTATTTCCTAAATGAAAGATGAGATGTGTTGTATATTTGTTCTCATTTTACTAGTCAAGTCAGTTGAGCACATTTGAAGTTTAAGTTGTGCCATTTATGGCAGTTTATGACAGCCTAGAGACAGCCATTTTTTCAAGCAGTTAAATCAAAAATTATTAACTGCATTTTAGTTGAAACCAATATTTCTTTCAAAGCATTTAAGTTTCTCCATACAGTCAAGATTGGATAGTAAGAAGAGCCACCAGCAACTTAACCATCTTTGTAATGCGGGGCAGCTAAAATATTTGTGTCATGAGTATCTGTTGTGCGATAAAATACATTCATGGATGTTTAATTTTTCTAATTTACAAGTTATTAAACAATCTGTTCCTAACTGAACAAATGAACATATGACACTTGGTTTCAACTATTTAACTGTACTAGAATGCTTAAAAGGCTGCTAAAATGTTAAATATAGGTTATTGGTATCGGGGGGTTTTTTGGCAAGGAAAATATCAGATATCGGTATAGGCCAAAAATGTAATATCGGTGCATCCCTACAAGAAATTATGGAATTTCTCATGGAAGAATGGTGCCAATCCCTCCAATAAAGTTCCAGACACTTGCAGAATCTATGCCAGGGCGCACTGAAGCTATTCTGGCGGCTAGTTGTGCCCCAACGCCCTATTAAGACACTTTATGTTGGTGTTTAATTTATTTAGGCAGTTACCTGTAGATTGCAATGAGATGTGACTCACCTGTCTGTGCCCTGTCAAAGAAAGCAATCTCCTGCTTCAGCACCGACTGGAAGACTAGGCCCTGGATGGAGGTGTGTATGCGACTCATGGTGATGTTGTAGATGAGGTCACACACAAACTCACACACAGCACTGAATGATAGAGATGGGAGAAGGAGGGCAAATAAACATGTTACTACAGTATCAGTACAATAAATGCCCTGTGGAAGTGATTAGGACCCTTGAAACCTCAAAATTAACAGTAGTATCAAACACTGAGCATCAATTGGAAGGACTCAAGAGTATCGTATCACCAATTATTGATATATGCTGTACTATACCTCATGACTGTAATCAGAGACATGACTGTGATGGCGTGAGTAAAGGCTTCAGGCTCGTCTTCATTCATAATCCAGTCTGTCATTCGGCCGGTGTAGTGGGGAATAGCCATCTCACCAAGGGAAGAGATGACGACAAGACTCAGCACGCCTCCAAAGCGTATGAAATAAGGCTTCATGTATCCCATCAGTTTCTCTAGAGAGGCCCCAGTCTTCTTCTGTGGTTCCTTGGTGGGCTTGGTAAGAAGAGAAGGGACGTAGCGTGTCCAGTACAAACATGCTACGACTGTTACGCAGTAGCCCTGAAGTAGCTGAAAAACAAGTGATTTTAGTCTGTTTGGTTTGTCAATTTTTAAAACAAAAAGGGTATATATATTAACATAATTATAGCAATATAGACTTGTCACCCACCCCCTGCCAGGAGTGCCATCCCCATAGTTGCCCCAGGATGGACTGGCCACATGCCCAGAGAAGGCTGATGTAGAGTGGGCAATGGAAGCAGAGGACCCCTATGCTCTGGAGCCCCTCGAAGCTGCTCATCCATGGGGGACTTCCAGGGAATGTGAAGGTGAGAAAGAGGTGGAGGCCGGCACGGAGCAGGCTTCCACCCCACAAGGTGATGAGGGGATGGTGGAGGAGAAGAGGGGAGAGTTGGGCCAAGCGGACTGTCTGCACCACACACACATCCATGCACAGGAAGAGCAGCGGAGAGAAGTTCATTTTTGGCATTCCGAACAGGCTCTAGAACAGGAGGATGGGAGAGACAGATAATGAGGTTGAGGAACATCATATCCAGGGGTTAAATTGAGGAGGACTAAGTGGGATAGCATATGGAACATAAAATGTGCACATAGATCTGTTATAGCATATTATGGAAAAAGTGGCAATTTGGGAATTAGTTCGCACAAAATCCCAATTAAACCCCTGGGACATAGATTATCTGAAAATATTGGAGGGAGTGTGACCATTTAATGACAAACAGCTGACCGACTAATAAGGGACAACATTGGTGGCTAGAGTGTGTAATCAACTGTTATCTTATGCTTCAATTTTTACTTTCACTTTCAATTAGGTGAATTTCAAAGTTCGGCTTCATGATGGATATGACGAATTGTAACAACACATTACAATACATGCTGTAATAATAAACAATATAACACGTTTAAAAAGCTTTTTAAAAATATAGACTACTCACGTTTGCATGCGGGCTCTTACGAATGAGGTTGCAATTTTTTCTGAATGTCAAGGAAACGATAGCCTATATCTATTAAGAATAGATCTAGCCTATGTTCTATGTTACACACTCATATCATATAAAGGGCAATCTTCGTATTAATTTAGTTATGCAGCAGCAGCGTGCGAATAGACTTGAGGACCCCACGTTCGAGTTGATGATTGTGCTTCATAATAAAACCGAAAGTACATAACTTGGAAAGTCCCTTTTGAACGACCCGCCCCCTCTTGACATTGGCAAATGCCGATTTTATATTAATTATACTATGCTACACTTTATGTGAAACGAGTAGGTGATTACTGTGTAAGGGCTTGATATATATGAAAATGTTGTAAAGTAAATTACTTACGTGCTGATTCACCTTTGAACTTGAAAGGAATCTAATGTAGAATAGCGACATCGTGTGGAAAGCTTGATGACCTACACGATGATAATCATAATCATCATCACTACCATCATTGAAACATTATTTCCATGATCATCTATTGCATATTCTCCTTGACAATGCACAACAGCCTAATGTTTCTATATATAAACTCATCATATAAATAAAAAACTATTTTAGGTTTTTGCCCAGATAATGAGTAAGTAGTATGCCTTAGCCTGAAGTAGACCCCCCCCCCCCCCCCCCCCACCAAAACTTGAAAAGGCACACAATCTTTGTTGTACCACCTGCTGTGAGGTTGTTTCTTGGCATAATTGATGAGTCCTGAGGTTAAGGATGAAAGTAGAACCCCCTAGTTTCCTGTTCCTGTATCCATCCTTGCATTTGAGACAAGTGTCATATGGGCCTGCAGCTACATCTGTCTTATTATCTCTTCTTTGAGATTTTGAAATCGTTTTATTTGTCGTTTGCAGTAGATAAGATGATATGTATTTTTTTAATGCAGAGAGCATGCTCCTGCATGGGAAGTTAAAAAAGTGATATATGCAGACCTACTCCAGGGCCTGTATTCATAATGTGTTTCAGAGAAGGAGCACTGATTTAGGATCAGTTTAGCCTTTTTTAACGTAATTAATATGATTCCATGAACAGGGGGGACCTAGATTGTTTCATGAATACAGGGCCTGGTTCATTTGAAAGATTACATCCTGAGGCATTATAATCAGTAGAAAAACAGACTACACACACACACACACACACACACACACACACACACACACACACACACACACACACACACACACACACACACACACACACACACACACACACACACACACACACACACACACACGCACACACACATACACACACACACACACACACACACACACACACACACACACACACACACACACACACACACACACACACACACACACACACAAACACACACACACACACACCGCTCCTATTGTTTTCCACACAGTGGCAGGAAGTTGTCCACATATCCGCAGTGCTTCTGAAAAATAATTGGAGAGAGGGAGGTGGGTGGTAGCAGCACTGGAAGTTGGGGTGTACCACTTTAGATATAAACTGTTCACATGGTCCCATTGTGAATGCGGTCAGGAGCGCAGTGAGACAGTACGTTCTCCAGAAGAGACCCAGAGAGATACCCCACAACACTGTAGCAGAGTACAGTCCTGCCGGACCTGCCATAGCTGGACCAAGGCATTGGACCTAGTAACCGCACTGGTACAGCTGGGAGGATAGTGAGAGAGAGTAGGCTACTGCCGTCTCCATCCTCTCTGGGACCTGCCTGGCTCAATGATGCTGGTGCTGTGGACGGCTGTTCTGTTGGGTTTGAGCAGGTGGTGTCGAGGTGAGTCCATCTTCCAGCTATTATCTTGTTGATATGATGTTCGATACCTGTGAGAGTGAGGTAGAGTCTCTCTAGGTAATCGACTAAAGAAAGGAAGTCCTACATGGTACTTCCTAGGAACCCTGAGGAATGCACAGTGATGCCGAAACGTTGATAAATACCCATTAAATTGATGGGAGTTTATACATGGAGTGTGCGACTTTCTTTATTTTGATACCCAGCAACAAAACATACTTTTTTTTTTTTACATTGATGTTCTCACTTCTATGTTTTATAGATTTCTGAGGATATATCATTAGGAGAAAATACCGTGACGTACTTGACATATACTGCTCGCACATCCTTTCATCATCACTTTATAAGATGCTGCGTGAATGTGTCACTGATTTAAAGATATGACTGACCAAAAAGTGCTTTGCTTGCATAAGAGTCAAAGATTGTACTGTATTTCCTTGAATGTTCACTGCTATACAGTACACCATGTCTAATCCCAACTCTCCTGTGCTATGATTTTATTGTCCCTCACACACCTGCCAAGCCTCTCCATTGTCCCATTCCATTCCATTCCTCATCGCCAGGGTGATGACCTCCGACCTTCATCCAGTCTCAGCCCACTCCATTTCCTGTTGCTATTCGCCTCTCCTGGAAACTTCCTGTTTGTGTCAGGCCTCCTATTTCCCATTTCATGGTTCATGCCAAGGACACACCTTTCATAGCCTGCCTGGCTGGCACAGTACCAAGCATTGTTAACAATGAATGCTTGGTGGTGATAGATACACCTAGGCCTACACAATACACAGCTTGAAAATGTAGGTCAAAGCACAGGTTCTTGCTTGATACAGTAATACAGTATTGTAAATAATGGATGCTTTTATCCAAAGTGATTCAGTTTAAGTTAGTATATTAGTATCAAGTGGGAATCCAACCTTTGTGTGTGTGTGTGTGTGTGTGTGTGTGTGTGTGTGTGTGTGTGTGTGTGTGTGTGTGTGTGTGTGTGTGTGTGTGTGTGTGTGTGTGTGTGTGTGTGTGTGTGTGTGTGTGTGTGTGTGCGTGTGGGTGGGTGTCTGTTTGTGATTCCTCCCCAAGTAGCAGCAGCGTCTCCTGGTGGTGA
This sequence comes from Salvelinus namaycush, assembly GCF_016432855.1. NCBI lineage: Eukaryota > Metazoa > Chordata > Actinopteri > Salmoniformes > Salmonidae > Salvelinus > Salvelinus namaycush. The sequence goes on from NC_052311.1 coordinate 48,921,206, forward strand.
CCCCTGGGCCCAGTGTCCGTCCAGACAGTGTAAGGCCAAGTTTAGAGATGGGTCATGTGATAAAGAGTGCACCGAGCCCGAGTGTCTGAGAGACGGGTTCGACTGTCTGAGGGACAAAGGACGCTGCAAGTAAGACACTGTAGCAGCAGGGAGATCTGAGCTGCATTTCATTCCAGGAAGATGTTCCATCCCCTCTTCCCTTTGTTCACTCTCCTTCATGGATCTGACAGGACTGGATATGTGAAAGCAATATGGTGACTTACTCTTACCCAGTAGTCTCATATTCTGGGTGAGGAGAGTGAATAAGAGCAGAGGGGAGAGAACATTTTCCTGGAATGAAACGCACCCTGCTCTTTCACTTTCCTTTTGTATACATCCAGATGTTTCAGCTGGGGTTCACGCTTTCTCTGCATCCTTCCAACTATCCCCTCTCTCAGTTCAGGCCACATCCACTACTGCCGAGACCACTATGCCAACTCTTACTGTGACCAGGGCTGTGAAAGTGCCGCCTGTGGCTGGGACGGGAGTGACTGTCACAGGCACCACAGCCCTCTGTGGGCTAAGGGTACCCTGCTCCTGCACACCCACGTCCCCCTGCAACACGGCACATTTTCCAACAGTTCCCTTCTCTGGGCCCTCAGCACCCTCCTGCAGACGCCCCTCAAACTGCGCGGCATGGTGCCCCTTGACCCCAGCAAGGACCTCTTCACCTTTAATCCCCAGCAGCTCGAAAACCTGCTGGCTCAAGCTTCTTCGGATGACTCAAATGGGTAACTATGAAGAGATTATGATTTCGCTTCCCCTAATTTTTTTACCTTAACCTAGTCTCTTTTGTTAACATCTCATCAATGTTCTCACTCCCCATCTCTCTGAAACAGTTCTCTCCTATTCCTGCAAGTGGATAACAGGCCGTGCTCCCGTCTTCCTTCTACCTGTTTCCCGTACGCCATCGAAGCAGCTAACTTCCTGCGGGCTGCTACGTCGTCGACTCGTGTGTCGGTCCCCTCTCACCCAGAATTAAAGGCCATTATTAGTGTAAGAGGGGTTGGGGAGGAAATAGGAGGGAGAGAGGAGGACCCAGTTGAGGAAAAAGAGGACACTAATGATGGTATGTATCCTGTTACACAGTGTGTGTGTGTGTGTGTGTGTGTGTGTGTGTGTGTGTGTGTGTGTGTGTGTGTGTGTGTGTGTGTGTGTGTGTGTGTGTGTGTGTGTGTGTGTGTGTGTGTGTGTGTGTGTGTGTTTGAGTACAACCTAATATCTCTGCCCCCCATCTCCACACAGGAGTAACACCTCCATGGATATGGGCTGTGATCGGCGTGGCAACGGGCCTGGTACTGGCTTTGGTCTTGATGGTTGTCTTGGTGATCAGAAGGGTGAGACGACGACGAGCGGAGAGGGAGGGAGGAGGAGAGAGGGTTAGGCACAGATCCACTGTCACTGAGAATGACAGTGGAGCCAATGTGGCCAAGGCATGGGCACAGCACACACCCCACCGAGAGCAGAGGGGCAGGACAGGGAGAGAGAAAGACAGGAATGGGATAAAGAAGAAGAAAGCAAAGGAGGCTGAGAAGAAAAGACGCAGAGAGCCACTGGGGGAGGATGCCCTTCGACTTCGGTGAGTGAAGATGAATGATTATGGGAGAAGTTAGAGGATGTTCAGTCTAGTAAATCAACAGTGCTGTGATCAGATAACAGTTTGCTTCATTGTAATGGGTTGTATGGCTTTCAGTTGTTTCCATTAGGGTCATTTTAACCTAACTGAAGTTTTACTCTGTCTGTAAGATAAAACTGCTGTGTTGGACTACCTCTATTTTACACAATATTAGTGGTACTGTAGTCATATCACTAAGTATGCACAAAGTACAGCTATTCAGAGCATAAACGTATGATTTCAGGCCCCTGAAAAAGGACCTGGATATTGGAAGTGACACTGACTTTACCCAGAGTTCTATGGAGGACATCAACAGGTCCATCTGTGACCACCGAACGCAAGAGCAGAAGCACTACCGCAGCCCCCCGAGCCACCCACAATCACCCACACAACGTAAGATCACCCCCTGATCATTGTTAACATACTATATTAATAGGCTTGTAAAATGATTCATTATTCCTTCACACTAATTTGTCACAGAATAATTTACGGTTTGCACAACGTAACTAAGCATGTAACTAAATTGACTTTCAGCTCCACTTTTAGCCCCCCCAAGAGGATGGGAGAGAAATGCTGTCCCGTCGCCACATCACAGAACACCCAATCAAGTGAGTTCCATAAGTATTCTACATAAATGTCAATATGTTTATTTAAATTTTAGATAACGCTGGTTATTATTTACAGTATTCTATTTTGACCGTACCAAACATTATTTTGCCAGTCTGCTTCGGTTCAATGGTGTGGTCCAGATGGGTCAGTGGTCCTGATTCGTGCGGTCCGGAGTGGGCTTGACCGTGTGGTTCTGGAGCTGCTACGAGCTGGGGTGCCGGTCAACAACACAGACCACACTGGTATCACTTTACTCTCCTAATTTTCCAATTACATTATTAACCAAAATGTAGGCTAGACAGTCAAATAAACCAAGTTAACTGAACTTCCCTGTAGAGTGTCATGGGAGGATTATTGTGCAAATGTATTTTAAAAATCGATATTGCATGGAACAAATGTCCATAAATGTTATGTAGCTTCCATGGGTGTAATAACGAGCTTATAAACACACTGCCTAACATACATATTACTATATTGTATTACTTTGAGGGGTTGAGTAACCAGTGTAACTTACCCCATCTCTCTCTGGTCCTCCCCATGTGTCCCTTCTCTTCTCTTCTGTTCTGGTAAAACCTCCATTGCTTCCCACTCTTCCCATTCCTCTCTACAGCACCCCTGCTGCCCCCCTCTCAAACTGATACAGAAGTTAATGGGCCCTAGTGCCCAGGCAGTGTGGATGTACCATATTAACCTTCATTGCTCTTCTCTCTCTCTCTCTCTCTCTCTCTCTCTCTCTCTCTCTCTCTCTCTCTCTCTCTCTCTCACACACTATATCTCGCTGTCTCTCTCTCGGGCTGATTCCCTAGTCCCTCACCATCATTTTCATTCTCATTCCCTCCCTTTCAAAATCTCCCTCTTTCCCATCTTTCACCCTTTGGGCTTGACTCTGTTGTATAATGTTTGTTCACTGGCTGACTTACTCCCTCTCTTTCTGTACTGAACTCCCACCTTCCTTCCCTCACCTTCCTCCACTTGAAATGCACTCTCTCTCCCAGGAAGATCAGCCCTCCACTGGGCATGCTCAGTTAACCACCTCTCCTTGACAAGAACCCTCACTCGCTACGGTGCTGCGGTGGACCTACAGGACAACAAGGTACCAAGGCCAGCAGAAGCCTCTGCTTTTATGATAATTCACATACTTGTATGAAGATTTAGGAAGAGGAACTTCGAAGAAACTATGCAGTTAAATCTGCGTAGAATGGTTCAACTTTAGGGTACTCCAATATTATTGCTTCGACACTCCCATTCTCTGATATATACCACTCCCATTCTCTGATAGGGTGAGACTGCTCTGTTCCTCTCCGCCCTCCACGGTTGCTACGACACCGCCCGGTTCCTGCTCCTGAACGGAGCCAATCAGGATCTGTCTGATCGCAGAGGACGCCGGGCACTGGATGTTGCCCGAGAGGGCATTCATCATCAAGTCCTGGAGCTCCTACTGGCTCACAGGGTTCAGAGAGGGCCTATTCCTATGGACCAAGCCAATGATATGCTGTGGGATGAGCGTGCCTTGCTGTATAGCCAATGGGTGAATTCCCCTGGGCTCCCTGGGAGAAGTGCCTCCTTCTCTGGTGTCATAGGGCATCGGGATATGTCTTCGCCTCCACCAAGGTAAAGTCTTGTGGCATTTGGCACATCTACTCACAATAACATTTAGCAATTTACTCATCTTGATAAGGCAAGTTCATCACTGCCTACCTGTCTGATCTCCCTCTTCTTTTGACAGTGATTGGTCAATGGGCAGAGTGCAGTGCCCTTCCCCTCAGAACTGGCGGCCACAGCTCAACCAATCAGCGACCGCATTGGTTACCCCAAGAATCATGGGTCGTCCACCACGGCCAATCAGCACTCTGCAGGAGGTTACCTCAGAGGACGAAGATCGTGAAAGGCCCCTGGAAGTCCCGAGAGCATCGACACCGCACTTCCTGTTACCCCAGCCTGCTCCTCGACAGCGGTCCTTCTCCTGTACCCAGAATGCACTGCAGCGTCGCTCCAGTTCACAGCAGCCTGAACCGACTTATGTTGCCTTATCAGAGAAAATAGCCAATGAGCCCATAGAAAGAGTGATCATAGTCCCTCCTACAGATGCTCCCACCCATTCAGATCGCAGATCAATAGTCGATAGTAGCGACAACCCCAGCAGGGCAGCGCCAGAGGTTGAGGCAGCAAGTTTTAAAAAGGCAGACCAGAAAGCCCGAAGTGAGAAGCTAAATAACCACATGCCTGACTCTAACCAAACAGCTTTGTAAGGGAGAGGGCTCTGCTGTGAGATATCATGCTGAAATTACCCCAAATACCATCATGTCAATCATGTGCTGTTTACATTTTCTGTAAAAGGCCCATTGCCCCTAAATAACAGTAGATTCACAGACGGGATATAAACTCAGTCAATAAATGAGTAACTTAATTTACTCTAAATATCTAAATCAATAAACGATGAATGTGCATTTTTTTCTTCTTCTGCCATATTAGGAGGTGACCTGTCTCTCTTATGCTAATATCAACCAATCAAGACAAACCAACTGACTGTGAATACAGAGTCTTTATTGTAAAAGAGGTAGAGAGAATACAGGTGTTTTTCACTCACTGTACAGAATGACAGCACTGTTGATATACTCATTCAAACTGTTAACATAACCAGCACACACACTTCATTCATGATATTGACACACACAGACAAACAAGCCCAGTAGAAAATAGAAAACAAACACACAAAATCTTTGGATTTTCTCTATTGCCCCCACATCCTCTAAATGCAACTATATCTGAGCTTCAAACGAAAATTCTAATATATTTGTAACAGCATTAATAATATAGCCTAATAAAACAATGGTAATGCAATTTCCCAAGCCTCCCTGCCCACATACCACAGTAACATATAAAGTAGTGGAAAACAAAACCCATGATCCCAATACAAAACAACACACACACACACACACACACAAAATCACACATTCAGCTCATACAAACATAATGAACAGTATCATTGGACAGTAAGAAACAGAAAATACATACAAAAACTGCAGCCAAGTAAGAGTGATATCATTCTTTCAGTCTTTTTCCGTTGTCAATCTTTCCATCTATGTCATCGACACAAAGTGGGCAGGGCCATCAGTCAGAGTCCCCTGAGTGGTCGTTTCCTGGGGAAGTGGCAGAGGGGGGCGTGTTTTGCCCTTGCCAGTTCCCATTAGTCTGCCAAAGAGAAAAAGACATGTGGTGACTTGTAGTGGCATTAACCTACATTAACCCCTCTCCACTCCAATACAACTCCTCCACAAGCTTGTTGCTGTGAATGAGAATGTGCTCTCAATTAGTTACGAGCTAAAATAAAGATGATATGTAACATGAAGTGAATGACAGTGAAGTTCCATACTTGTGCTCCCATGTAGACAGGCTGCTCTCCATTCATTGGTGGAACACCCAGGAAAAGGTCTGGTCCAGTGAGTGAGAAGCCCCCCGATCCTGTGGAGGAACAAAAGGGGAGACGTCTTTAATAAGGGCTACTAGGCCTACAACATCAGCCTGGTCCCAGATCTGATCCTGTGGAGGAACAAAAGGGGAGACGTCTTTAATAAGGGCTAGTAGGCCTACAACATCAGCCTGGTCCCAGATCTGATCCTGTGGAGGAACAAAAGGGGAGATGTCTTTAATAGGGGCTACTAGGCCTACAACATCAGCCTGGTCCCAGATCTGATTGCGCTGTAAAACCGACTTCTATTGTTGGGCAAGGAGTTGGCACGACAGCACAAAAGGCCCAATTCCGACTTAGAAAATGACGCCTTTTTATTTTTTTATTTTATCCCATTTTCTCCCCAATTTTCGTGGTATCCAATCGCTAGTAATTACTATCTTGTCTCATCGCTACAACTCCCGTACGGGCTCGGGAGAGACGAAGGTCGAAAGCCATGCGTCCTCCGAAGCACAACCCAACCAAGCCGCCCTGCTTCTTAACACAGCGCGCCTCCAACCCGGAAGCCAGCCGCACCAATGTGTCGGAGGAAACACCGTGTACCTGGCCCCCTTGGTTAGCGCGCACTGCGCCCGGCCCGCCACAGGAGTCGCTGGAGCGCGATGAGACAAGGAAATCCCTACCGGCCAAACCCTCCCTAACCCGGACGACGCTATGCCAATTGTGCGTCGCCCCACGGACCTCCCGGTCGCGGCCGGCTGCGACAGAGCCTGGGCGCGAACCCAGAGACTCTGGTGGCGCAGTTAGCACTGCGATGCAGTGCCCTAGACCACTGCGCCACCCGGGAGGCCCACGCCTTTCTTACGAAGGCCTTTCCTACGCACTTCTCAGTAGTTGTAATTCAGACGTATCTTATTCAGTTGCGTAACGGGCTTTGCAGACATGGTTCCCTTGCGTGTGCTGATTAAATGTAATTCAACCGCTGAAAACCCTCCCACTTGCTGGTCAACAGATTTTCTTGTGGAGTTTTCATTCAATAGGGTTTTCAGCACATTTATTTTAAGCCATCCCTTTAAATATGGTATACCTTTTAGTTCGAATTTTGTTGACAGACCCAACAGAATATATCGAGAGAATGGGTTCAGAATATTAGGGATCAATCAAAGAAAGACATCTAAATATATGCATATTCGTCTCCGTTTCAGCACCAATTGGTAGATTTAAAATATACTCTAGGGTAGGAAAGTATTTATGAAAAGAGAAGAACTTTGAATGGGATGAGTGGGAGCGTCAAGAGACCAGAGGTGACAGAGCGGGTTGGAGTGTAAGGTTGGAGCATAGTCTGACGGTACGGAGGGGCAGTTCCCCTTGCTGCTCCGTAACACAAAAACACTAACAACCCATCCATTTCTACTACCAATTGAACCATAAACTCAAAACAGTGTGTATCACTAGGCCTGGCTTCCTTTCCTCAGCTCCTACCTGTTGAGTTGGGCGTGTGTGGAGAGTCCTCGTTCTGTGTCGCCACGATGGCTGTCTTCATGGCATAGATGTTGGCCTCCTCTTGGAACTTCCCAATGTTCTTCTTGTAGCGGATTCTCTTGTTGCCAAACCAGTTGCACACCTGTTCAGTTAACAAGCCAGTAAGAGGCTGGTCAATGGAGTCAACTGTATATGGGCGTATCAATGGGTGAGCTAATAGTAAATATATGACGCATATACTTATACTTATGACACGAGGTTACCTGAGAGACAGTGATGCTACACTGTTTGGCTAGTTCTTCTTTGGCCTCTTCACTGGGGTAAGGGTTGGCGAGATGGGAGTAGAAATACTCGTTCAGGACTTCCGTCGCCTGCTTGCTGAAGTTACGTCTCTTACGCCTGACAACACAAAGGTGAGTGTGTTGAGAGTGGGCATGCAACCCAGGCAGAAGTACCCATTTCACAACTACAGTAACAACTGATATTGACACACAATAGTCATTCACAACCTGCACTGTAATAACATGATTATGCACTGTAAATATGACTGGTATGACCATGAACCACTGTTCATTTATGGAATGTTTTATTCTTCATTAAAAATACTACCTGTATATGAATTGTAATTCACTGTCATGGCAAGTTTTGACAGGTGTTATGTCACCCCAATAACAGTGTTACACGCTGACCTGGCGTCGAGGAAGCGGGACCTCAGGATCATGACGGCCTCGCAGGTGCTCTGCTTGAGTTGTGTCTGGATGGAGCTGAACTTGCGGTGGATGATGGCCACCATGCGCTCAATCTCCCTCGGTGACACCGGCCGCGTACGTGACTGCTCCCTCAGGAGGTTCATCACGTGGGTAGTGAACTCACTACAGGCCTACAGGAGACACGGAGAGAGAGAGAGAGAGAGAGAGAGAGAGAGAAAGAGAGAGAGAGAGAGAGAGAGAGAGAGAGAGAGAGGGGGGATTGGAGACAGATATGACAGTCAGTTGAGCTCAAAGGATGCAAGTCAACAGCGGGCCGACACTGTTGACGTTGGTCATTTATGTTCATGTTCAATTATCTCACCTAAATTATAACATCACCTCATTTTAGTTTACTTCGCTAAAGGGTGTAATTTTCAGTGGGTGCAATGTGTCAAGTCCCTCCACCTCAAATCAAGTACAGCCACTGACCCCAGCACACATGTATGTCAGAGTCGATATGAGTTTGAATCCAGCCCACTGCTCTTTGACTCACCCTCCCTCTATCTTCCCAACACTTTACTATCTCTTCAATAAAGCAAAAAAAAAAACAATACAAAAGGATTGGGACTGCCCCACTGCTTGAAAAAAAAAAAACTAGAAAAGTACCTGGTCATATTTCTCCATCTCAGTGTGATAGATGTTGCGAATCTGGCTCAACTTGCTTTTGTAGTCTGAGTGTTCCAGTGAGCTGTCTGGAGACATGCCTCCCGAGCTGGTGGCTGCGGACACCGCCGCTGCCGCCCCGCCACCTTTCTCCGGCCCAGCCACACCCTCCGCCAGCAGCATGTTGTCCAATCGCACCAGCTGTGGGTCCTGTGATTCTTCCTCCTGAGCATTTCGCATTGATAGGCCTGCAACAAGAGAGGTCTGTCAATCTGATTCATGGTAAATTAAGAGTTACAATGTCTCCTATTACACTGAACAAAAATATAAATGCAGCATGCAACAATTTCAAATATGTTACTGAGTTACAGTTCCGTGCTTCTACACCTGCATTGCTTGCTGTTTGGGGTTTTGGGCTGGGTTTCTGTACAGCACTTTGAGATATCAGCTGATGTACGAAGGGCTATATGAATAAATTTGATTTGATTTGATATAAGGTAATCTGTCAATTGAAATACATTCATTAATAACCTACTAACCTATTGATTTCACATGACTGGGAATACAGATATGCAGATTTGCATCTGTTGGTCACAGATACCTAAAAAAAAAAAGAAGTAGGGGCTTGGATATGAAAACCAGCCAGTATCTGGTGTGGCCACCATTTGCCTCATGCAGCACGACACATCTCCTTCACATTGAGTTGATCAGGCTATTTATTGTGGCCTCTGGAATGTTGTCCCACTCCCCTTCAATGGCTGTGCAAAGTTGCTGGATATTGGCGGTAACTGGAAAACACTGTCGTACGCGTCAATCCAGAGCATCCCAAACATGCTCAATGGGCGACATTGTGCAGTCCATGGAAGAACTGGGACATTTTCAGCTTCCAGGAACTGTGTACAGATCCTTGTGACATGGGGCCTTACATTATCATGCGAAACATGAGATGCTGGCGGCAGATGAATGGCACGACAATGGGCCTCAGGATCTCGTCACGGTATCTCTGTGCATTCAAATTTCCATAGATATAATGCAATTGTGTTCGTTGTTCGTAGCTTATGCCTGCCCATACCATAATCTCACCTCCACCATAGGGTGCTCTGTTCACATCGCTGACATCAGCAAACCACTCGCCCACATGTCTGCCATCTGCCCAGTACAGTGAAAACCGGGATTCATCCGTGAAGAGCACACTTCTCCTGCGTGCCATATCCATCGAAGGTAAGCATTTGCCCACTGAAGTTGATTACGCCGCCGAACTGAAGTCAGGTCAAGAAATTCTTCTGTTGTGCATTCCCACAGTTTCATCACCAGTCCGGATGGCTGTTCTCAGATGATCCTGCAGGTGAAGAAGCCGGATGTGGAGGTCATGGGCTGGCGTGGTTACACAAGGTCTGCTTTGTGAGGTGGTTGGATGTACCAGCCAAATTCTCTAAAACAACGTTAGAGGCGGCTTATGGTAGAGAAATGAACATTAATTTCTCTGGCAACAGCTCTGGTGGACATTCCTGCAGTCTGCATACCAATTGCACACTACCTAAAGTTATCTGTGACATAACTGCACATTTTAGAGTGGCCTTTTACTGTCCTCTGCACATGGTGCACCTGTGTAATGATCACGCAGTTTAATCAGCTTCCTGATATGCCACACCTGTCAGGTGGATTGATTATCTTGGCAAAGGAGAAATGCTCACTAACATGGGATGTAAACAAATTTGTGCACAAAAATGCGTATGGAAAATTTCTGGGATATTTTATTTCAGCTCATGAAACATGGGACACTTTACTTGTTGCGTTTACATTTTTGTTCAGTGTATATTAAAATATCCCTCTGAGGTACAGACTCGGAGAAGCACTTTGTGGATGAAACAAATAAAGGAAGGGTCATCTTGCGGCACTATTTGAAAAGTTATCATACACAATACATCTTTGTTGAAAATGTAAAATAGCTAGAGAATTTTCTAACTGTCATCTAACTGCATGGATTATGCGCAACTCATTATTATTGTGATGGAGCCAACATCTTCTTCTGTTTTCATCACAGATGGCCAGAAACTTTAAAACGAATTAGCAACAACTTTAAAATCAAACAAAGGGTTTCAATTAGTGAAAATTAACTTACCTGTTTTCTCTTTGATCTCACATAAGACGCTGAACAAAGCTGGTTTCATTCGATGGCAATTCAATGCGTGTTTTCTGACGATTGGAAAAAAATATTATTGTTATTATTAGCTAGCTAACTAACGTTAGCTACTGTAGCTGTATATCTAGCCAGCTATTTAGCAACGAGCCATTAGCACCAACAAAATATTTGTTAGATAGCTAGCTCCCTGCTTTCAGACGCGTTATATAGCTAGCTAACGTTAGCTAGATGTAATTCACAACAACAAACATCGGCTCTGTTGTTCGTGACCTTTAAACTGGAGTTCACTGCAGCCTGCTAAGCTAACGTTGGCTACGTAATGCTATGGCTAGCTAGCAGCAGCTACAATATGTAGCTAATATATTAACATTTTATTCGTAGAACAAATGTAGCATGAAATGGATAATGCCAAGATTATGGCCACAATCCGTTTATAATATCTTGCTATTCATATACATGTAAATCTAACCGGCTAACGCGTTAGTAGTAACACATTAGCAAGCTAACAATAAAGCAATAGAGCATAGCTAGCTAACTGGCCAGTTTTAGCTTAGCAAGAATTCACCCTCTTCGTCGAGTTAGCCACAAAAAAAAATCACAACAACAACAAGCGTGTAAATAGACCAGGGGAAGAAGTAATAACTATTTAATAAACAACGTATCATGACACAAAGCCAGTTAACTAGCTAGCAACGTTGGCTACCTAGCTAGCTTATTAAAAAACTTCAAAGTACAAAAAATTTGAAAACTTCTGAAAACTTTAGCTAACTCTTGGCCATTGAGCAAATTTGCAGAAATGTGTAGCTAAATCTGAATAAGTTATAAACAATTGTGACTAACTTTGCTTGTGCTTCGTCCAAACTTTGGTCGGTGATGGTCATGATTTGTTGCAATATGTCGCCAATGTCTCTGCGGCTTTCATGTCCATTTTCTGCGCCTTCGTGGCCCGTGTCCCCGTCGGAGCGGTGGTGGGAAGATGGATGAACCGAGTTTAGAGGGTGCATACTCGGGTGAGAGCTCAGGCCAAGGCCCCGGCCGTTAGAGGGCCCGTTGCCAGTGAGAGGCTGCTGCTGCAACATCCTGAGCGGCACACAGTGGCGCCGACGAGTAATCACAGTCACACACCCTTCACAACTCAAATACTAGAGCAGGCCTGCACTAGAGTCCCCTAGCGATTGACTAAGAAAGAGTCTCGAACAAGAATGTTCATAAAATTCGAATTGTACTCCAGACAGAGGCCATCGGCTACTGTACTAGGGATATTCATAGCTATGACTTTTAAACGAAGTAATTATTCTGAACAATCAGTTAGATGGATATAACTATGAGGCAACGGCGTGTGTAGGCCTATGTGTATGTGTAAAAGAGAAACAGAAAAAGAGAGAAGAGGGGGATCTTTCAATCTGCAAGTAGCCTAATACATTGAGCATTTGCATCCATGATGGGGGAGGGATCATCTTCTGATTTCATATCAGTTAATGTAATAATGCATCAGCTTCATAATAAGGTCACAGGTCTTTACCAATCAAATCATCAACAATTTTTTTCATCACGTTTTATTTGTCATGCTTCGTAAACAACAGATGTAGACTTACAGTGAAATCCTTACTCTCGGGCCCTTTGTCACATGCTTCGTAAATAACAGGTGTTGACTAACAGTGAAATTGTCAGGATTTGGCCAGGATTGTTCAGATTTTGGTCACTAGATGCCCCCATTGTGCTTTTTTGACCCTTTTGTTTTTTCCCTTGTTCCAGTTATTATTTGCACCTGTGCTTCATTTCCCTTGAAAGTATTTAAACCCTTAGTGTTCCTCAGTTCTTTGCTCTGTGTTTGTATGTTAGCACCCAGCCCCAGCCATGCTGTGAACATTTGTTTCTCTAGTTGGATTTTCTTGAGGTACTCTGGTTTTGTTCTTGTTTATTTTTGATTATTCTTTTGAGGTTTGTTTTTTCCCTGCTGTTCTTACCACTTTGTGGATTTTCCTTGTGTCTTGGAGGATATACATTTTTTCTCTTGGAATTACTTTTGATGTTGTGGATTTATATTTTTTTGCCTGAAGATCTTTTCCTTTTTACTTTATTTAAATCACTGTCTGTAGTACTGCTGTGTCTGCCTCATCTTCTGGGTTCTGCTGACTATTAGTGGCTAAGTGACTGTTTCTCACACCGGAGACCCGAGTTCGTAACCGGGTCCTGACAGAAATTCTTACTTTCGGGCCCTTCTCAACAATGTAGACAAAAATAGAAAAATAATAACACAAGGAATAAATACACCATGAGTAATGATAACTTGGCTATATACACGGGTTACCAGTACAGAGTTTATTTTTTAATGTATTTTTATTTCACATTTGTTTTAACCAGATAGGCCAGTTGAGAACAAGTTCGCATTTACAACTGCGACCTGGCCAAGATAAAGCAAAGCAGTACGACACAAACAACAACACAAAGTTACACATGGAATAAACAAACATACAGTCAATAACAAAAAAAGTCTATATACAGTGTGTGCAAATGGCGCGAGGACGTAAGGCAATAAATAGGCCATAGTAGCGAAGTAATTACAATTTAGTAAATGAACACTGGAGTGATAGATGTGCAGATGATGATGTGCAAGTAGAAAATACTGGTGTGCAAAAGATAAAAAAGTAAATTAAAACAATATGGGGATGAGATAGGTAGATTGGATGGGCTATTTACAGATGGGCTGTGTACAGCTGCAGCGATCAGTTAGCTGCTCAGATAGCTGATGTTTAAAGTTAGTGAGGGAGATATAAGTCTCCAACTTCAGCGATTTTTGTAATTCGTTCCAGTCATTGTCAGCAGAGAACTGGAAGATAAGGCGGCCAAAGGCGGTGTTGGCTTTGGGGATGACCAGTGAGATATACCTGCTGGAGCTCGTGCTACGGGTGGGTGTTGTTATCGTGACCAGTGAGCTGAAATAAGGTGGAGCTTTACCTAGCAAAGACTTATAGATGACTTGGAGCCTGTGGGTCTGGCGACGAATATGTATCGAGGGCCAGCCAACGAGAGCATACAGGTCGCAGTGGTGGGTGGTATGTGGGGCTTTGGTGACAAAATGGATGGCACTGTGATAGACTGCATCCAGTTTGGTAAGTAGAGTGTTGGAGTCTATTTTGTAAATGACATCGCCGGATCGGTAGGATAGTCAGTTTACGATTCTAGATTTCATTTTGGATTGGAGATGTTTAATATGAGTCTGCAAAGAGAGTTTACAGTCTAGCCAGACACCTAGGTATTTGTAGTTGTCCACATATTTTAAGTCAGAACCGTCCAGAGTAGTGATGCTAGTAGCACAGGCGGGTGCGGGCAGAGGTCGGTTGAAAAGCATGCATTTAGTTTTACTAGTGTTTAAGAGCAGTTGGAGGCCACGGAAGGAGTGTTGTATGGCATTGAAGCTCGTTTGGATGTTCGTTAACATAGTGTCCAAAGAAGGGCCAGATGTATACAGAATGGTGTCATCTGCGTAGAAGTGGATCAGGGAATCATCAGCAGCAAGAGCGACATCGTTGATATATACAGAGAAAAGAGTCGGCCCGAGAATTGAACCCTGTTGAGTTGACATGCAGGGGTTACTAGGAGGTAACTGAGGTAGATTTACAAATACAGTTGAAGTCGGAAGTTTAAATACTCTTAGGTTGGAGTCATTAAAAATAGTTTTTCAACCACTCCACAAATTTCTTGTTAACAAACTATAGTTTTGGCAAGTCGGTTAGGACATCTACTTTGTGCATGACACAAGGAATTTTTACAACAATTGTTTACAGACAGATTATTTCACTTATAATTCACGGCATCACAATTCCAGTGGGTCAGAAGTTTACATACACTAAGTTGACTGTGCTTTTAAACAGCTTGGAAAATTCCAGAAAAGGATGTCATGGCTTTAGAAGCTTCTGATAGGCTGATTGACACAATTTGAGTCAATTGGAGGTGTACCTGTGGATGTATTTCAAGGCCTACCTTCAAACCTACCTCTTGGCTTGACATCATGTGAAAATCAAAAGAAATCAGCCAAGACCTCAGAAAAAAATTGTAGACCTCCACAAGTCTGGTTCATCCTTGGGAGCAATTTCCAAATGCTTTAAGGTACCACGTTCATCTGAACAAACAATAGTACGCAAGTATAAACACCATGGGACCATGCAGCCGTCATACCCCTCAGGAAGGAGACGCGTTCTGTCTCCTAGAGATGAACGTACTTTGGTGCGAAAAGTGCAAATCAATCCCAGAACAACAGCAAAGGACCTTGTGAAGATGCTGGAGGAAACAGGTACAAAAGTATCTATATCCACCGTAAAATTAGTCCTATAGACATAACCTGAAAGGCCGCTCAGCAAGGAGGAAGCCACTGCTCCAAAACTGCCATAAAAAAGCCAGACTACGGTTTGCAACTGCACATGGGGACAAAAATCGTACTTTTTGGAGAAATGTCCTCTGGTCTGATGAAACAAAAATAGAACTGTTTGGCCATAATGACCATTGTTATGTTTGGAGGAAAAAGGGGAATGCTTGCAAGCCGAAGAACACCATCCCAACTGTGAAGCACGGGGGTGGCAGCATCATGTTGTGGGGGTGCTTTGTTGCAGGAGGGACTGGTGCACTTCACAAAATAGATGTCATGAGGTAGGAAAATTATGTGGATATATTGAAGCAACATCTCAAGACATCAGTCAGGAAGTTAAAGCTTGGTCGCAAATGGGTCTTCCAAATGGACAACGATCCCAAGCATTCTTCCAAAGTTGTGGCAAAATGGCTTAAGGACAACAAAGTCAAGGTATTGGAGTGGCCATCACAAAGCCCTGACCTCAATCCAATAGAAATTGTATGGGTGGAACTGAAAAAGCGTGTGTGAGCAAGTAGGCCTATAAACATGACTCAGTTACACCAGCTCTGTCAGGAGGAATGGGCCAAAATTCACCCAACTTATTGTGTGAAGCTTGTGGAAGGCTACCTGAAACGTTTGACCCAAGTTAAACAATTTAAAGGCAATGCTACCAAATACTAATTGAGTGTATGTAAACTTCTGACCCTCTGGGAATGTGATGAAATAAATAAAAGCTGAAATAACTAATTCTCTCTACTATTATTCTGACATTTCAAATTCTTAAAATAAACTGGTGATCCTAATTGACCAAAGACAGGAATTGTTTACTAGGATTAAATGTCAGGAATTGTGAAAACTGAGTTTAAATATCTTTGGCTAAGGTGTATGTAAACTTCCGACTTCAACTGTAGGTAGGGGTAAAGTGACTGGCCAAGAGGATAGATAATAAGCAGTAGCAGCTGTGTATGTGATGAGTCAAAAGAGTTTGAAGGTCAGCATGGCAGATGTGTTGTTGCCTACTCTCACCACACGGGACAATACAGACAATACATGCACTCCATGATATTAACAGATTTGACATATTTGACTAAATTAATTCACAGTGATCAAGTTTCATACATCAATGGATGATAAACAGCAGAACACTTTTTGAACTACAGAATAGTTCAGACAAGTCATATATGAATATACACAAATTAACAATTACCCTCCCCTCTGTTCTCTCACTTCACCAAAAAGAATCAACATCTCACAACTGTCTGTCTCTCTCTCTCTCTCTCTCTCTGTCTTTGTCTCTCTCTCTCTCTCTCACTTTGTCTACTTCTCCTTTAGCTGCAAGTCAACAGGAAGTATGTCAAACCACAGCCCCTGTCAGATTAACAGTGCGCCTGTTTCAACATGTTGCTGTTTCTGACTGTATGCTGTTCTGCTGAAAATGCAACATGAGCAGAACAAAACTTCATAGTCATTTCCCCCTTTCTGATGTTCATCTAAAATTATGAGTTTTGGCTTTGTTAAAAACAAGGCTATTTGATAACATCACACCACTGGCTATAACATCGCACCACTTCAATTTTTATAGTAATATTTCATAATGCCATGACGCAGAGAGATAGGGGACACATACATAGGGGTGGGTTGGGGTAAGAGGAACAGGAAGAGACTAGAGGGCTGACAGGCAGGCAAAGAGAGAGAGAGAGAGGAAGAGCTCGTCACGGTGATATGTGAAGCATAACTGATAGCAATTAGTTCTCATGAAGAAAACTGTCGTGAATCAGTGATGCCATCCCTAATCAGTGTGGACACAAGAAGATTATGTTTATCAGAAACTGAACTCCAGGAAAACACAGGTACGATAGACTTATTGAGAGCGTGGGTGTGTAAGGTAATGCTTAGCAGGCGGGCAAGTACAATCCAAGATAGGAATTTAGTGCCTTAAAGAAGTGAGCAGGAAACCAGTCCTGGTTTTTCATAAACACCCCTCTTGAGATTATACTATATTATGCTTACAGATACAGTGGCCGTTCAGCCTGTGTCACAATAGAAGTCTTCTACATGTGTTGTTGCGAGTTAACATTTTAAGAAACTCTATTAGATTACCTAAAACATTTTCTTACAACCAGTTACACAATCCTAATAATGTACAATAGAACTTCAGTTGATATATTTGTCTTATCTCATTTTTGTCAGGTTTACACTGAGACAGACGTAAATGGATGTTGTCATGGAATACCCAGGGGTAAAAGTTGAAACAGCTGAAGAGGAGCATTTGGAGGATCTAATCATTATTAAGGAGGGGGATGTTGAGAGAGTTGTTGAGGGAGGGACAGAGCCAATAACAGGCAAGAGCAACGATAAAGACTCCAGTGCGGAAGAGGATGCCACTGCCAGACATGGACAGATTGGAAAAGCCAACACTGAAAGTGGAGATGGAGACAAAAGAAAAAAGGATAACCAAATAAATCAAGCAAAAGGAGAGACTGGGACAGAGGATGGGGTTGAGCACATTAAAGGGATGGATGAATTGGTAATGGATAGACAGAAAATGGATTGCAAGAAAGAGGGGATGGTGATGGTGGATATAACAGAAAAATACAAAACAGCAGAACAAGATTTGGAGACGGACAAACCATCACAAGGATTACAAGTTGGCACAAATATACATCTTCCCTTTGACCAGTTGCCCAAAGATACGCTGAGCCCAGAGCATGCCCAAAAACAGGTTTATAACATTTGCTCTCACTAAAAAATACAGCAATTTCCCTTGTTCCCACAATTACAATAATTCCGTTAGTGACCGAATACCAGTCTAAACATTTTTTATGTAGCATTAGTTTTTGATGTAGAAGGGTTTTCTTTCACATATATAAAAAGAACAAACAACATTCCAGTGGTGGAAGAATGAGGGGTTCATTTTGTGGTTACAGAATTTGTAGGCGTCGAAATGCCAGCGTGTTTGAAATGAGTAGTGATACCACCCATTTTGAAACCCTTTGATAATGGCTACTCTTTCTGCCACCTGCCACCTGTCTTTCCCAGGCTCAACGGTTAACCCCTTACTTCCCAGACGCTCTGTATGACCTGGTTTTTACTCTGCAAGAAGGAAGACGACTCAATGACCAGCGGTGCTCGTTCAGAGGGAGGAGAAGGTGCCATTCTGAACCCAACACCTACATTCCAGCCCACAGAGCCCACAGAGGTGATAGTTAGTTATCATTACAATTTTCACATTCTAAGTGACTGTGGTAAACATAACAGCTGTTGCAATTAGCTTCCCTTGTTTCCCCATAAACACGCTAACTCATGAAGGGGAAAAGCTGTAAATAACTGTACGGTACCAGCATCCATTGAAGCACTTCTATCATATAACTGTGGCAGGGACAGATATTAGGATGTCTTCTGTACATTAGTGAAATATTGAAATAATATTGCTTGAATGATTAACTAGGACACCAAATGAACTAGGCCACTAAATGTAGCATGTCTCCACTCTACTTTCTCCCCTTCTATTCCCAACAGTGCATTTCTCCTCAATGACCTCGCTGCAGAAAGATGAGTTCTTTGACTTGCTGGCTACTTCCCAAGGCCGTCGGCTTGACGATCAGCGGGCAGAACTACATGACACCCCACCCCCTAAGCCGAAAGCCAATAAGAAGAGGAGCAGCGTAAAAGATACAAAGCCCAAAAAGTCTGCTCCCATTGCAGTGCAGAACGAGGACTTGTACAATATGATTCTCATGTCGCAGGTAAGTAACTGGCCGTCATGATAATTAAGAATGTGTTCTTAAATGACTTGTCTAATTAAAAAAAGGTTAAATAAAAAAATAAAAAAACTGTAATCACTAAAGCTGCCAGTAGTCAATTTGACCAAAACATTATTTTGTTCTTGTCATAAGCAAAATATAATGTAGGCATCATGTCATATGGTGTTACATTGATATCATGTTCCAGTGCTACATTGTCATTACAGATGAAGGATCTTCATTTGATCACTCTGTTGTTGCTGAGAATTTTCCTGCACCCCAGAAAATGCAGATGAGCTTCGTGATTTACATAAATTAACAAAAACCCGCACTAACACACAGTTATATTAACAGTATTGTCCTTTTCATGTAGCTTAATTTTGGCCAGTTTATAGCCTAACCACCGATCATGCAACGTTATGGACTAAACATTCAAATGCTGTTGCTGCAGGATTATTTTACTGGTCAAATTAATATCCTACATCTGTGTGTCATGTGCTGTAAAATGGGCATTAGGTATTATGTTGTATGGTGTAACAACATATCATGCCATATGGTGTTACGTAGGTGTAATGTCTCGTCTCCGTACCTCAGGTCCAGTGTAAAATAGGCATCAAGCCATGTGGTGTTTCTGTCTGTCTCTGTACTTCAGGCCCAAGGTAGGCTGGAGGAGCAGCGCAGTGCGGCCCCGGGCCCTATGGATGATGAAGACTTCTTTTCCTTACTGCTGAGTGTCCAGGGAGGACGCATGGAGGACCAGAGGACTGAGCTGCCTGGGATTCTGGGAACCTGAGAGATACACATGCTGGAGAGATGAGCTCAAATGGCTCAGAGCATGTGGTGTAGCCCTATAGTGCAATGGCTTTTGCTTCTTATTCACCTGGCCAGACCAGGCATGACCATTTTGTTCTGTTATGGTCTGAGCTGACAGTACCATCTGTATCGATGACTACATCAGTAATTTAATAAAAAACATTTATGTGAATACCAGAAGTGTCAATTCAGTTGCATAATGCTACAGAGACTAATTCCAATGCTTGTTGTATGATATTAAGCTTACAGAGTGGGCAGATTTGTATGTTGACTGCACAATAATTTGGATGATATTCAAAAGCTTTAGGTTGCTTTAAATGTGTTTATTGCAATATGAGGAAATTAGTTTTGCCCAGCACAGCAGTGAATGAGTATGAATGAGAGTGTTTGTGTTTCCATGTTATATTTGAATACAGCTCCTCACGAGAATAAACTATGTGTTAAATGTTTGACTTGCATCAAGAGTGTTTCTTGTTGTTCCCCGAGAACGCTTACGATAGCCTTTGTCTATTGGACCATTCAATATTCATGATTAATTTGTCAAACGAAAGATATCTGCCTTCACATTACAGTGTTGCAATGCACTAGTGCTGTTTACAGAAACCAATTTTTCTAGACATCTGGGCTGTTAGGCTAGGCTATATGTGCTGTGGATTCATTTTCCACAGCACAGTGGAAATGTATCAACTCCATCCCTAAACGGTTCAACCATTGTTGACGACAGCAAGGAAAACACACTTGTTCATTAAATATGTATCCAATAAATATGTATCATACGTTTATGCTTTATGGTCATATATGCTCTTCCATTTAAATAAATAGATGGTCCCCAACCGAGGTAAAGACAGTTTCAAGTTGGATATTCAACGGATATTCGCACTTTCAAACCTCAATAGCTTTCAAACCACTTGAGCCACAGACTCCAAATAAGTGTCATGATGTTGGAAATATTGCGCACAACATTGCACAACATTGCATATTTTCACGATTTGGGCATTAATTCGCTTTCCAAGGCTAATAAACATGTGGAAATGTGAGCAGCATTTTGTATTCCTAGTTGAAATAGTTAGGGAGCGTGAACAAAGTACAAACTTTTTTTACATTCAAATTTCAATAGCTCCTTGGTCATGTGACCTACTGACTTCAAACAAGGTTCAGAATGTCCACTGAGTGGGCCTACACATTGCACACCCTTTAGTTTGTCCATTTTCATCTCACATGGTTTTACATGAATTTTTCAAAATGTAAAATTTCAATAGCTCCTTGATCATGTGACCTAGTGACTTCAAACAAGGTTCAGAATGTCCAGTCAGTGGGCCTACACATTGCACACCCTTTAGTTTGTCCATTTTCATCTCACATGATTTTGCATAAATGTTTCTACATTTAAAATTTCAATAGCTCCTTGGTCATGTGACCTACTGACTTCAAACATGGTGCAGAATGTACACTGACTACCCTTCTATATTACACACTCTTGTTTGTGTACTGTAAAATCACGCGGTGTAACGTACATTTTTCATAGTTTTAAATTGCAATAGCTCCTTGATCATGTCAATTACACACCTAAGAAGCGTGCAGTGAATATACAGCCATATTGCATAACCTTTAGTCATGTATCTTCTATATTTTTGTACATTAATATTAGTTTGACAATTAGGGGGTTCAGTCCAGTGTTGTGTTTACCCTTTCCTTTAATATGTATCTATAATAATTGGTAGTTCTAAGTACTTATTTTCCCTGTTTTTTATTTTTCCACATTATTTAACAGCGGTACACAATAGGAGAGAGACAGATAATATCTCCTTTCGTCGTTAATATCAAACATAAAGGAAAAGGGCAAAGTACGAGAGTCATGCTATTAATTGTCCAAAGCAGGGATGGAGAGTGAGCTAGTGAGGTAGGCTGCAGTGGGTTTGCTGGTCAATACATATACTGAACATGTAACCACAGTAATGGTGGCCAGTAAATCAATGACTAAAAATGTAATATTGACAAATTAAACAGAAATTATAGACCTTTAATCTTTTCCAACATGTCAACAGACACTTCATTTCAAACATTTCACAGTGTTAACTTTCTCTTTATCCCTGGTTGATGTACATTTCAGAGCCTCTTCAGCAGTGGCGTGCCGTGGGCCTGGGGCCTGGGCCTTCAGTGAGGTACTACACAGTCCCACCCGAATTAATCCACCTCATTATGATGCCATGGCTCTAGACACTATACATTTAGACAGAAACGCAGTATAACCAGGCGTTGCGTCACCTTGAAATTGACAAATTGACATTTTTGGGTAAACAGTGTTTACCCAAAAACATGACACAATCAATGAGTCTTTTCAATATTTCCCTTCACCTTTTCATTGTGCAGCTCCGTTGCCCTGCGCGCTTGTTCTTTGAGCTGTAGATCCACTCCGGTGTCCCCAAAAGTTTTCAAAAGCACCATTGCTTGTTTGGTGTCTCGTTGCTGCCTTGGTTAGACAACTCAAGTTTGCAAAGCCAGTGTGGCTCCAAACACCAAATCGATCACTTGCAAATAATAGGCATTCCCAGCAGTACAGTTTGCAGTGCTTCTCGGAGCCAAGGAGCCTGTGAGCCATTGACAGCGCTCGTAGTTGAAACTTTGAAAGTGGCGAGCGAACGAAGCCCTTTCCCGCCTGTGACAGGCTTTGTGGCGTCGGGCGACCTCTCCTTACAATGTCTAACTTTTCTTGAAAAGTTCGTCTTGAGAATGGCGTTATAATTATATCCTCGACCAAATCGATATCTTCTCCTCCTTCCGCCATTGTGGGTTGAAAAAACAGCTTAGTAGTACGCGAATTAATTCGTTTATCAAATTCAGTTTCCTAGATCTCCATAGGACCTGCCTCTCAATATTGGTAATCCAATCAAAAGACGTGCACGCACTACGCCTGCTAGCTGGCTCCTGTGTAACACTGGAGCCAGCCAGCAGGCGTACAATAGCCAACTCTAAAGCTGATTGGTTGACACTAAATTTTCATTTCCATTCACTATAAGCTACAAGCGCCCGCACTGTTGATTCTGAAGGCCTGAGGGCAGATTTTAGACCCCTGGCAACACATGATGGCTGAATATGATTGGATAAAAGATCTAACATAAAGACCAGCCCTCCAAATCTCAACCTGGGGCTGGAAGCAGTGCAACCAAGAGGAAAGCTATGAAATGAAGAGTATAACTCTTACTCTGGGGAATAATTTAATACATATTTGTGGGAAAATATATTTAAAAAAAAATTATATTCTGATGATGTTTAGGCCAGCAGAGAAGGCCTTGCAGGCCCTGACGGCCCACCACTGCTCTTCAGTGTGTATGGGGTATAGCATACATTTTCAACAACAAAGCCTGCACTTCCAGTTTGTGTTCTTTACTCTGTTGAACTCTTTTGTCTTCATTCCTAGTTACAGCACATGGAACCACCGTTGGCATGCAAAACATTCAATCTAAAACAAAACAAAGCGTAACACATTATAAATAATATCAAATATCAATGCAGTATGACGAACTAGCCATCCATTGTGTTATATCATAAATTGTCTTACATGCCGTCACTGTTGTCAAAAGATTATAAACATGTTAAATAAAGTTACTAACCCAGTCAGTCTTTGGGCCACATCCAGGTTCTTTATCAGTGGCACACATGAAGCAGTTGTTGGCTTTGTTGAACTCTGAAATCATAGGCATGAACTAAATATATGGCTTTCCCACACAACTACATAAAAATAAAGAATTTACATTTACTTTGAATTAAATGTCATTACATACCAGACATTTTTAGTATATCCTCAGTCATTTCTTTTCGCAGTTGCTCCATGTGTTTTTGAAGGTTCCATATCAATTTGGGAGGGGATGTTGGGGAAGTTCTGTGCAACTTCCTTGGCCATCTACACCAAAAAATAAAATAGATTTTGACCTAATTATCACATAACAGCTAACCATTCATTATTGAAAATATAACTATCAAACCTGCATTACAAAGACCCCGCAGCTGAAGGTGTCTTGCTGCATGGTGTGAGGTAATACCCCTCCTTTCCACTTTATGTCCACCCAGTCGTCTTATCCATGGCAGGATCTTCTCATTTTGAAGTATTCTCTTTTTTATGTAAACATAATGGAATTCTGATTAGTTATAGGCAAATGAATACACAAGCCAAATGTGTATGCTGTTTTCCTTATCACTATAATCTAGTAGTAATTTAGTAGTAGAGGTAATTTAATTTACGCCCCATTCTACACACAGTCTAAATTATAGGCACTGAACCATTTACAGGACAATAATAAACGTAGCATATAGGATCCAACCCTATCACAGAGTGAATGAATGTAGAGTGTTTGTAGACTTTAAGAAAATAATATGAAGTAACAGTTTCATCAGTACGTGCTTAAAGAAAGTCATATCACAAAGATCACAGATGACAGTGCCCACCAAATCTATGACAATAGAGAAGGAATTGTAATCACCAAAGTTTGTAAAAATAATATCTGAAAATGTCAGCTGTTGAACATAATACTTATATTTGCAATAGCAATTTATGATATATGCAGTTGAGGAATATTCCATATACCAACACTACATGTAGGACGGACATAAGACATTCCCACATACAGTATTTTTTATAATTTTTATTTCACCTTTATTCAACCAGGTAAGCCAGTTGAGAACAAGTTCTCATTTACAACTGCGACCTGGCCAAGATAAAGCAAAGCAGTGTGACACAAACAACAAAACAGAGTTACACATGGAATAAACAATCGTACAGTCAATAGCACAATAGAAAAGTCTATATACAGTGTGTGCAAATGAAGTAAGATTAGGGAGGTAAGGCAATAAATAAGCCGTAGTGGCAAAATAATTACAATTTCGCAAATAAACAGTGATAGATGTGCAGAAGATGAATGTGCAAGAAGAGATACTGGGGTGCAAAGGGGCAAAAAAATAAAATAAAATAAATAAATAAACAATATGGGGATGAGGTAGTTGGATGGGCTATTTACAGATGGGCTATGTACAGTTGCAATGATCTGTAAGCTGCTCTGATGCTTAAAGATAGTGAGGGAGATATGAGTCTCCAGATTCAGTGATTTTTGCAATTCGTTCCAGTCATTTTGCAGCAGAGAACTGGAAGGAAAGGAGGCCAAAGGATAAATTGGCTTTGGGGGTGACCAGTGAAATATATCTGCTGGAGCGCATGCTGCAGGTGGGTGCTGCTATGGTGACCAGTGAGCTGAGATAAGGCGGGGCTTTACCTAGCAAGGACTTATAGATGACCTGGAGCCAGTGGGTTTGGCAACGAATATGAAGTGAGGGCCAGCCAACGAGAGCATACAGGTCACAGTGGTGGGTGGTATATGGGGCTTTGGTGACGAAACGGATGGCACTGTGATAGACTGCATCCAATTTGCTGAGTAGAGAGTTGGAGGCTATTTTGTAAATGACATCGGCGAAGTCAAGGATCGGTAGGATAGTCAGTTTTACGAGGGTATGTTTGGCAGCATGAGTGAAGAATGTTTTGTTGCGAAATAGGAAGCCGATTCTAGATTTAATTTTGGATTGAAGATGCTTAATATGAGTCTGGAAGGAGAGTTTACAGTCTAACCAGACACCTAGGTATTTGTAGTTGTCCACATATTCTAAGTCAGTACCGTCCAGAGTAGTGATGCTAGGCGGGCAGGCAGGTGTGGGCAGCGATCGGTTGAAGAGCATGCATTTAGTTTTACTTGCATTTAAGAGCAGTTGGAGGCCATGGAAGGAGAGTTGTATGGCATTGAAGCTCGTCTGGAGGTTAGTTAACACAGTGTCCAAAGAAGGGCCAGATGTATACAGAATGGTGTCGTCTGCATAGAGGTGGATCAGAAAATCATCAGCCGCAAGAGCGACATCATTGATGTATACAGAGAAAAGAGTCGGCTCGAGAATTGAACCCAGTGGCACCCCCGTAGAGACTGCCAGAGGTCCGGACAACTGGCCCTCCGATTTGACACACTGAACTCTATCTGAGAAGTAGTTGGTGAACCAGGCGAGGCAGTCATTTGAGAAACCAAGGCTGTTGAGTCTGCCGATAAGAATGCAGTGAGTAGGCCTCCCGAGTGGCGCAATGGTCTAAGGCGCTGCATTGCAGTGCTAGCTGTGCCACTAGAGATTCTGGGTTTGAGTCCAGCCTCTGTCGCAGCCGGCCGCGACCGGGAGACCCATGGGGTGGTGCACAATTGGCCCAGCGTCGTCCGGGTTAGGGGAGGGTTTGTCCAGCAGGGATATCCTTGTCTCATCGTGCACTAGCGACTCCTGTGGCGGGCAGGGCGCAGTGCACGCTGACACGGTCGCCAGGTGTACGGTGTTTCCTCCGACACATTGGTGTGGCTGGCTTCCGGGTTGGATGGGCATTGTGTCAAGAAGCAGTGCGGCTTGGTTGGGTTGTATTTCGGAGGACACATGGCTCTCGACCTTTGCCTCTCCCGAGTCCGTACAGGAGTTGCAGCGATGAGACAAGCCTGTAACTACTCCCAATTGGATACCACGAAATTGGGGAAATTGTCTTTTGTCGATGGCGATTATGATATCGTTTAGGACCTTGAGCGTGGCTGAGGTGCACCCATGATCATCTAGGAAACCAGATTGCATAGCGGAGAATGTACGGTGGGATTCAAAATGGTCGGTGATCTGTTTGTTAACTTGGCTTACGAAGACCTTAGAAAGGCAGGGTAGGATAGATATAGGTCTGTAACAGTTTGGGTCTAGAGTGTCTCCCCCTTGGAAAGGGGAGATGACCGCAGCAGCTTTCCAATCTTTGGGGATCTCAGACGATACGAAAGAGAGGTTGAACAGGCTAGTAATAGGGGTTGCAACAATTGCGGCAGATCATTTTCGAAAGAGAGAGTCCAGATTGTCTAGCCCGGCTGATTTGTAGGGGTCTAGATTTTGCAGCTCTTTCAGAACATCAGCTATCTGGATTTGGGTGAAGGAGAAATGGGGGAGGCTTGGGCAAGTTGCTGTGGGGGGTGCAGAGCTGTTGACCTGTGTAGGGGTAGCCAGTTGGAAAGCAAGGCCAGCCGTAGAAAAATGCGTATTGAAATTCTCGATAATCGTAGATTTATCAGTGGGCATGCTTATTTAAGATGGTGAGGAAAGCACTTTTAAAGAATAACCAGGCATCCTCTACTGACGGAATGAGGTCAATATCTTTCCAGGACGATTAGAAAGGCCTGCACGCTGAAGTGTTTTAGGGAGTGTTTGACTGTGATGAGGGGTGGTCGTTTGACCGCAGACCCATTACGGATGCAGGCAATGAGGCAGTGATCGCTGAGATCCTGGTTGAAGACAGCAGAGATGTATTTAGAGGACAGGTTGGTCAGGATGATATTTATGAGGGTGCCCGAGTTTACGGATTTGGGGTTGTACCTGGTAGGTTCCATGATAATTTGGGTGAGATTGAGGGCATCTAGCTTAGATTGTAGGACGGCCGGGGTGTTAAGCATATCCCAGTTCAGGTCACCTAACAGTACAAACTATGAAGATAAATGGGCGGCAATTCATTCACATATGGTGTCCAGGGCACAGCTGGGGGCTGAGGGTGGTCTGTAACAAGCAGCAACAGTGAGAGACTTATTTCTGGAAAGGTGGATTTTTAAAAGTAGAAGCTTGAACTGTTTGGGTACAGACCTGGATAGCATGACATAACTCTGCAGACTGTCTCTGCAGTTGATTGCAACTCCACCCCCTTTGGCAGTTCTGTCTTGGCGGAAAATGTATACACATACATAGAGGCATTTTTCAGCTATGATTTTACCATTCAGAATCCAGAATGGATATGACAATGGGGCCAGCACAGGACGTAATACACCCTTACAACAATCTACTGTTTGATCTTCGGACTTCTTATCTGGTAAACTGCTACTGTGTGTCAAGAAAAGAGCCCCAATTAGGGGTTAGTGTACTCCAGTAAAAAAGGGCTGGTTTAGATGAAAAACTATTGCCCTGTGTCCCCGTTCATAGGGGCATGAGAGACTAGTCAGTGGTAGAATTGAGTTGGCACTTTATTTGCCCAAACACCCACAGACCCACAAGGTTGAGGTTACTCATGGACAGTAATTAGTATTCATTTTTTTTGTTGCATTGATGCATTGTCTTCTAACTGTCCAAGAATAGGATCCAAAGTTTTAGGAAATATTTGTTCCCATAAATACAAAGGAGGATGTCTCTCCTCATACCTCTGGCACTTTAGCCAGACTGCCAGACTGTGCACCACAGAGCCAATCAGGAGAGAATACATACAGGTCAACGGTGCCAATTGAAAGTCAAGGGGTGTGTCTGTGCCTTTGGGATTACTCTTTCTTTACAGAGAACCCCTGTGGTTCAAGTCAAGAGCTACTCTTCCCCTTTCAGTCTGCTCTGCGCATGTCTGAACGTGACAGAGCCAGCAGCCAAGAGAGTTTTTCACAGTGTCATGAAAAATTATTACACTTATGAATGTATGTGAAATGCTAATATGTATTAGATCCAGTACAATGGAATAACTAAGACCTGAATTTGAATGCAGTGTGTTCCGATTCCTCCTTCTCTTTCTGTCCAGCAGGGTCAAGCAAAAACACTTGGCCTGATGGTTCATGCAGATACTGGGGAAGCAATATAGAAATGTATTGATCCCTTAAATGATTTTTCTATTAAATGACCCATATCACAACCCTCATACCTCTTCACAAAAATGTACCCAAATCAATTTGGAAAAAGGATTTTACTCACAAAAGACGTAGGAAAATGGACAAACTAAAGGGTGTGCAATATAGAAGGATAGTCAGTGGACATACTGCACCTTGTTTGAAGTCATTAGGTCACAAGACCAAGGAGCTATTGAAATTTTACATTTAGAAAAATTCATATAAAAACGTGTGAGATGAAAATGGACAAACTAAAGGGTGTGCAACGTGAGTCGACATTCTGAACCTTGTTTGAAATCACAAGGTCACATGACCAAGGAGCTATTGAAATTCTAAATTTTGAATAATTCATGTAAAATCATGTGAGATGAAAATGTACAAACTAAAGGGTGTGCAATATAGAAGGGCAGTCATTGGACATTCTGAACCTTGTTTGAAGTCACTAGGTCATATGACCAATGAGCTATTGTAATTCAAAAATGTAAATAAATAATTTAAAATAGTGCAAGATGTAAATCAACAAAAAAAAGTGTGTGCAATGTGTGTCTATGCCATCGGGTTAGCTACAACCAGTTTTGAAAGTTTTAGGAGTAATGGTTAAAGAGCTATTGAAATTTGAAACATTTGATTTGTCACTATGTTGACGGTCCCTAACTGCTGTTGGTTGACGTAAGAAAAACTACAGGCGAATATCCAACCTGAAACTGTCTTCACCTCGGTTGTTCCCCATGTGTAAATGGCAGAAGAGTGCCTCTGGTCCAGGGCGTTAGTGCGAGTTCCTCCACTAGGCGTTGAAGGCGCCCTGGAACAGAGCTAGCAGAAGGGTAGCTAAAGCAAACTATTGTCATTAACTCGTGACCGTAAGCCCGCCCCGTGACATCGTACTTCAAAACAAGGATGCATCTCGACTTTAGAAATGGAATAGTTCGCCACAATCAAAGATCACGCGGATACGGAAAAGCTGTAGAAACTGCATACTTGTCAAGTTCTTATCTACTCAAAGGTAGGAAAAGTGTTGATGAAGACATTAGACTTTTCAAAAAACCTTACAGTGGGGCACATTTGGCATAGTCTATAGCAGGTGTATTCAACTCTTTCTTATTCTACGAGGTCCGGAGCCTGTTGGGTTTCTGTTCTATCTGATCATTATTTGCGCAGACCTGGGTCTGAATCAGTCCCTCCTGATTAGAGGGGAACAAAAAAACGCAGTGGAACTGGCTTCGAGGTCCAGAGTTTAGTTTGACGGGGCTATACGTTTCGTTTGCATGGGTTATGCTTCATTCTAATTATTTCTAAAGCAGTTGACAAATCAATTAGATATCAACTCAATGAAAAATCGGATACTTTTTGTTAGTTTACTTCTGATACATTGTAACAACATTGTAACATAATTGTGACATCGACTGTCAGCTACTGATGCAATTTGTAATGCATCGCTGCGTTCTCTTCTTGTTCTAAAGCCACCCTTTTCCATTTTAGTCAACAAATGTTGAAGTTGTCATTTTGGCAATAGTTTTTCACAGTTCCTAAAACTATTTTGACCTCATTGCTTTCGCTTCAGATGTTGTCACTTGTTGTCCTGCTGATGTTTCAACCAGGAGAGGGAGGCACCTCACCTATCTCCTGTTACAATGATCAAGGGGAAGCTGTTGACTGGTGAGAAAACAGCTTTGGGCAGACTGAAGATTGAACTGATATGACCTTCTTCCCTTAGGTCTGTTAGCTACTTAGTCACAGACAGTGTGCATAGCAAGGTATGCAAAAACAACACAAAGTACTGAGAATCAAACTCTATCTCTCCTTCTCTCTCGGTTGCTTTCTCTCAGGTTCTATCTCTACAAACTCCCACATGTTGATCGGAATTTCCCAATGAAGGACAGAGTTATCTACTGATGGACAAAGGGAGCGAGGGATGGACGGATGGAAAAGTGTTGGTGAATGACAGCACTGGAGCCCTGGGGAGGACAGTGGGCCAGCTGTATGAGCAGGGGAAGGTCTGATTCCGTCTATTATTAATATCAGACCACATTTCAATGAGCTGTGAAACTTAAAGGGAAAATCCACTCAAAAACTATCTGTTGATACAGGCCCAAAAGGTTTTTTCATGTTGATATGGCCAGTGACACTTTGTTTCATGGAAGTACAATATCTTGAAACTTGACTGCTGACAAGCAAACCATTTTGGGATTGTATCAACAGTGGACTAATGAAAAAAATACCAAAAGATAGTTTTTGAGTGTTTTCAAATCAAATCAAAGTTTACTTGTCACGTGCGCCGAATACAACAGGTGTAGACCTTACAGTGAAATGCTTACTTACAGGCTCTAACCAATAGTGCAAAAAAGGTGTTAGGTGAACAATAGGTAAGTAAAGAAATAAAACAACAGTAAAAAGACAGGCTATATACAGTAGCGAGGCTACATACAGACAGTCAGTTAGACAGGCTGATTGAGGTAGTATGTACATGTAGATATGGTTAAAGTGACTATGCATATATGATAAACAGAGTAGCAGCAGCGTAAAAAGAGGGATTGGGGGGGTTGGGGGGTGGCACACAATGCAAATAGTCTGGGTAGTCATTTGATTACCTGTTCAGGAGTCCTATGGCTTGGGGGTAAAAACTGTTGAGAAACCTTTTTGTCCTAGACTTGGCACTCCCGTACCGCTTGCCATGCGGTAGTAGAGAGAACAGTCTATGACTGGGGTGGCTGGGGTCTTTGACAGTTTTTAGGGCCTTCTTCTGACACCGCCTGGTGTAGAGGTCCTGGATGGCAGGCAGCTTAGCCCCAGTGATGTACTGGGCCGTACGCACTACCCTCTGTAGTGCCTTGCGGTCAGAGGCCGAGCAATTGCCGTACCAGGCAATGACGCAACCAGTCAGGATGCTCTCGATGTTGCAGCTGTAGAACCTTTTGAGGATCTCAGGACCCATGCCAAATCTTTTTAGTTTCTTGAGGGGGAATAGGCTTTGTCGTGCCCTCTTCACGACTGTTGGTGTGTTTGGACCATTCTAGTTTGTTGTTGATGTGGACACCGAGGAACTTGAAGCTCTCAACCTGCTCCACTACAGCCCCGTCGATGAGAATGGGGGCGTGCTCGGTCCTCCTTTTCTGTAGTCCACAATCATCTCCTTAGTCTTGGCTACGTTGAGGGATAGGTTGTTATTCTGGCACCACACGACCAGGTCTCTGACCTCCTCCCTATAGGCTCGTCGTTGTCTGTGATCAGGCCTACCACTGTTGTGTCGTCTGCAAACTTAATGATGGTGTTTGAGTCGTGCCTGGCCATACAGTCGTGGGTGAACAGGGAGTACAGGAGGGGACTGAGCACGCACCCCTGTGGAGCTCCAGTGTTGAGGATCAGCGTGGCAGATGTGTTGCTACCTACCCTCACCACCTGGGGGCAGCCAGTCAGGAAGTCCAGGATCCAGTTGCCGAGGGAGGTGTTTAGTCCCAGGATCCTTAGCTTAGTGATGAGCTTTGAGGGTACTATGGTGTTGAACGCTGAGCTGTAGTCAATGAATAGCATTCTCACATAAGTGTTCCTTTTGTCCAGGTGGGATAGGGCAGTGTGGAGTGCAATAGAGATTGCATCATCTGTGGATCTGTTTGGGCTTTATGCAAATTGGAGTGGGTCTAGGGTTTCTAGGATAATGGTGTTGATGTGAGCCATTACCAACCTTTCAAAGCACTTCATGGCTACGGACGTGAGTGCTACGGGTCTGTAGTCATTTAGGCAGGTTGCCTTTGTGTTCTTGGGCAAAGGGACTATGGTGGTCTGCTTGAAACATGTTGGTATTAGAGACTCAATCAGGGACATGTTGAAAATGTCAGTGAAGACACCTGGCCAGTTGGTCAGCATATGCACGGAGCACACGTCCTGGTAATCTGTCTGGCCCCGCAGCCTTGTGTATGTTGACCTGTTTAAAGGTCTTACTCACGTCGGCTACGGAGAGCGTGATCACACAGTCGTCCGGAACAGCTGATGCTCTCATGCATGCCTCAGTGTTGCTTGCCCTCGAAGCGAGCATAGAAGTGATTTAGCTCGGAACATGTTCCAGTCTGTGCTAGCAAAACAGTCCTGTAGCTTAGCATCTGCTTCATCTGACCACTTTTTTATAGACAGAGTCACTGGTGCTTCCTGCTTTAATTTTTGCTTGTAAGCAGGAATCAGGAGGATAGAGTTGTGGTCGAATTTACCAAGTGGAGGGCGAGGGAGAGCTTTGTACGCGTCTCTGTGTGTGGAGTACAGGTGATCTAGAATTTTTTTCCCTCTGGTTGCACATTTAACATGTTGATAGAAATTTGGTAGAACTGATTTAAGTTTCCCTGCATTAAAGTCTCCGGCCACTAGGAGCGCCGCCTCTGGGTGAGTGGTTTCCTGTTTGCTTATTTCCTTATACAGCTGACTGAGTGCGGTCTTAGTGCCAGCATCTGTCTGTAGTGGTAAATAAACAGCCTTAACAGTTTCATTTGCAGTAACACATAGCAGTATTTACCACTGCTGAAGTTGTATTTTTGGTAGCTGGCTCCTCAGAATGTTTTTTGTCACAGTGGAATGAGACAGAATGACACAGAAAATAGAAATGTGGAACTATAACTTTTTGTGGGTTGTTTGTTTCACTGTCTAATTTTCACTAAGGTGCAATTGGAGTTTTATTTTCACCCAGAAAGCCATGATAAATAAATACAGCATATGACGTTATCAAAGAACAAACACTATTAACACTATAATCCTTGTTTCTGAGTTTAGAGTATACAATATGCATGGAAGTGTATATCTTCTGATGATGAGTGTGTGTACTTTCCCTTGCAGAATGATGACATTGCATACATCCTGTACAATGACCAGAGACCACCCGAGGAGGGAGAAAGAGGATTTGGTTTCCTTAGTAGCCGAGGTGGCCACACTAAAGGCCAGGACAATATAAACCTCAGCTGTATACTGTATACAGGCATCACATTATAATGTTAATCTCAGCACCCGGGCATCTGGCCAGCTACTCCATTTGTAGTATGTTAATGTTTTTGTCTGTCAAGAAAGTACTGTTGTGAAATGACTCAGTGACTGGTATCTCCCTCTCTCCATCTCAGGTGTTGTCTTATTGGACAAGACACAGGGCTACTGGTTGGTCCACAGCACCCCTCATTTCCCCCCTGTAAAGGAAATAGGGAAATATTCCTACCCAGGTAGTGGTGTACAGAATGGACAGAACTTCATCTGTGTGACCTACCCACTGGAACGCTTTCAGGCCATTGGTAAGACTGTAATCCTGTAAAAGTCATTTGGAATACTATAGGTTTACCATAGAATTCTGAAAAAGGATCTTTGATTATCCACCCTGTTATAATGCATCAAACTGTGAATTGTTTCAATTTCATGCGACTGTTTCATGCTGAGACAGACTCTCTATGCGTACAACCCGATCCGACTGGGATATGTTCCCCATAGCGTCGGACAATAACATTGATGAATACGCTGACTCGGTGAGCGAGTTTATTAGCAAGTGCATCGGTGATGTTGTACCCACAGCAACTATTAAAACCTTCCCCAACCAGAGACCGTGGATTGATGGCAGCATTCGTGCAAAACTGAAAGCGCGAACCACAGCTTTTAATTATGGCAAGGGGACCGGAAACATGACCGAATACAAACAGTCTAGCTATTCCCTCCGCAAGGCAATGAAACAAGCTAAGCGTCAGTATAGAGACAAAGTAGAGTCGCAATTCAACGGCTCAGACACGAGAGGTATGTGGCAGGGTCTACAGTCAATCACGGACTACAAAAATAAAACTATCCCCGTCGCGGACGACGATGTCCTGCTCCCAGACAAACTAAACAACTTCTTTGCTCGCTTTGAGGACAATACAGTGCCAACGACACAGCCCGCTACCAAAACCTGTGGGCTCTCCTTCACCGCAGCCAACGTGAGTAAAGCATTTAAACGTGTTAACCCTCGCAAGGCTGCCGGCCCAGACGGCATCCCTAGCCGCATCCTCAGAGCATGCACAGACCAGCTGGCTGGTGTGTTTACGGACATATTTAATCAACCCTTATCCCAGGCTGCTGTTCCCACATGCTTCAAGAGGGCTACCATCGTTCCAGTTCCCAAGAAAGCGAAGGTAACTGAGCGAAATGACTATCGCCCCATAGCACTCACCTCCGTCATCATGAAGTGCTTTGAGAGACTAGTCAAGGATCATACACCTCCACCCTACCTGACACCCTAGACCCACTCCAATTTGCTTACCGCCCCAATAGGTCCACAGACGACGCAATCACACTGCACACTGCCCTAACCCATCTGGACAAGAGGAATACCTATGTAAGAATGCTGTTCCTCGACTACAGCTCAGCATTTAACACCATAGATACATACATGTGGTCTGCAGTTGTGAAGCCGGTTGGACATACTGCCAAATTCTCTAAAATGACATTGGATGCCACGTATGGTAGAGAAATTAACATTCAATTATCTGGTAACAGCTCTGGTGGATATTCCTGCAGTCAGCATGCCAATTGCACGCTCCCTCAAAACTTGAGACATTTGTGGCATTGTATTGTGTGACAAAACTGCACATCTTAGAGTGGCATTTTATTGTCCCCCAGTACAAGGTACACCTGTGTAATGATCATGCTGTTTAATCAGCTTCTTGATATGCCACACCTGTCAGGTGGATGGATTATCTTTGCAAAGGAGAAAGGCTCACTAACAGGGCACAACATCTGAGAGAGAAAAGCATTTTGTGCGTATGGAACATTTCTGGGATCTTTTATTTCAGCTCATGAAACATGGGACCAACACTTCATGTGTTGCGTATATATTTTTGTTCAGCTTAAGATGAGTGTCATTAAATTGTGATGGGAGTTCTCAGTGGAGGCCAACTTCCATCGTCCTCAAAACATTTTCAATGTCACGCTCGTGTGTAGAAACGGACCAAGGCACAGTGGATGTTGAGTTCCACATTAGTTATTAAAGTGAAAACTTAGAACAAAACAAATAAACAAAGAAACATGACTAAGTGATGCACCAACACAAAACACAACATAATATCCCACAAACACAGGTGGGTGAAACTACTTAAATATGATCCCCAATTAGAGACAACGATTACCAGCCGCCTCTAATTGGGAATCATACAAATCACCAACATAAAAAACAAACTAGAACACCACATAGAAATAAATAAACTAGATCACCCCCAGTCACGCCCTGACCTACAACACCATAGAGAAACAATGGCTCTCTATGGTCAGGGCGTGACATTCAATCTCATCTTAGCCACAGTCAGTGGTCTAATACGTACAGGCATTTGTCTGCTACTCTGTTTGAAGAATTTGAAAAGTCATCAT
Source organism: Salvelinus namaycush (assembly GCF_016432855.1). NCBI lineage: Eukaryota > Metazoa > Chordata > Actinopteri > Salmoniformes > Salmonidae > Salvelinus > Salvelinus namaycush. Next base: position 48,956,781 of record NC_052311.1, read on the forward strand.
TCTAAAAAGTCATGTAATAAGTCATATATTAAGATAGTACTTGTCTTGGAGCTTGGTGCCTATTGAAACACACAGACAGACAGATTGATCAGTCAATTACTTTTTACACAATTCATTGTTTGAAGTGTTCAATTGACATGTATTATGCTTTACATTGCAGGAGAGCAGTTGCAGATCAACCAGCCCAATGTGTATGACTGTGGTGTCCCTGCTTCCTTGGCCTCTCTGGTGCCCGCACTGGCTGACGTCTGTAACAACAGCCAAGGGCAGATGGCCTATAGCAACATACCGCACACCCAACCTGCATCCAATCGCAGTGTGTCTCTCACCTCATTGGGTGGAACCGAGTTCATCAGCTTTGCCAAGGGGAGATCATTCAATAATGGTAAAGGAACAATTTAGAAACTATTTGTTTGTAATTTTTTAAACTGTTGAAGTGTTGTTTCATGGTTAGAATGACTATTCATGTCTTTCCCGTTTTGTAGTTGTGAATGACCCAACATTTAACCACAATATCCCCATTTCCCCTCCTGTCTCCCATTAGATCTGTACCACTCCTGGGTGGCTCCCTCCCTCCAGTCAGACCTCCTAGTCCAGTTCTGGATCCCCTCCACTGGCATCCTGCCCTCTGACTGCTCCCTGGGCTGGAAGGTCCTGGACATCCAGCTTATCTCCCCAGGCGGGAGGATCACCTTCAAGGCCTCCAACGACCACTCCAAGTGGGCCGTGAGTACCACCGGGGGTGGGGTGGATAGAGCTGCTGGCTGGGTGTGTGTGGGCGACATCAACCGGAACGAGGCTGAGGAGAAGAGAGGGGGCGGGACAGCGTCTGCAGGACGCCACGGTGTGGAAGGCCTATCGGACAGCGGCGCTGGAGTGTGAGATGTGCGGGGGAGGGACTAGCGGGTGTGATGTGGACGTAGAGGATGCAAGGCACTACCAGGAAGATATGAATCAGTAAGCAGCAGTGTTTCATCAGTGTAAAGTTACTAGTATGCACACAGTTCCCTGAGCAGCTAGGTTTATTAGCATTATTGAGCTCCATGAACAAGGTACCCCATAGAATGTTGATTTAATAAAGTACCAGCATCTAATTCACTTTTTTTATGGCAGTTTTGGAGTGTTTCATAAATTGCCATGAATAGAAACATACTTGAAAGGGAAGTGGCACTCCTATAATAATTAAAGAATGAGCACTTTGCTAAATTCTGTGTAGTTCTATGAGTTGCTAATGACTGTAGGAAATGTTGATTGTGATCTCAGGTACATTTTATATGCGTCTGTTTTCAACCTTTTTTTATGTATAAATGATTTTTTTTTAAATGATCGTGCACAAATATTTTGCATAAGGTTCTTCATTAAACTTTCTCATCCACCAACAAGCTAGATACTAAACCACAGTCTGAATCTTTTATATGTACATCTTTGTACATTTATTTGATAAGAATAGACACAGCAGAATTACAGCACACATCCGGGGAGTTGCATAGAAATTACTCATATTACTGTCACATCAAAATGCATAGAAAAAGGAAATGTATCACACAAAACCAACAGGGCATATGTAGTGCATAAAACATGCCAGCTTCTACAGCACTGTGAATGTACATCATATGTACTGTACATTCCAATGCATATATCACAGAGGCTTCATGTCAAATAGCACCCTATTAAGCCCACTACTTTTGACCAGGTCCCATAGGGCTCTGGTGAAAAGTAATACAATATATAGGGAATAGGGTGACATTTGGGACACTTTAAGTGGTTCAAGCACCAATGAGACAAAGGCACTAAACAATCAGTAGCTTAGCCTGGCGCTAACACTTCATCAAATTACGTTACCCGGAATCCTCTCTCCTCTCCCTGGAACTACCGTATCTATGCTTCAGCCTTAGTAGAGACTTCAACAGCACTGGCCAGAGTTCACAAGAGTTCATCAGTTAGGGCCTCCGACAATCTGTCCCCCATGCGCCCTTATGCATACAGGTTTTTCTTCCTACTGGTCTCATCCTCATAGGAAAGAAGCAGAGCCTTCTGCAAAACCCTCTACATTCAGTTCCTGGACTAAAGACATTGCATAATGAAACCTTATAGCTGTCAGATCTCTATCAAATGTCAGAGGAAATATCAATTAAACATCATTCAGTGATTGGTGAGAATCCCTCACTAACCTCGCATGGGTCTTTGAGGACTGACTTTGGGAGCCCTGGTTGAAATACTCTTCAGACAGACTTCCATTCCAACTACCAACTAAACCCATTCAGAGACCATTGATAAAGATTAGCTTATGCTGTATTAAAAAGTATAGCATTAAGGTGCAATGGTAGACATCTTTTCAATACGCACAACATAGTCTGGACTTTCATTAGTGTCTTCACATGAATTGTTTAGGTTAGAGTTTGTGGGTTGGTGCTGTTATGCCTAATGGTTAGTACTCAAAATATGACTATATTCTATATGGGAGTGGCAAGGCTGTATATGTAAAGTTATTGTATTTTACATAAGATACTACCAGAACTATCATTCAATATGTATGCACAAAGCCCAAGCGAAATTATCATGTATATCTTTGACACGTCTTGACCCATTTCAAATGGTTGCAATTTGAGGCAATTTCATACATTTCATGTTACTTCACAATGAATAACATGTCATTCTGACACTTGTTGATAGCTCCTTGGGAATGTAAACACAATCATGACATCGTCCATACATAAAAAACATATACATACATACAAAGTACATAGTTAAAACATTTTGATGAGCCCCCGTGCTTTGCTATAATGAGAGGATTCAGTGACTCTGACACTTATTCAGGTGCATTATGTCATAATGTCAGCCCAGTGCTCTCCCCATCATTCATATTCCTGCTTGAATCCAGTCTCTATGGAGAAATGTAAGACTTTGTTGTGGTCAATTCAAAGAGGTCATATCACCCAAACTACTTTGATTTAATGAAGTTCTCTACTATCAACTCATTTCTAGGATGGCACCTGAGGCACATTCCTCAAATACTCAAGATGATTTGGATTCCTCAGTTGCTCTTGGTTACAAGGCTATTCCATTTGGTTAAATAGGAAATAAGATGCCAATGGTCAGAGAGACTTAAGGAACAGCACCATTCACCATCTGTTAAAGATTTGCATTGGTCTTGTTCTAGGTGTATATTTGCAGTAGTATGTATTGCCAACGAGAGAGACATGCACCCTTCTACACTAATGGACTTCCCTGGTGTACACAAACGGGCAGCATATTTATTGAAATGTCCCAGGTAAGAATACGTTCATCAAACAAGTTCAGACAGGTTTCAGGATACATTTAGCTAGAACAAGCTCGGTCAGAATGTGTTTCCACTTCGGAAAAAGATTAGGAAAGACAAGGCCACATCTCACTGAGATATCTGCCTGCATTCTTATCATCATTCAATATGTATGCACAAAGCCCAAACTATCGACCTGTCCTTGAGAAGCACTAGCTACATTATGTCTCAGATATAGCCTATTTGGGAAAGAGCTGTCTCCGCCCCTTGGCTTTGATTCGAGGGAAGGTGGCACTAGTTTCTGTGCTGATTGGTTGAGAGCGAAAAGGGGTGTTGCCTCCTTGTCTGCGCAGCAGGAAGTCCACACTAGAGGAAGTCATGGCATAGAAGACGTTTCCTGTGGCAGGGATGACCAACTCTACAGGGCAGAACAAGAAAAGTCATCACTACAATAAATATGAACAGTGAACTGTTAAAGTGATTTCGCATGATCGGGTTGAGAAATGTCTTTACCTTTTCCATCTGGCAATAGTTGGATCAGCTCATATCTGGATGCTTGTTTGGGGTCCTGACTGTGTTTTTCTAAGGCAGAACTGATCACAGTGGGCGTCTTGTCATTGCTTGTCACCTGAGGAAACAGAGAAGAAGAACGACAATGATACCAGACAGCTTGACTCCTAGTTATAATATCCTGTGTACAACCTGAGGAAATGTTTTGGACTACTATCATTAATGGATATTTGTGGATTAAAGTAAATGGTCATGAGTGCAGGGTGCAGTGCAGTGTATAATTTGATACCAAAAAAAGGCAAATATCTCTAATTAAATCTCAACTCAATATATCATTATCCCAGCTCAGTACCAGTATGCTTCTGTACATATTCCCATCTTGTAAATCCATCCGTATCCTGACGATCCGCATATCAGGCCCAGACCCTTTGTTGTTATTGGTGGGATTGTTGCCACAGGAGACTGATCGACGATGTGATTTGATGGGAGTGGATGGTGTCAATGCAGACGGGATGGGGTCATTGGTGGGAGGGGAGGAGTCAACATCCAGACAGGAAACTGAGGGGGATTTCATATGCTGAAATAATAATAGTGATGAAAATAATAAAAAAACATTATACTTACTGATATGACAAGATAAAAAGTGGCTGTTGCGTGAAGGCCAAAGCAAATAAAAAGACACAGAAGAGAATTAAAAGATCAAAGATTTTCCTCTTTTAAAAGTGCTCTTCTGTATGTTTTTACGACATTTGTTTTAAAACAATCATATTTGATTACTAGTAAACAGCAATACTTAGCAATAACTACGAGTATTTGCGCATGAATAGTAATTGCATGCTCTGCAATTCTAGCTGGCAATGCAAATATATTTTTGGGAAAGTAGGTAAAATAACTGGAAATAATAGGTCTCATTTTGTAATTACCTTGGTGAATTTGGAAAGAAAGTGACAGACGGGGGAGGGGAAGTCAAAAAGACCGTCACTGTCAGCAACAAGGCTGGTCCTGGAGGAATTCAGGCTGTAAGGAGGTGAGAGAATCATATCATGTATGTTCATCACGCACCGTAATCTGCATGACAACAACCTACAAAACATCTTACTCAACCCCTGAGAAATACATAGTAAATGTACAAGCTTGGCTTTCAGCTCTTTCCAATGTTGTATGTTAATTTACCAGCTCTTGCACTGTGTGAGGATATTTTTAATGGAAAACAGTACGGAGGACTTACCCCCAGACCCCCAAGTCAATTTTCCACAACTGATTACTTATGGCCACATTACTACAAATTTGACAGTCAAATAGTCAAGATAGTCACTATATATACAGTATATAGTATGTGGACACCCCTTCAAATGAGTGGATTCGGCTATTTCAGCCACACCCGTTGCTGACAGGTGTATAAAATCGAGCACACTGCCATACAATCTCCATAGACAAACATTTGCAGTAGAATGGCCCATACTGAAGAGCTTAGTGACTTTCAATGGGGCACTGTCATAGGATGTCACCTTACCCACAAGTCAGTTCACCAAATTTCTGTCCCGCTAGAGCTGCCCAGTCAACTGTAAGTGCTGTTATTGTGAAGTGGAAACATCTAGGAGCAACAACAGCTCAGCCACGGAGTTGTAGGCCACACAAGCTTACAGAACCGGACTGCCAAGTGCTGAAAAAATTGTCTGTCCTCAGTTGCAACACTCTCTGCCAAGTTCCAAACGGCCTCTGGAAGCAACGTCAGTACAATAACTGTTCATTGGGAGCTTCCTGAAATGGGTTTCTTAATCTTAACAATGCCCCCGTGTACAAAGCGAGGTCCATACAGAAATGGTTTGTCAAGATTAGTGTGGAAGAACTTGACTGGCCTGCACAGAGCCCTGATCTCAACCCCATTGAACACCTTTGGGATGAATTGGAGCGCCAACTGCGAGCCAGGCCTAATCGCCCAACATCAGTGCCCAACTTGTGGCTAGAAGCAAGTCCCCGCAGCAATGTTCCAACATCTAGTGGAAAGCCTCCCCAGAAGAGTGGAGGACGTTATAGCAGCAAAATGGGGACCAACTCCATATTAATGCCCATGATTTTGGAATGAGATGTTTGACGAGCAGGTGTCCACATACTTTTGGGTCATGTAGTGTAGTATAGTTCACAGACAATGCTGACTGGCCATTCTTTTACAATAGTACTGAGCCCATATAACCAGTGTATTTCACTATACATAGTGAAAGGTATCTGCAGTGAATACTACCGGCATGTTGTGTGTAGAGTGTAATAATAGGCCTCATTACTTTGGGCACCGTGTGATGATGACTGTAGGGTTCAGGGTACGACCAGAGCTCGGTTCGCACGGCACCTCAATTTCATTGGACAGTCTGTAACTGCAGACATCATGTAATGTGATTAGCGATCATCATAATTGTAGAGTTCCGTTTGAAATAACATGTATGTACAAACGTGAATGTTTTGATTGTAAAATGAATAAAACCTAAAGATAATCACGGCTTACCTTTCTTCTTCATTTAACGAGGGTACACTTTGGTACCACTGTAGGAATGCCTCGTCAGTGAGGAAAACACAGTTTTTACAGGAAGACTGCAGTAGTCGGATCTGAGCTAAAACCTCAAACTCCTGCAAAGAGAAAAACAAATCATTATCATCAAATTAATCTCCAGTAGTAATGGCACACTGTCAGTTAAATTGCTAGAAGTTAAACATTAATATGTGCATGAATGCACCGCTTCAGAATTCAATACACTGCCACACATTTAATGACACAACAGAAAAGCAATTTATAAAGACCATCTGCTATGTTGAGCCAGAGGCTAATGAATTGGTCTGGATCCTGGAATAACTGAACATGTGGACAATGGGCGATGAGGAATTTAAACAGTAGCAGTGCAAAGGCCCTGATTGCACCACTTACTCGTCTCCTCTTGTCAAAGTTGATGTAGCCGTTCTGAAACGGAGGAACAGGATATTATGTCACTGTCAATGCAACTTATTATTTTTTTTAAATGTACAACTTCACCACTAGAGCTTATGACCCAACTTCCTGTTGATGGACACATGATGAGGGATAAATGACTGTACATGAAGGGACTCACCTCTAGTCTGTCTTTGACGGCCGTGTCCAGCATGGTGAGGTCTGTGAGGAAGATCCCCAGGTAGGGTACTGTGCCCTGGGCTGTGGACTGTGTGAGAGAGGGGAGGGGTGGAGAATAATGAAAAACAGAGGCATAGGGCTTCAGGCTTCCCAGACACAGATGAAGCCTACTCAATGCATGCTCAGTGGAGAACCTTGGGTTAAGACCGGTGAATGTACTGTATATCAAGTTGTCCTTACTTAACCATCAACAATTCCTATATTGAAGAAATACCAGCATTGCATTACGCTACATCAGCAAAGGGGTATTTGATGCCCTTTGTACAGTATATTCCATGCTTCTTCCTTCAAGGAAAAAATGATTATGAGCTTTGTGAGTGACTTCAAACTCGCTTATAGGAGCACTTACCCCTATCTGTCTCCTGTTGGTCATCTTTCCGTCCAGGTTGGCGAACTTCGAAGTGCCCTCCTGAAAAACACAGACAAACATCTAAGCATGACAATCTGGAACACAATCTAGAATTTAGAACAATGGCTATGTGCTCCAAAGCCCTGTGTAGTAACTGTGTAGTAGGCCCTCAATTCCAGACAAACTGAGGAAGCAGCTTGCTTGGTAAATTATCAAAGCACAGCAGAAGGCAGTGTGATATTTTTCCAACATCAAAGCCTGGAGTGAAGCTTTCAAACGAAAGCTCCGGCATATGTTTCGATGAATTCCTGCGTGGATGCCTTGGTGAAATTGCAGCTAATGTAAGGTATTGATGCATGCGCAACGCATAACAGTGAATGAAAATGCTGCTAATCCTACCGATTTCCAGCCCCCCCCGTCAGAAATTCACAATGCAATACATGTTTAGAAACGGGTGAATTTAGATTGACAGGACATGGACATTGAGAGGCTGTACACTCCCAGATTAAGCCTTCCTCTAGGTTAAAAGGCATGATTCATGATTCAAAGTGATTTTTAGCCCCGGAGTAGTGCTTAATCTGGATCTGTGTAGCGCAACCGCTCTTGAATAGATATGAATTTGAGTTGAGTTAAACACGTTTGGTGTGATCTCTGATGACACTTCACATGAGACCTGTCCTCTTCTCATACCACTTGTATTATGGGATGTCTGTCAGTGCACTGTGTGTGTCTGTGTCTCTGTGTGTATGTGTACATGCGTATGTACATACAGTACGTGCGTGGTGTGTGCGTACGTGTGTGCAGTAACTCTCAATCACTGTGACTCACCTCTTTCAGCAACTCCCTGCTCTGGGAGTAGTTGTCCTTCTCAGAGAAAATGTTGGACAGCTCCTCGTATCTCCTCACTGCTTCCCTGTCAGACAGAGTCACATGACAACAACAATGAGCCATGCACCCAAAGAGGGTATTAGGGGCCTGGACTGACATTTCTCTGCCGTCTACTGGGCCTTACTATAATCCACATCCAAGCGAATCAGCGAGCCATGATTAGTTTAGCTACGATTGGGGAAATTATAGCAAGATGGGATGATCAACGCGCGGTAGTGTTTTGGAACGTTAAATGTGTTTGACTATGGGAAAGGATGGTGTTATATCAATGACAACGTGATTAAATTCCTGAGTTTTTGAAATGGCTGTGTTGTAAAAGACAGTTATGACAATGATATTGTTACGAGAATGACAATGTTATGGGAATGACAATACTTTGAAAACATCTGCAATACAAGTACGTTTTGCTGTGGTCAAGTGGTCTAGGCCGCTGCCTCCAGTGCATATGTACTGCTGTAGCATGGGTTCAAATCAGGCCGCCCATTTCAGCACACTCTCCTTTACCTAGAACCAAAAGGGTTTTTCAGCTTTCAGCATAGCAGAACCCTTAGAAGAACCCCTTTTGGTTCCAGGTAGAACCCTTTTGGAACCCTTTTTTCTAAGGGTGTATCGCTCTCTATCCAATAAACATACAAAGACAAAAAAAAAAAGTATGTTTTTCTGTTATACCAATCGGAATGCTTCCTCCACCAACCTGTCAGTTTCTAGCCACGTCTTCCTTAGTCTGTGTACTGGGTTACTCTGCAGGGCAGACACGATGGCGTAGAGAGACGAAAAGTTTTTCCTGGCTCTGCATTCCTGTTGAAACACACACAGTATAGCATTGTCTGAGAATACCTGCAGCCGGATCAATGGGGTTGTTTGGCACTCGCTGTCTGACATGGTCAACTATATACATTCCTAAAGTGACTTCTCCCATAAAAACCTGTTCATGAGGTGACGTGAGTGTTTTGGCAACAAACCGTGATATCTAGCCTGAGAGTGTGTGTGAGATTGTGTGTGTTTCAAACAAGTTCCTTCACACACACAGGAGCTAGCTAGGCTTTTAGTCGTGAAGGAGAAAGAGGTCTGGCAGTGACTCCATAACAACATAACATGTGTCCATAACAACCATGTGTCCATAACAACCTGAGGATGGTGTGTGTGTGTGTGTGTGTGTGTGTGTGTGCGTGTGCGTGTGTGTGTGCGTGTGTGGGAGAGCGTGTAAGCAAGTAAGCAAGAAAGTGTGTGTGATTGTGTGTGTGGAGTCAGCAGGAACAGCCCTGCTGCAAGCTGCTAATGTTCTCCTAAGTTACAGGATGGCAGTACTACATCTACTGTGAGCACCTTTACAGAGAGAGGAAAGTATTATGCGGAAAGTCAAGTACAGTGTAGTCTTGTTAATGTTTTGAGAAAGACAGCTTAGTATTCTGCTCCCAATTCTCTACTTCAACCCAAAATCCCAAACCTATTGCTGTTGTGCCCTTGAGTGAGGTATTTAACCTCGAACTTCCTCCAGAGGAATGCTGCTTCCAAACTCTCAACGGGTGTGTGTGGACAATAAAGTTATTCTATTGTAATGATGACCGGCTGACCTCTGCCACGCTGATCCATTTCTCCAGGAGGCAGGCTCTCTGCTGGCTGCGGAGCTGCGTGGGCCACAGGCACGAAGCCATCACGGCATTGGCCAGCCGGTTGAACTGGCGTACAGTGGCCCGGACGGACCAACATACACCCTCGCGGCCCTTCTTGTCTCTCTGAGACCACAGGGAGCCCAGGCAGTGGTACGGGACCAGACGCACAAACAGCTCCTGTTAGGAGAGAGTGGGGGAAGAGGTAAGGAGTGAGTGAGGGACCAGGATTGAGGGAATAAGAGGTAGAGAGTGAGTAAACATTGAGAGAGAGAAAGAGAGAGAGACAGAGAGAGAGAGAGAGACAGAGAAAGAGAGACAGGCAGACAGAGAGAGAGAGAGAGAGAGAGAGCAAGGCATAGCCAGAAAGATTGCAAGTATGAGTAAGTATGAGTAGTATGAGTAAGAAAGGGTCAGAGAGACATAACAATAGAAAAAGAGGAACACAATTAAGACTGTGGTAAAGTGCATGTTCCCATGATCTATATAAGGTTAGGCGGAGTAATGATACCGTAGGGGTCAGAGGTTAAACCCACCGTCTCTATCTTGGTGAGCTGCTCAGCAATCAGCCCAGCAGGGAAGCCCAGGATATTGGTGGGATCAAACTTAGTGGGGTCAGCAGGAGGGCTGGCGATGGTCCTATCTAAACGACAGAGATGATGCAATACTAATCCCAATGAATGTAGGTCTATATTAACTGATACAAATGAAAGGCTTATTCAGTCGGGTTGGCAGTGGAAAGAGACATTAGGGTGGTCTTACAGAAGCAGGTTCCACCAGATTTGGATGGTAGACAGCAGACAGTGGGAATAGAACACTGAAGATCATCACAGAAAACTACTGGAAACAATTTGGAGGAGAGTTCTGCCCATATATATCTATGGTTATGCCACCCACAAAATCCTCATATAACCTCAGGTTGGCAGTGCCATGACTGTCATAAACCCAGAGTGTATAGTGACCTGAACTAGAGTCAGGCAGTAGGGCCTGTTCATTGAGCTCCTCTGCCAGTCTGAGGAGGCGACCCCTGATCTCTATCCCAGAGGGGTCGGAGGGCAGCAGGGGGGCCAGGCGCAGCAGAAGACCAGGCTCTCCTAGAGAGCGGAAGTCCTCAGGATACTCCGACAGCCACATACTGAACACCATACACACCGCTCTGGGAGAGGGAGAGCGGAACGGGAGAAAATATGCATGAAGTGTGCGCACACACACACACACACACACACACACACACACACACACACACACACACACACACACACACACACACACACACACACACACACACACACACACACACACACACACACACACACACACACACACACACACACACGAGAGGGATCATATAGTATCAGACTCACCTGTTGAAGGGTTGCCTAGTCTGACTCCTTGTACTTTCTCCTGGTGGATGTTGCAATCTGGAGAAAGAGGGAAGAAAAGAGAAATAAATAGAGAGACAAAAGTTCCTTTGAGAGAAAAAAAAGCTGAATAAGAGATGGTTTCTTCAGGGTAACGCAGAGGCATCACAACGTCTCCTTTCCTTCCCTTGGTCTTTCAACAGCACTTCAAAAAGGTTTTGTAACACTACATACAACCAGTGTGCAATGCATTGTTTCCTCTGTCTTCCCTACCTGTCGATGAGGATGTCCAGCACTCTCTTGGTGGAGGTAAAGGAGCGATAGGTGGAGAGGAAGATGGTGATGAAGGAGGAGTCTCCCATGGCGAAGGAGTGGAGGAGGTGCTGCACCAGCTTCTCCTCTGTTCCCGCCTTCACACTCTGCGAACGAGAGCTGGACTGGAGGGAGAAAGAGAGAGATTCATAACAATACTACCATGACAATACAGACTTACAAAGATAACGTGTAAGGATGTAAGGTGTAATTATACTGTCATTTCTGTGCATTGTATAATGGTATGTATTCTCACTGTTGCACTGGTGGGGGCGCCATGCTGTTGCTTCACCACTACATGGTATATCACTCCGTCCTCTTCCTCCTCCAACACAGTAGACTGAGGAAGAGAGAAAGAGTATGATTAAGATTATGATTCAGAAAAAAAAGTGCATAATTCATACTCTGGCACAAATCTCCCACTGTCAACAAAATCTAGTTATTCATGCTTATCTCAAGTTGCATTGACCTACCAAATCCAGAGGACAGTACCAAGTTGTCTTCATGGGGGAAGTCTCCCCCTGTGGAATACAATAACATCCAATAAAAATAAGTGCTGTCACATGACCAGAACCAGAACCTTAGGTTTTAACATAAATCCCCGACGTTCCCATGAAGCATATTATGTTATTAGAATTGTACAATAATAAACATACATATTTAGGAGTTTCAGAGGGCAAAGCAGTTTTAACAGAAAATATCTGAATGGGTTGAAAAGAGAAAACAAACAAGCATGGGTGAAATATCATCAGAATCTGTTCAGGTTGTAAGTGGAGTAGTCTTAACACAAAACAACCCACAGTCAATTGTAAATGTAACTAAACCGATGGATCACAACATCTTTCATATGTTTTGGAAAGCAAACAATGCATCATTTCGACAGAAATGACAACATTACATGAAATAAACCCTCTGAATACTTGCAAAACAGCTGTGATACTGTACTGAAATGACCTGCTCACAGTTTCACTGAACCATTCCATGAAATAGGCCGACTATGAGTACAATAGCAAAACATCCTAATGTACCTGGGGGGGGGGTAATGCCTTAGTGGATATATCAGTTTACATGAAAATGTGATTTTCCATGCTGAAAAATGCATGAGAAAACACAGTGACGTCAGTCTGACATCAACAATCCATACCAGTGACCCAAACAGAAGACCGACTGGTCATATGTGAATCATTCAACATGTAAAACCACAACAACGTCAACACGTTTTAAAGCTATTTAGGGCATTGCACTGCCTCCTTTTGCATTAACTTCCCCCTTCAGTTGAGATCCAACCACAATATGATGATAAGCAATTTCCAGGTCAACATATACGTGCAAATGCATTAAGCACAAAGCAGGTCATATAGACCACTGACCAGACATCACAGTTACGCAACAACTGCTGTATCCTATAACATGTCTATCAGTTTCCTTTTTTGACATGCGGAGGTGCCTTCTGTAATCACCTTCAGTAACCACTCATTCAAGTCAATTGGAGTACTGAAGGTCCATGCTCAGTTAATGTAGTGAAATGATCTTATTTTGGGCTCCCGAGTGGCGCAGCGGTCTAAGGCACTGCATCTCAGTGCTAGAGGAGTGTCTGTCTGAGACACTACAGACCCTGATTCGATTCCAGGCTGTATCACAACCGGACGTGATTGGGAGTCCCGTAGGGTGGCGGAGAATTGGCCCAGCGCCATCCGGGATAGGGTTTGGCCGGGGTAGGCCGTCATTGTAAATTAGAATTTGTTCTTAACTGACTTGCCTAGTTTAACAAAGGATGAATAAAAAAATCCATAGTCTGTCTATTATCATGACATAGGTTCAGAACATGTTGGTCGACCTACATGTTTCTGTTGTTGATCTCATATGTCTGTTGCTCTTTCTCTTTCCCCCCTATCTGTACCTGACTGACATTGACCCAAAAAAACACAAGTTACCTTTGTCTCGACAAGTCCAGACAGGCTACAAGCCTTTAGCTTCTTTGAGAACTTCACAAGAAAGCCACAAACACCATCTTGTCCACTTTCTTTCATCGGTCTTTTTAGTTTCCTATTTTCTCCTTGACCGTCGTTTTTCAATGACCGAGGGATTGTTTGTCTTTCAGTTTGTCTGGCTCTCGGACACACATAAACACACCTGGAGCCGTCATTAGGTAGGGCCACCCCCTCTGTGTGCCTGCGTCACATGGACACACCCATAACACACACAGAGATAGACGTATGCACACGTATACACACACTCACTCGCAACCAGGCACACTCACTCACTCACTCACTCACTCACTCACTCACTCACTCACTCACTCACTCACTCACTCACTCACTCACTCACTCACTCACTCACTCACTCACGCAGGCAGGCAGGCAGGCAGGCAGGCAGGCAGGCAGGCAGGCAGGCAGGCAGGCAGGCAGGCAGGCAGGCAGGCAGGCAGGCAGGCAGGCAGGCAGGCAGGCAGACAGGAGAGGGATGATATAATATTATATAATATTATAATATATACTCACCTGTTGAACACACAGGGAACTCACATAGCCTACACACAATGAGAAGGCCTGCAGCTATTGGCTGAACAATACCTTCTCTCTTTCAATCCCTCCTTCCCTCTCCCCCACTCTCTTTCCCTGTGTGAATGACCTACGTTTGTAACTAAACCTGTTTAACTATATCTCTTCCCACAATGAATAGAGTAAATTTAGAGGCAGACCTAATTGACTAAACTCATCCTCCATCATCAACATTTCAACAAACCTGCTCTGAGGATCATTACATCCTCTGACACTGACCTGTTAATATGTGACATATGCTAATGACTTCATAAATGTTCCTAGTCAACTAATAAAGCAGGAAGCACGCCCTGTTTACTCAAGGGGCTAACGACACTATGTTGACACACAGGTGAAGACTTTCACAGCCTCACAATGATAGACTTGTTCAGGCTACAGCCTGTTAGCACTAGTAGAAGCTAGGTCTGGCTGTTAGCATGTTAACCAACTGACCTCCTCCTGCAGGGAGGAGGTCAGAGATCTGGCAGTGTGGTGCCAGGACAACCACATCTCCCTCAATGTGAGCAAGACAAAGGAGCTGATCGTGGACTACAGGAAAAGAAGGGCCGAACAAGCCCCCATTAGCATTGACGGGGCTGTAGTGGAGCGGGTCGAGAGTTTCAAGTTCCTTGGTGTCCACATCACCAACAAACTATCATGGTCCAAACACACCAAGACAGTCGTGAAGAAGGCACGACAACACCTTTCCCCCTGACGAGACTGAAAAGATTTGGCATGGATCCCCAGATCCTCAAAAAGTTCTACAGCTGCACCATCGAGAGCATCCTGGCCGATTGCATCCTGGCCAATTGCATCAACGCCTGGTATGGCAACTGCTCGGCATTCGACCGTAAGGCGCTACAGAGGGTAGTCCGTATGGCCGACTGCATCACTGGGGCCAAGCTTCCTGCCATCCAGGACCTATATCCTAGGCGGTGTCAGAGGAAGGCCCAAAAAATGGTCAAAGACTCCAGTCAACCAAGTCATTGACTGTTCTCTCTGCTACCGCATGGCAAGCGGTACAGAAACACCAAGTCTAGGTCCAAAAGGCTCCTTAACAGCTTAAGACTCCTGAACCCCCCCCTTTTGTTTTTACACTGCTGCTACTCACTGTTTATTATCTATGCATAGTCACTTTACCCTTACCTAGATGTACAATTACCTCGACTAACCTGTGCCCCCGCACCCGGTATCGAGTCAATATAGCCTCGTTATTGTTATTTTATTGTGGTCCTTTTTTTTCTTTTTTACTTTAGTTTATTTAGTAAATATTTTCTTAAAACCTTTTCTCAATAGGGGGTGCTGTTGGCACTTTGTAATAATTTCGTTCCCAAATTAAACTGCCTCGTACTCAATTCTTGCTCGTACAATATGCATATTATTATTACTATTGGATAGAAAACACTCTCTAGTTTCTAAAACCGTTTGAATTATATATGTGAGTAAAACAGAACTGGAGTTAGAGCAATTTTCCTATGAGGATGTGAGAATGCTGAAATCTGCCGGCTGTTCTGAGATCCGTTTATAAATCTGCCTGTCTTCTATTGGTTGAGATGCACTCCATACGCCTTCCCCTGGATGTCAGCGAATAGTGAGAATTGAAATGGTGTTGCTAGGCAGATCTGAGAGCTTATAAATGGGCTGGGAACGTGGGGTCCGTCCTTTGTTCTCTTCGCCAGGACGCAGAAAGGACCTCTGGCTGTCGTTATAGAAAGCTCCCGTTATAGCCCTTAGATATATCCGGCTCTGTTTTTATTCGATATAGGTGTTAAAGACATCATAATGTTGTTATTTTAAACCGAGTTATATCAGTTTACATCATTATATTGCGATTTTCGGATATTTATTTATGCTGCGTTTTAGTGAGTTGGACACGTCTTTGCCACATGGCTAATGTTTACTGCTAATTCCAACGTTGAAGACTACATTCTACAACCGAGCAACGATTCTTTTGGACAAAGGACAACTTGCCCAAGATTCTGATGGAAGCTCATCAAATAGTAAGAACTATATATGATGTTAATTCGTTGTTCTGTTGAAAAATGTTAAACTCATATTCCGCCATGAATCTCAGTGCGGTCTCGCTTTAACGCACGCTGTATGTCGTAGTAACGTTAATTTTAAAAATCTAACACAGCGATTGCATTAAGAACTAATGTATCTTTCATTTGCTGTCCAACCTGTATTTTTTAGTCAAGTTTAGGATTAGTTACTGATTAGATTAGGTGCCTCTCCCAAGATTTCTCCCGACATATTGTTTGCATTTTGGCTACTATTCTCATTGTATAACCACGATTTGTGCCGCTAAATATGCACATTTTCGAACAAACTCTATATGTATTGTGTAATATAATGTTATAGGACTGTCATCTGAAGAAGTTTGAGAAGGTTAGTGAAAAAATTAATATCTTTTGCTGGTTTATTCGTTATCGCTATTGTTGGCCTGAATCAATGTTGTTGGCTATTGTAGTAAGCTAATATAATGCTATATTGTGTTTTCGCTGTAAAACACTTAAAAAATCTGAAATATTGGCTGGATTCACAAGATCTTTGTCTTTCATTTGCTGTACGCTGTGTATTTTTCATAAATGTTTTATGATGAGTATTTAGGTAATTCACGTTGGTCTCTGTAGTTATTCTAGTTGCTTTGGTGAGAGTTGTGATGGTGGCTGCAATGGTAAACTATGATTTATACCTGAAATATGCACATTTTTCTAACAAAACATATGCT
This sequence comes from Salvelinus namaycush, assembly GCF_016432855.1. NCBI lineage: Eukaryota > Metazoa > Chordata > Actinopteri > Salmoniformes > Salmonidae > Salvelinus > Salvelinus namaycush. Next base: position 48,973,498 of record NC_052311.1, read on the forward strand.
ATACAATAAATATGTTATCAGACTGTCATCTGATGAAGTTGTTTCTTGGTTAGTGGCTATTTATATCTTTATTTGGTCGAAATTGTGATAGCTACCTATGCAGGAAAAAAATGGTGGAAAAAAAGTTGTGTCTTTTGCTATCGTGGTTAGCTAATAGATTTACATATTGTGTCTTCCCTGTAAAACATTTTAAAAATCAGAAATGATGGCTGGATTCACAAGATGTGTATCTTTCATCTGGTGTCTTGGACTTGTGATTTAATGATATTTAGATGCTAGTATTTACTTGTGACGCTATGCTAGGCTATGCTAGTCAGCTTTTTTACTGATGGGGGTGCTCCCGGATCCGGGATTGTGATGAAGTAGAAGTTAACTCTATTTCTTGAGCTGCATTGTTGGTTAAGGGCTTGTAAGTAAGCATTTCATTGTAAGGTCTACATCTGTTGTATTCGGCAGTCGTGGAAAAAGTCATACTTGAGTAAAAGTAAAGATACCTAGAAAATGACTCAAGTAATAGTATAAGTCACCTAGTAAAATTCTACTTGATTAAAAGTCTAAAAGTATTTGGTTTACAATATACTTAAGTATTAAAAGTAAGATAATAAATCATTTCAAATTCCTTATATTAAGCAAACCAGATGGCACCATTTTCTTGTTTTTTATTTATTTATGGAAATCCATTTACATCATTAACAAACGAAGCATGTTGGTTAGTGAGTCCGCCAGATCAGAGGCAGTAGGGATGACCAGGGATGTTTGGTTGATAAGTGTGTGAATTTGACTATTGTCCTGTCCTGCTAAGCACTCAAAATGTAACGAGTACTTTTGGGTGTTAAGGAAAATGTATGGAGTAAAACGTACAATATTTTCTTAAGGAATGTAGTGAAGTAAAAGTAGTCAAAAATATAAATAGTAAAGTAAAGTACAGATACCCCCAAAAAAGACTTAAGTAGTACTTTAAAGTATTTTTACTTAAGTACTTTACACCATTGGTATCCGGCGCATGTGACAAATAAAATTTGATTTGATTTGAACTCTAGCTAGCTTAGACTACTAGCCATTGTTAGCCTGTGTAGCTCTGTTTACCGGCACCTATAACCATACTTTCTGCACACATATGACTCTATGCAACAGACAGAAGGAAGGTTGTGTAAATACATGGACTGCAAACCAGTTGAAGAGGATTTCTAGCCTTGGTTTATTCACCTTAATGTACACAGAAAGAATATAATACACAAGGACTTTTAGAGATGATTATTTCTGTGTTGTCATCAATGCTAGCCTACATCAGGTCACGAAAAACAGTGACTACAGGCTTTGTACTGTAGGCCTACAGTAGCACTATGCATTCAACTAATCAGGGTGTTATAAACTAGGCTAACAGCACAGTCACTGTTTCTAAGAGACTGCAGTTGTAAAAGTGAGGCAAAATACAACTTGTTTACATTTTTAACATAGGTCTACTGTAGACCTACTTTTCTATGGTATTATGTTTTTGTCTCAAGCAGTAGGTCTAAGGTTAAGTTTACCCACAACTCTTCCTGGTACAGTTACCTACAGTAGAACCACTTACTTGGGACCATCCGTGTCAACCTCAACCAAACACAATCACCACATCTCAGTCTGTGAGTGGCGATGGAACAGGGAGGCACCAATGAGGATGTCTAATATTGTGGCATGTAACAACCCCTACAGTGTTTCTGTTCTACCAAATGCACAAAATCTTTGAATCTGTTTGAGTGCATTTTCCCCAACAATCAATGCAAGGACTTGGCTACTCCACTGTAAGGAAAAGCTGGCTCACGGAGCAGATGATAATAATCATGGAAGTAAGTGGCTGTGGTTCATTCCATGAGAAACATCTTGATAAGGAAATTTGCTTGACTCTCCTCAGATACCGCATCATTCAAATCTCCCATTTTGTCTGCTCATGTTTACAGATTTTGTCCAATGTTATCTTTCGTTCGCCCACTTTTTCCATCGCTGCTAGTTTTAACTTAATGTTCATACTCTTTATGTGGAACCTCTCTCATGATTCAACATGCTCCTTGTCTCTATATTTCCATCTTTTCTCTCCATAGAGGAAGTACATAATGAGCGGAGACAAACACAGGAAGCACGACGTGCTGTTGTGACGAGCTGCTATTTTTTCTCTCTCTCTTTCCCTCACAACCCGGCCTCCTCTGACCACTACGATAGGCATCGGTGCAGGGGGGGAAAGCAGGAAGAGCCTCCCAATCTCTCAATCTTCACCCCCTGTCTTTACACAGTCTCAAGTTCTACTTCCGTCACTTGTTCGTCAACATCAGACATTTTGGGCTATGTCTCTTTAAATAAGTATCTATGGTTGTTATACAGTATGATCAAATGGGTATGTGAGCAAATGGGAGCGTATTGTCATGTGAAAACGTAATCCCACCACTGAAACCAATATTGTTGACTACTTTACACAGCAGTACAATTGGGGCTCGTAAATATATCCTCGTAAGTTTTATTTAAAGATGCCTATTGTTTTTTTTTAGCTCCCTACTCTCCCTCTCAGGCTCCCACCCCTTCCTTCCCATCTTTCCCCGCTCTTCTTCTCACGCTTTCATCTGTGCATCCCATGGTACCCTCTCTACTCTTTAAAGTGAGCCCTGGTGGTATTCTAGAGCTGCTCTATTTCCTTATATCAAAGTCTTAAGGTTGTTTTAACTATCAGGGTCATATTGGCAAGACACTTCGTTTTTTTTGTTCAGAATGAATATTCAGTAGACTATATGGGTCACCACATATGACAAACCATAGGCCCCATTTTAAGATAAGCGGAAATACTACTGAAATGATTCCACCAAGCTATACCTGCAAAACAAATGTTGAAACCTGACCTAAAGAACATGTTGCCCTGTGTGGAAAAGTTTCATTGCCTGCAGGGGGGGGATGGATTGTCATTATGAGGCCTGACCCCATTGTCTAAATCCATTCACATGCATCTAAGTTTCCCTCATTAAAGAGTGAACAAGTGGCTTGATTCAATTCCACTTGATAGAATGGCCTCTGAAACCCAGCCTATGATATCTGAGTGGAGTGGGGGATGTGGCAGCTGTACAACACACAACACATAGACCCACCCGCTGGTGGCCACCCATAGATTATTTAACACGGGTGGCAGGGTAGCCTAGTAGTTAGAGTGTTGGGATAGTAACCGAAAGGTTGCAAATTCGAATCCCCAAGCTGACAAGGTACAAATCTGTCGTTCTGCCCCTGAACAAGGCAGTTAACCCACTGTTCCTAGGCCGTCAATGAAAATAAGAATTTGTTCTTAACTGACTTGCCTAGTTAAATAAAGGTAAATAATAATAAACACGAGACACCTAGTACAGTGGCCATGTCATGTGACACAAACAGAACAAGAGGGAAGTTACCACTGTAGCTGGTGCCTGAGTCAGTGTGACTTCTTTTTATAGCTCCGGGGAGTTTCTTGAGACTGCATGCTAAGTGAAGTCAAAGCCAATGAGACGAGCTTCATGTGCACTACGCACTAAAGCCAAGTAGCAAGTGTATGAGAGTTAGTCAGTTGAAAATTATGGAGTTAATTGACACGTAATTAAGAGACAATCAAATAAATCTTAAATTGAACTGATACGGTCTGCAATTATTGGGTGAATATAATGATTTGTCATATCAAAGTGATGAAATTACATTGGCCTAAGTGTCATAAAATTGTGGCCCCCTCCCAGTTAGGGGGAGTGATGAGCTCTACAGCAGTCTCACAACTCAATCGCTGGTTGAAAACTGGTTTCTGCTCCCAAAAGATAGAATTTGTAGATAATTGTCCCTCCTTCTGGGACTCACCCACAAACAGGACCAAGCCTGTCCTGTTGAGGAGTGACGGACTCCATCCTAGCTGGAGGGGTGCTCTCATATTATCTACGAACATAGACAGGGCTCTAACTCCCCTAGCTCCACAATGAGATAGGGTGCAGGCCAGGCAGCAGGCTGTTAGCCAGCCAGCCTGCCAGCTTAGTGGAGTCTGCCACTAGCACAGTCAGTGTAGTCAGCTCAGCTATCCCCATTGAGACCGTGTCTGTGCCTAGACCTAGGTAGGGCAAAACTAAACATGGCGTTGTTCGCCTTAGCAATCTCACTGGGATAAAGACCTCCTCCGTTCCTGCCATTATTGAAAGAGACTGTGATACCTCACATCTCAAAATAGGGCTACTTAATGTTAGATCCCTCACTTCCAAGGCAGTTATAGTCAATGAACTAATCACTGATCATAATCTTGATGTGATTGGCCTGACTGAAACATGTCTTAAGCCTGATGAAGCCTGATGAATGTACCGTGTTAAATGAGGCCTCACTGCCTACTCAATCACTTTTTATAGCTACTGTCACGCCCTGACCATAGAGAGCCTTTGTATGTCTCTATTTGGTTTGGTCAGGGTGTGATTTGGGGCGACATTTCTAAAATAAAAGGAAAATGTACGCTCACCACGCTGCACCTTGGTCTTCTTCCAGCATACAGGCCTCCTGGGTCATATACAGAGTTCCTCACTGAGTTCCCTGAATTCCTATCGGACCTTGTAGTCATGGCAGATAATATTCACATTTTTGGTGACTTTAATATGGAAAAGTCCACAGACCCACTCCAAAAGGCTTTCGGAGCCATCATCAACTCAGTGGGTTTTGTCCAACATGTCTCCGGACCTACACACTGCCACAGTCATACTCTGGACCTAGTTTTGTCCTGTGGAATAAATGTTGTGGATCTTAATGTTTTTCCTCATAATCCTGGACTATCGGACCACCATTTTATTATGTTTGCAATCGCAACAAATAATCTGCTCAGACCCCAACCAAGGATCATCAAAAGTCGTGCTATAAATTCTCGGACAACCCAAAGACTCCTAGATGCCCTTCCAGACTCCCTCCGCCTACCTAAGGACGTCAGAGTACAAAAATCAGTTAACCACCTAACTGAGGAACTCAGTTTAACCTTGCAGAATACCCTAGATGCAGTCGCACCCCTAAAAACAAAAACATTTGTCATAAGAAACTAGCTCCCTGCTATACAGAAAATACCCGAGTTCTGAAGCAAGTTACCTGAAAATTGGGACGGAAATGGCGCTACACCAAACTGGAAGTCTTCCAACTAGCTTGGAAAGACAGTACCGTGCAGTATCGAAGAGCCTCACTGCTGCTCGATCATCCTATTTTTCCAACTTAATTGAGGAAAATAAAAACAATCCAAAATTTATTTTTGATACTGTCGCAAAGCTAACTAAAAAGCAGCATTCCCCAAGAGAGGATGGCTTTCACTTCAGCAGTGATAAATTCATGAACTTCTTTGAGGAAAAGATCATGATCATTAGAAAGCAAATTACGGACTCCTCTTTAAATCAAAGCTCAGTTGTCCTGAGTCTGCACAACTCTGCCAGTACCTAGGATCAAGGGAGACACTCAAGTTTTTTAGTACTAAATCTCTTGACACATTGATGAAAATAATCATGGCCTCTAAACTTTCAAGCTGCATACTGGACCTTATTCCAAATAAACTACTGAAAGAGCTGCTTTCTGTGCTTGGCCCTCCTATGTTGAACATAATAAACAGCTCTCTATCCACCGGATGTGTACCAAACTCACTAAAAGTGGCAGTAATAAAGCCTCTCTTGAAAAAGCCAAACCTTGACCCAGAAAATATAAAAAACTATCGGCTTATGTCGAATCTCCCATTCCTCTCAAAAAATGTAGAAAAAGCTGTTGCGCAGCAACTCACTGCCTTCCTGAAGACAAACAATGTATATGAAATGCTTCCGTCTAGTTTTAGACCCCATCATCACTGAGACTGCACTTGTGAAGGTGGTAAATGACCTTTTAATGGCGTCAGACCGAGGCTCTGTATCTGTTCTCGTGCTCCTAGACCTTAGTGCTGCTAATGATAACATCGGTCACCACATTCTTTTGGAGAGATTGGAAACCCAAATTGGTCTACACGGACAAGTTCTGGCCTGGTTTAGATCTTATCTGTCGGAAAGATATCAGTTTGTCTCTGTGGATGGTTTGTCCTCTGACAAATTAACTGTAAATTTCAGTGTTCCTCAAGGCTCCGTTTTAGGACCACTATTGTTTTCACTATAAATTGTACCTCTTGGTCATGTCATTCGGAAACATAATGTTAACTTTCACTGCTATGCGGATGACACACAGCTGTACATTTCAATGAAACATGGTGAAGCCCCAAAATTGCCCTCCCTGGAAGCCTGTGTTTCAGACATAAGGAAGTGGATGGCGGCAAATGTTCTACTTTTAAACTCGGACAAAACAGAGATACTTGTTCTAGGTCCCAAGAAAAAAAGAGATATTCTTTTGAATCTGACAATTAACATTGATGGTTGTACAGTCGTCTCAAATAAAACTGTGAAGGACCTCGGCGTTACTCTGGACCCTGATCTCTCTTTTGACGAACACATCAAGACTGTTTCAAGGACAGCTTTTTCCATCTACGTAACATTGCAAAAATCTGAAACTTTCTGTCCAAAAATGATGCCAAAAAATTAATCCATGTTTTTATCACTTCTAGGTTAGACCACTGCAATGCTCTACCTTCCGGCTACCCGGATAAAGCACTAAATATACTTCAGTTAGTGCTAAATACGGCTGCTAGAATCTTGACTAGAACCCCCCAAAAAATGTGATCATATTACTCCAGTGCTAGCCTCTCTACACTGGCTTCCTGTTAAGGCAAGGGCTGATTTCAAGGTTTTACAGCTAACCTACAAAGCATTACATGGGCTTACTCCTACCTATCTTTCCGATTTGGTCCTGCCGTACATACCCACACGTACGTTACGGTCACAAGACGCAGGCCTCCTTACTGTCCCTAGAATTTCTAAGCAAACAGCTGGAGGCAGGGCTTTCTCCTGTGGAGCTCCATTTTTATGGAATGGTCTGCCTACCAATTTGAGAGACGCAGACTCGGTCTCAACCTTTAAGTCTTTATTGAAGACTCATCTCTTCAGTAGGTCCTATGATTGAGTGTAGTCTGGCCCAGGAGTGTGAAGGTGAACGGAAAGGCACTGGAGCAACGAACCGCCCTTGCTGTCTCTGCCTGGTTCCCCTCTCTCCACTGGGATTCTCTGCCTCTAACCCTATTACAGGGGCTGAGTCACTGGTTTACTGGTGCTCTTCCATGCCGTCCCTAGGAGGGGTGCGTCACTTGAGTGGGTTGAGTCACTGACGTGATATTCCTGTCCGGGTTGGCGCCCTCCCTTGGGTTGTGTTGTGGCAGAGATCTTTGTGGGCTATACTCGGCCTTGTCTCAGGATGGCAGAGATCTTTGTGGGCTATACTCGACCATGCCTCAGGACTACCTGGCCTGATGACACTTTGCTGTCCCCAGTCCACTTGGCCGTGCTGCTGCTCCAGTTTCAACTGTTCTGCCTGCGGCTATGGAACCCTAACCTGTTCACCGGACGTGCTACCTGTCGCAGACCTGCTGTTTTCAACTCTCTAGAGACAGCAGGAGCGGTAGAGATACTCTGAATGATCGGCTATGAAAAGCCAACTGACATTTACTCCTGAGGTGCTGACCTGTTGCACCCTTGACAACCACTGTGATTATTATTATTTGACCCTGGTGGTCATCTATGAACATTTGAACATCTCGGCCATGTTCTGTTATAATCTCCACCCAGCACAGCCAGAAGAGGACTGGCCACCCCTCATAGCCTGGTTCCTCTCTAGGTTTCTTCCTAGGTTCTGGCCTTTCTAGGGAGTTTTTCCTAGCCACCGTGCTTCTACACCTGCATTGCTTGCTGTTTGGGGGTTTAAGGCTGGGTTTCTGTACAACACTTTGTGACATCAGCTGATGTAAGAAGGGATTTATAAATACATTTGATTGATTGATAAATGAAGTAGTATAATATCTCACAAACACATTCTTTCCTAAAAAAGACACGAGAACTTACAATGGAAACAATTATCTGCGTACTTTAGGGTTGAAAAGGAGTAAAACCCAGACATTAGTGACAGAACAACAAGGCTGTGTGAGTATAGAATAACCCAGCAATGGACTGCCACAACTAGTCTGATAAAACCTTTACAGCCTCTGTCTCAGCCAGTGGAACATAAACAAAGGTTATACATTGTGAGAAAAACACGAATGCTGTCAACCTGTCCAGGTTTGCACACTTTCAAATCAACCAACACAACCCTTTCTGTTTCAGGAAAATTCAACTGGATATAAATAAATAGTGAATTATATTAGAAAATACATGTAATATGGTCATAAGAGTAATGCTCAAGAAAACAACATCTTAGCAGAAATGTTACAGTAGTCTACTTGGAAATCTCAAGACATGAGCATTTTCTTCAATGCTTGGTGGTCAAACATCATCTCATTCACTGGCATGCCTTGATGGAAAGTACCTCCTCTTTAGTGTCCGTCTTCGAAATCAAAATGACTGAAATCCCTGAGGTTCTTTGAAAACCAACTGACCGCATCTGCTGTTTACTCAAGGAACTGGTAGGGGAGCTCTGTTACCACGGTTTCACAGACCACTGCTCTAATACCCTAACCCCCTACCCTGGTTGGTCTGAGGAATGTGATACATTTTAAAGGGCAAGACTAAGAGGACAACCTGACTTAAAGCTGCAATATGTAACTTTTTGGGCGACTGACCAAGTTCACATAGAAATGTAAGTTATAGATCTGTTATTCTCATTGAAAGCAAGTCTAAAACGCTGTAGAGCTGTTCTATGTGAGCTATTTCTATGCTTCCCGGTCTTAAGTTTCATTTTTAAGACTTTTACTTTCGGTTTTGTACATCAGCTTCAAACAGCTGAAAATACTATATTTTTGGTAATTGAAAAGATTTTTCACAGCGGTTTAGACGGTAGAATGATTCTAATAGTTTGTTTTTTCCCTAGCACTGCACAGCCGATTCATATAATTAAATCTTGATGGTGAGTTGGTTATTTGAATAAGCTATGTAGTGTTAGGGCAAAAACCAAAATGTGCACCCAGGACAGTTTCTGTATCAAATCAGCCATTTGTTGGATTCCCCATAGATTAATTTATTTAATATGAGACCACTGGAGAAAGTTTGCTATGTGAGAGAACAGGAAACAGTGCCCTCCATAACTTCACAGGTATTAAAGTGCAACTGCACCTTGATGTATCCTTCATCACAATTTTCTTTATCTTTATTTAACTAGGCAAGTCAGTTAAAGAACAAATTCTTAATGACAGCCTAGGAAGAGTGGGTTATCTGCCTTGTTCAGGGGCAGAACAACAGATGTTTACCTTGTCAGCTCAGAGATTTGATCTTGCAACCTTCTGATTACTAGTCCAACACTCCAACCACTAGACTACCTGCCTCCCCAGATGAAACTACTCCTGCAGTTAATTGCTGTGAATGAGTTACTAACAGTACATGTTCCTAATCAAGTTAATCAAATATAAAATCACTTCCAACCTCAGAGGAGTTCAGTCCAGTACTCTCAGTCACTTGTCCTGATTGGCTGCTGAGGCGAACATTGTCAGGCGCTAAAGGCCGGTAGCCAATGAGAGGTACATCCCTTGACTCCACCCCTGGCAGGTCCATCCCACCTGTTCGCATACTACGAGGGATCATGGTGCCGACGGCTAGAGACACAAAATAAACAATAGGCACTTATGGGGTTAATTGGTTATAATTTAAATGTTCTACTCAGAAAATGAGAGTCAATGGCACAGGACCAACATAATTTTATAGTTCATGGACTTTAACCAACTCGGAAAGGCATAAAAAAATAAACACAATAGTATATATATTGTACAATAAAAATAATTGTGTACCAAAGCTTTGGTGGTAGCAGTTCATTTGTTTACATGATGATTTACATTTCACTGTGCCCTGCTCCAGCATTGAATTTGAATGCCAGCTCTTCCTTCCTTTTCCCTTCTCCCTCCCTGAGATGTGGATTGCCATGATGATGGAAATCTAGAAAACACTGTTACACCGTAGGGCAGGAGGAGGATGTTGACATGTACCACTATATATATTTAGAGACAGCAGATATTCATGTGACCATGCATTGCTGATTCACATTAGTGAAACTGTTTCAGAACATTTTTTGCCAAGCAAGTGTGGTGTAGGCTACTGTATATGAATGTACGGCATATGGATATGTCAGAAGACTTCTTGATCTTGTATGGTTAATGTCATTACTTCAGTAAGGATGCTAAATGTGTTTAAATAGGTGGAACAAACATTTTATGTTTACTCTTTATCTGTGTAATTAAGGGTTTGCTATTGTTATTTTATTTTACAGCTGCTCTTTAATTATTTGTTACTTTATTTCTTATTCTTTTAGGTATTTTTCTTAAAACTGCCTTGTTGGTTAAGGGCTTGTAAGTAAGCATTTCACTGTAAGGTCTACTACACCTGTTGTATTCGGCACATGTGACAAATACAATTAGATTAGATTTGATTTGGGCTACCTGTTATACATAGCTTTTTGTCTGTGAAATTAAATGCACTTTTCTACCCTACATGCACTGTTATACAATCGGCTTATATGGGACACTAATCAACTCAATCACATCATCTTTGGGAACATGGTACTAAACTTTGAAGTGTATTTCAGTCTTGAGGGCCTACATATAATTAGGCCTAGTGTTATTAAACATATATATATTGGTTATAGGAAAACATATCTGTAAAATGTGTCTATATACTGACTGTTAGTTTGTCATCATAAACAACCAACGGTTATCCACCAGTCTGAATAACTTCCATTCGTGACATTGCTGCCTTTTTGAGGAAGGCAAACATTACATTTTGGTCTGCATGAGTGAGTCCACACTGTAACTAGGCTACAGATGGTCACACCCCAATTGCATATGTTCCCTTTCAATTCAACCAACCGATGGGTGGTGCTGTATTGACTTCTCAACCAAATTGTGTTCACCTTCAATCATAGGAAACAAGACACTATAGGGGTTAAGCCTAATATGATGATAAAGTTTGCGTGTAAAGCATTTGTTTTTTTAGTAACCAAATACACAAGGTTTAGGCCTATTTGTAGAATGCCATATATATTAAATGTTATGAGGGCCCTGCAATTAAAGAGATGATGAAATTACAAAATGTCATTCATGGCTATATCGTATGATCGAACTTACTGAATGTTGAGTGTCCAACTACGGTCAGCTAAATTCCGCCAGCATTGGATAGCTGTAGTGTTTGCCGCCGTGGAATATACGGTTACCGGTTAGTGGACGAATGTCGCGCCCATCCGTTCCAGCACCGACGTCGGAAGAGAGTTTCTCACCCCCTCTATCAGTATCTGTGTCCCCCTCTGGTCGCCTGTCAAGCTTCTAGTGCTGATAGCAGCACTGAGCGCATTCGTGTGCCGCACACTCCCTCACTGCTTTCTGTGCTCTGACGGCGCAGTTCCTGTAGACGTGTGCTCAGCGCGTTTAGCAACATAGCCTACACTTGTCTCACTGGCTGAGAGAAGGGGAAAAAGTGGTACTCTCGGAAATATAGTCTATTTGGACTGTGTGTTTGGTGTACAATATGAAAAATGTCAAGTCATCTATGGGCTCCTAAAATTAGGGTTTAAGAACAAAACCAATAATTCCCTATGGAAAGCACACACACACACACATACGTGATTTAACCTAATATTTTATATGCTGGATTTTTGTGACATTTTCTTTTGGCTATCTGCCACATTTTTTTCTCAATGCTGACAGTAGCGGAAAACATTTCCAAAAGGAAATTGACCCAAACACTGCTGGAAGGCATTAGTGTGTCATGCCCATAGGGGCCACAAGGGTATGTGCCCCCTCAGATTTGTCCTTTTTTTGTTTGTTTTTATTTTTTCATGTAAAAAATCTCTCTATTATGCATGGTAATACCTTGGAACAGATTTCCAAAATTAAAATCACTTGGAGCTGATTTGCTGACTTTTAGCCCCCCCCCCCCCCCCCCCCCAAAAGAAAATAAAGGTTTTTATTTATTGGTTTGAAAACTTGGGGGGACAAATAAAATCACTCACAGTCCAAATTCGTCCTGTTGAGGAACCCTGCTCTGGTGTGTGTGTAGTCAGTATCGTCAGTGGAGGAGGAGAGAGAGAGTGTAGAGTAACACACATAGCGTTTCCTTTGATTTTATCTGCCGGGGATGGACTCGTAGGAGGAATGTTTGTAAATGAATTTGATCAATCTATTTAGACTATTGATTCCTTCTTGATGAATAAATAAAACAAAAATGTTTTATTTCTCTGTAATACTAGCCACTTAGCAATTTTATGAAGTTGGCTTTCACTAGCCAGCTAGATACACTACATGGCCAAAAGAATGTTAACTCCACTTCAAATGAGTGGATTCGGCTATTTCAGCCACACCCGTTGCTGACAGGTGTATAAAATCGAGCACACAGCCATGCAATCTCCATAGACAAACACCGGCAGTAGAATGGCCCATACTGAAGAGATCAGTGTCTTTCAATGTGGCACCGTCATAGGATGCCACCTTTCCAACAAGTCAGTTTGTAAAATGTCTGCCCTGCTAGAGCTGCCCCGGTTGTGAAGTGGAAACATCTAGGAGCAACAACAGCTCAGCCACAAAGCGGTAGGCCACACAAGCTCACAGAACGGGACGTCTGTCCTAGGTTGCAGCACTCACTACCGAGTTCCAAACTGCCTCTGGAAGCAACGTCATCATGAGAAGTGTTCGTTAAGCAACATTAAGGCATTTATATACAATTTAAAATATTGCATAATTCATAACACTTTACCGAATACATTTAGTGTGTTCCCTCAGGCCACTACTCCACTATCACATATTTACAATTCAACATCCGTGTGTAGAGTGCGTATCTTATCATGTGTATGTGTGCCTATGTCAGTGTTTGTGTTTCATCACAGTCCCAGCTGTTCCATAAGGTGTATTTTTATCTGTTTTTTTAATTACATTTTACTGCTTGCATGAGTTACTTGATGTGGAATAGAGTTCCATGTAGTCATGGCTCTCTGTAGTACTGTGCGCCTCCCATAATCTGTTCTTGATTTGGGGACTGTGAAGAGATCTCTGGTGGCATGTCTTTTAGGGTATGCATGGGTAGCTACCAAGCCATTTCAGGCTATTAATCAAGTCAGAGAAGCTTGTCTAACTATCTTAGCTGGCATGCCTGCTGGCAAGGTTGCTGGACTTTAGAAAAGCAAGCAATTACTAATGACTCAAATTCCTTTCAATCTTTTACCCAGATTTTAGTGGAGATGCAGAGAAGCATATTTAGGGCTATGATACTATATACCAGTGTGGTAGTTGTACTAAACTCCTAAGGTATAAAAGGTCTTGAAGAATCAATGTGCATCGTTCATTAAAATAACAATTGAATAGTTAAAGAGGTATGCTTAGATAACCCATTCAGATAAATATATTTTTAACATAGTCATAATTATTATGGCTCTAGATTGCAGGAAAAACATTGTCAGGTGTTTGAAAAATGCTAAATGCTCCAACTCAGGGGGAGGGGGGGGGGGGGGAGCAACCCCCTTCTATAATAATGGGTGCATAACCAAAGTTCCCTCATGACCAAAGTTCCCTCTAAGCTGCGTGTGTGCAGGCTTGCAGTATCCCTGAGACTGCCACGCAGGCAGAAGAAATATGAGCCCATGGAGAGAAGCACGAGATTGAACTTCATTCAACTTTCTAGAGTTTTCCCTGTTAGTTAACACTATTAATATTTCCCTTTACTGTGGCAATGGTGATTTAATCAATGCAATATTAGCCACTTTCAATGCAACATACCAAAACAAAACGAACCATAGTAAAACAAACTATGCAAGAGATTTTGCTGTAGGCAGAACGCATCAGCGTAGGATTCTATTACATTGACTCGCATGACTCAGCCCGTACTCTAAACAGACCTTGCGGCATAACCAATCAGAGCTGCAGTAGGCCTATATGCAAATAGACAATTCGATATATGGATCTGTGCCATTTACTTTGAACTGAACTGTGTTTACAGCATGAGCGATCGTGAGTAGATGTGCTTGTTTTGAGATCAAGGCGAGAGTTGCATGTAGCCATGTGAGCACATTTTGTTAATATTCTTTGCTAGTTAGTGAGTTAGCACAGTTATAGATCATTTGTAGTCAGCAATAGGGGAGTGATTGCTTCCTACAAGAGCACAAAACGTGTACAATTCTAGACTTCTTTGAAAAGCTAGTCAGGCAAACAGCATTTTTTTTGTCTTAAAGGGGCAGTGTTGTATTTTGAGGCATGCTTGAATAAATTCTTGTTGCCAATAGGCAGAGGGTAGCATAATTTGTCTGATTCTCTGTAATAATGGTATGGGAATAATAATGCATTTTATTTTGTAAAGTGGTTTCTTGCATCAAACAATACAACAACATTTTCAGTCACCTCCTTGTCTGAAGGACAAGTGGATTAACAGGTTCATGTCAAGATCTGTATGTTTTTTTTTAAAGTCTCATGGAATGTAGGCCTACATTGAACAGCACACATTTGCTGCTACTGTAGGCTGAATGATTAAACAGCTATTTCCATGTTAATATGTTATGGGAGGCTTTTTCTTCATTGTTTTTTGATGGTAGGCCACTCTGGTAGGCCTACATTATAATCAAATAGCCACAGTAGCCTACTTGGCCACTGTTAAAACTTTAACTTAAAGCGGGTAGAGCCTCAGGGCTCATAGTAAATGTTCACAATGTTCAAGTTTTCGCTCATCAGACCTGAAATTTGCTCAGTGCTCAATTAGAGGGAACATTGTTCATGACGCCCCTGGATGTAGTAGCACATTATCCTAATAATGGTGGTTATTTCCTTCTTTCGCTGTAAGCTGACTCTAATATTCTTAATTAAACCCTTCTATAGACACAAGCCACACTGAGCTTTTATCAGAAGCTCACTGAGTTTTTATCAGAAGCTCATGACTGTCTGCTTCCCCTCCTCTCTGTCTCATGACAGAACTGCTCACAAAGCCCCGGCTGTGTGTGTGAGAGGCATCTTTATTCCAAAAGGGAGAGCACATGAAAGGCATCAAGTTGTCACCCTTATGACCTCTGCACAAGCCCCGTATTAACCTGAATAGGGGTCCTTTTTCTCTTCTGTGATGATACTTAAGTTGGGCTAACGGGCTCACTATCCTTACTTGGTAAATAGTGAATCTTGCTGTGAGACTGCTAGAAGCATAATTCCGTTTTGCCATTATTCAAAGTGATCCTCATCCAAATGCTAATGATACATTTCAAAATATCTCTGTGAACTGAACTGTAGTTCAGCTAAATGCCACCACTGCATTTTTATTAGCCTCCCACTACACTACACTATTGACAAAGCAGTGCATTAGAAGGTGTAGTGTGCTCGCCATCTAGTGTTGCCAATGAGGAACTCATTGTCATCCTTTAGAAATGCCAGTGGCCATTTTGAGCACAATACTACCATATGCTTGATCAATTCAAATGACAAAAACAAGCAAATGAGCAAATACATATAATCTAATGATACAAATAACATATAAGAAACACCTCATCACTTGTTGTTTTGACTATTAAAATATAGGCTATGTTGCCTACTCATAGAATTGTCCGTGCTAAATTATGTTATGACACTTTAAAATGCCCTTTAATCTGCCGTTCATAAATTATATACATGAACATGTGTGAAATTTCTAGGGCTCATAATTAACCAATGGTAAATAAGTCAAATTGTTACTCATTCTGACATTGGTTATTACCATGTTATGTTATCACCCAGTTGTTGTGAGAAATGAAAGCTTGTGTGACCAGTGATATTCATGGTGATAGTGAGCAGTGACAAGTGATGATGACATTATTGAGCGTAGGTATATATTACCGAGCAGTAAAGAATAGATGATTGATCATAGATAATCAATATTTCACACACAATATGTGTATTAAGAGGAAATGTATAGGACAATTATAGACTATTGTAAATCACATTCAACAATTCCCTTTGATGACTACAGTGACAAGTGCTCAAAGTAATCCAAGCCTTAAATTATCCTTAATTACTTAGGCCTAATAGGCTAACTTTGTATAGTGTCCAAAACCTGAAAATAGGCTTATCTGGCAAGGGGACCACAAAGACTGCACAAAGTAACTCTAAATAAACAATCACAATGTTTATTATACATATTGTATATGGCAGCCTAGGCTATATAATGAAAATGTGTAGTAATATTAAGAAATTAGATAATTTATGATTACATTATGATTATAGTTTTATTTTAGCTGGAAGGAAATAAAAATACTTACTATAGCAAGAAAACTATTTATTGTGCAATTTACTGAATGGCAAAAAAAAAAAAAGTGAATAACACGTGTGAGCGCAGCTTCCACTGGCCCTTCTAAAACTTTCTCCAGGACTCCAAACTTGCAGCACCCTTCTTTGGAAGGTACCAATTAATGAGGTATGTAAACTTCCACTAATTGCCCACTTAAACTCCAGCGACTATCATCGTCGGCAGATTTTTAACTGGCTTTTATCACAATTGAGTTAATTCTTCAGTAAACACAGCTTGCCTTGTCATAACGGTTTAGAGGTAATTTCTTCGGATGTTAAGGTGTTCCCGCCGCCGTTGACCCGGTCCCCCCCTATCTCCCTCCCACTCTATCTCTCGGTGTTTTATGTCTGCGTCACAACAAGTCGGTCGAGAAAGAGGCAGGGATGATGGCGTCTCTCGCGGGTTGATTCGCGTGCTGCTCTGACAAACACGCTTAATAGCATCAATAGGTGGAGAAAAGAGAGCAAAGGCACGGGAACATGACGAAACGACGTCGCGGAGGACAGACAAACCATACAGACCGAGAGAAAGACGGACGTACCGACGGTGTCTCACTGACGACTTGACAGACATACGCGCTTGGCACAGACACATACATGCACATCCACTTTGGCACACACGTAGGCTTCACATCCAACCGGGCAGTAATTGAGACGAGAGGAAAACAGAAGAGATAAAATATTTCATGTCAAGCCGGCACAGGAATCGCTGTGACCCCAACGGAGAGGAGTTCGACTTGACAGGTAGCAATGGCTCTCTGTTGATCCAACAACACTGTCTATGTTAATTTTTATTGATTTGAAAATGCTATTATGTATCATGTGTCTCTTTGACTTGAGTGCCTGCACTGGAACAACCGCTGGATGTGCAGAGATTATGTCCATAGGCTACAGCGATTCCTTTCTATTCAAGTTTGTCGTTTTAGATTTTCAAAGAGGATACAACACAGAAGTGCATGAGAAAGCAAAGTATAGAGGCGTACAGTGGTGTTACAATCAAACTACAGTGCAGTCATCATGCAGTGGTGAATGCATTTTCTCACATGTGTTGTGTCATAATGGTTTGTCCTGCTCCATGCATGGGCATTTACACTCATCATTTAATCTGCTGGATTTTGACTGTGGCTATGCTGGGTTTGTGAGAATGTAACCCCGTATCCACTCCAGCCCAGTGCCTATGGAATGATAAGGCCATAAACCTCGGCAATGGCAGCAAAGTATTCAGTGAATAAATTGGATTTCCATTTCACATGAGCCCCCTCCTCTTCCTCTCCCCTTCTCTCTCTATCTCTCTCACTTCTCTTCAGGATGGGGGGAGTAAGTGAAGGGGATGATGTGTTAGCTCGATGGAGTGATGGACTACTGTACCTCGGCAATGTGAAGAGAGTAAGTGTGTGTGTGTGCGTATGTGCATGCGTGCGTGTGCACATTTGGAAAGTATTCAATTTAGGTTTGAGTGAACAATTCCACTCTGTTTCCATCACTCTCCTCAGGTAGATGGAGTCAAGCAATGTTGTCTGGTGAGATTTGAGGACAACTCGGAATTCTGGGTCCTAAGAAAAGACATTCACTCTTGTAAGACTTACAACTTACTCTTGTTTTCCTCAGTTAACACAAAACTTTTAACAGAGGGTTTTTCTGCACTGTGGAATTACTTTTTAATCAAAGAAATATCCCCTAAAATGTTGATACAAATATTTTACACATATCTACCCTTTCTATAGCTAGGGGGCTAATTGAGGATGCTCCAACTATTATCATATTTGAATCATCTTTACTTTTACCCTACCTTGATTCACCTCAGGGAGATTAAAGAAATTCATAAAATATTTTTAGATTTTTCTCTCAGCTTTGAAAAGTTTGTTCTTAATTTGATGCTCTCTCTCCATTCCGATCCATTGTAGTTCAAAAGAATGTTGCGCAATTAAGGTCTCTAGTCAAGGTTGAAATACAACATTCCCTGGAAATGTTGGCAATTCTGATGGGGTACTTTTAGGTGTAATTGGTGTATTTATGAATTTATTAGTGTAATGACTCCATAGGGAAATGGCGCCCCCACGTAGTTAGTGTAAAGTGAAGGGAAGCACAGCCAAATATCCACATGTCAAAAGGAGTGAAATCTGAAAGGGTGCAGGAGACATTGAAATCAATGAAGTGGCAAGGAAATGAATCAATATACATAAATTAACACTTTTGTGTGATCTCTCTCTCTCTTTCTCCCCCTCTCTGTTACTCACTCCTTTTCTCTGTTGCTTAAGTCTCAGTTGGAGTGGAAGAAGTTTGCTGTATCTGTGATGCCCCGCCTCTTAAAGAACCTCTCATCAATTGTCTTAAATGTCGTCACGGTAAGAAAACACAGCATGTTATGTACTCTTCATAGAGGTATTTTCAAATAATAACTTATGACGGATAGGCACAACTATTTTAAATAAAGTAAAAAACAACGGCATCTATTTTTTTCTTCAGGTTTTCTACCAGATAATATACACTGAGTGTACAAAACATTAGGAACACCTTCCTAATATTGAGTTGCAACCCTTTTGCCCTCAGAATAGCCTCAGTTGTCGGGGGAAATGGACTCTACAAGGTGTCGAAAGCATCCCACATAGATGCTGGCCTATGTAGACTCCAATACTTCCCAGAGTTGTGTCAAGTTGGCTGGATGTCCTTTGGGGGGTGGACCATTCTTGATACACTCAGGAAACTGTTGAGCGTGAAAACCCAGCAGCGCTGCAATTCCTAATGTTTTGTACACTCAGTGTATAATATTTAATGAAAAGAGACAGGGAAAAGCCCTCCATCAGTAACATATCCTTAGTATGTGAATTACAGTAAACACTCTCCATTCCATCAAAGGTTATCATCCTGAGTGCCACACTCCATCCATTGAGCCGGAAGCTGACAGCAATTCTTGGATATGTCGGCAATGTGTCTTTGCAGTGGCGACCAAGGTTAGACTGCTAATCTTTGTTTCACACGCTGCCTCTTGGCTCAGGGAAAATATCCAGTTCAGACTTGTCTTTTTTTTAAATCTATCCAGAGGATTTCAATACCAGTGTTATGTTAAACAATGTTGTCAATGGATATATCTGAAGGAAACCACAGAAATGTTACAACTCTGTATTATTCACCATAGGGATTAGATACTCTAAGTTGTGCCTGGACATCTGACCAGTTCGTCAATGCAGATTTTTTCAAGATTATACTGTATTATAGTCATTATGGTCAGTAATTCATGTATGCTCCAATTCTGTAGTGTAGGTGTTAGATGAGGGAGCACTGTGGTTAAGGGCTAATTGCTCATCGGTCAATCTCATTGACCTGACTTTTCTTAAGATATTATCTCACTCAGCTGACCTACAATAAAATGAGATGAATTGCTTTTTCTGGATAGTTCCCATCCAATGTCATCTATCTTGAATGTACTGACATGACCGTGAGTGGAGAGGTCGCTGTAGTGAATCGATTTGTCAAAATTGTCTTTCAGAGAGGGGGAGCCATCAAACGAGGACGGTTTGCCCGGCTCATGCAAATCATGAAACTTCGGCTGCCCTATCAGCTGTCATCTTTAGACTGGGACCCACAGCATCTGACCAATCAGCAGCAGTGTTACTGCTACTGTGCCGGACCTGGAGAGTGAGTGACAATTTATCGCTTCTAACAGATGCCCTCAGTAGATAAATTATGTTATACAACGGGTGGGTCTAATCATGAATGCTGATTGGTTAAAACCGCATTCCAGATGGTGTCTATTCTACAAGTTACCACCGGCTAAGTCTATGATGTTAAAATGCCTATTTACTCTGTTCCATCTGACTGCGCAATCCACTGATCTCCACTATAAAAAGCATCTAGACATTCTCACATTTCTTTTCGATTAACATTTCGTTTTTAACAGCGGAGATTTGTATGAACCTTGGTATCTGTCTCTCTGACATTTGCAACATTCTTTCAACATTCAAATTCTATCTCCAGCTGTCCTATCTCCAGCTGTCCCATAGTAACAAACGTGTTGGGAGTCGGGATGAGACAGACATGCAGGCAGCTTTTCTCAGCCAGTTGAAATTATGAATCAGCATAATTTTTATACATTTACATTTAAGTCATTTAGCAGACGCTCTTATCCAGAGCGACTTACAAGTACATACATTCATACTTTTTTTGTACTGGCCCCCCGTGGGAATCGAACCCACAACCCTGGCGTTGCAAGCGCCATGCTCTACCAACTGAGCCACACGGGGCCTATATAGATATATATACAAATAACTATCAATAGAAAACAGGTCAAACGAAACAAAGTGCAGCTAGTTTGCAGTCTTTCCATCTTCAGTTTGAAGTGATTGTGTTAGCTGTGGTGTTGGCCAGCTCCTACGAACAGCAGTGTCCTAAAGAGAAAGCACATTTTTTATGCCAGGCGAAATCGCGCATCATTAGCTCATTGTTATGGATGTATCCAAATAAATGTCACTAGAAAACAGCTTAAACAAATGCAAATGCAGCTACTTTGCTCTTGTTCTGGCTGCACTGTTTGACATGACTGTAAGTTAGCCGTAGTTGGCTAGCTAGCAAGCAAGAATAACAATGTTGCAAGTCAGTATTTCAATGGAACATTGAGAACATCCATAGATACAGAACAAAAAGACTGAACGACTGGGTCGCTTCTCTGGCAACCAAACCGATAGAACGAACGACCAGCCAGCTTGGGTATCAACCCTACATTTGTGTCGGGACTATATCTTGTGGAAGGATGAAATAGTATGAATAAATTAATCAAAATAACGTTTATAATGAAAATATGTCAATCATTATTTGAATATGTTGTTAACCCGTTGTATTAAAGTGATAATGCCCTCAAAGCCAGTGTTTGGAGGATATATTGGCATGGTTTGCCGGCCCTCGACTTCGTCTTGGTTCTAACAATACCCATACAAACACTGTTTCTCGGGCATTATCACTTAATAATAACATTTTATAACTAGTGTTTAGCACATGTATTGGTCAATAAGCTTTACTATTCATTTTCCTTACCAACAAAAACAAATAGAATATTCATGTCGGAACCCTGTATGTCCTTTTCACCATTATACAGCTCTACTGTCAAGACATAATGTGTTTTTCAGTTGAGTATTGCAGCCTCTTGAAAAATACATAATATACTGTACTCTCGTCAGGTGGCCACCAGATGTTAGCTATGTTTAGGCCATTGGGGAGTGTGGTTAATGTTTTTATTTATCAACTGCAGGTGGAACTTGAAAATGTTGCAGTGTGGAAGTTGTGGTCAGTGGTTTCATGAAGCTTGCACACAGTGTCTGACCAAGCCGTTGTTATATGGAGACAGGTGAGACCGAGTATTGTTATCTATAACCTTGTACTGCTTCTTTGCAGTGCCATTGTCAAACCATAACAGAGAGGTTATAAAACTGGCAGTGGTAGGGCTAATGCTGTTAGTGTTTATTGCTAATAGCAGTGCAGTTGTTATTCTGCCTCTCTGGTGTCCAATGTAATGTGGTAGAGGTAAAAATGAATTCAAATTAGTCCAGTCCACTACACCATTATTGTCACATTAACCATCTGTATTATCCTACTGGTTTAATGTCCATGATATATTATACTACTCTTTGTTTCTGCATAGAAAAATAATGTTTGAGATTGATGGTGAGGTAGAATGTGGTGGGTTGTTATATCTGCTAAACAAGTGATGGAAACTGGGAAGAATTTGCCGACAGTAGCAACCATGTGCTATGTTATGTTTCCATTGACTTTTATATCTGGTCAATCACAGACAAAAATAGAATCATCTGTGTTTCCTTTTTTTTCTGAAAGGTTTTATGAGTTCCAGTGCTCAGTCTGTGCAAACGGACCAGAGACAATTCAACGGCTACCCATGAGCTGGTAAAGCTATACAGTATCTGCTAAGAGAAGATTACATCATTTAAACTGCAGGGATTATCACACTGAAACACTCTTGAAAACAAGTTTCTTATGACAGGTTTATTGAGTCGTGTGGGTTACAATATGTTAATTCCTCTTACTCAATAATGTAATGAAAAGCTTTGTGATGTGATAAATTCTGAACTAACTTTTTCCTGGTGTGTTTGTTGTAAATACAGGGTAGATTTGGCCCATTTGGTGCTCTACCACCTCTCCTTGTGCTGCAAGAGAAAATACTTTGATTTCGACCATGAAATCATGTCGTTTGCCAATGAGAATTGGGACTCTTTGCTTCTAGGCTCGGTATAAACATTTCCTCACTTACGTGCTATGATGAAATGATGTGAAAGTGTTAGCTAGCGTAATTCTTAGCAGTCATGTGGTAATTATGTGCTTTGATTTCATTAGCTACTTGTCGTTGTTATTTAGCACATTTTAAATGGTAAATATCACTTGTATTTTATGTGGCTCTCAGGTACTACAGTTGCATTTAAATCAGTCATACACTTTTTCCATTAACTGTTCACAAATCACATTAATAACTAACTACGTTATCCATGGAAATGTTTACCTTTCACCAATGAATGTCAATGTGTCTCTAAATGTGTTAACATTTGTTTCAGGCTACCATCCACAGTGTTAATCAAGCTCTTGATTTTCATTCCTCCCTGTCCCCCAGCTCTCTGACACACCAAGGCAAGATCGCTGTCACAATCTGCTCAACGCTTTGAACTCCAACAAAGACAGGTGAGAGTCTGCATATGATGCGAAGAATAAATAGAAGCCACAGCTATGCTTGACCAAATTTATGATAGCGTTGCTTCTGGAATTGTACATAAGGGTAAAGAAAATACAGTTAGTTAATTGTTTCTTAACTCTTTGATATTATCAATAGAGAACGATAAGAAAACAGACAATAATGATAACTTGTTTTAAAAAGAATGGTGACCTGACTTTACAAAGTTGTTGTCTACAAGTTTCAAAGTTGTCTTTTTCTCTGTGATGTCATCCAGGTTTGTCTCTGGTAAAGAGATCAAGAAGAAGAAGTGTCTTTTTGGGCTCCAGGTCCGAGCTCCGCCTCCCCTGACCTCTGATTCGTCCCCCCTCATCACTGACCCGCCCATCAACATCACCCAAAGGAGAAGGTCAGAGTAAGGACAACTTCTGTGATTTATTATTCTCTCATCATCACAAACACAAGCCTCAGGACCCAACTCTTTATATGGATACATTCATTCTAGTAATTAATTACACATTTACAAATGTGAAAAAGAGAAACACCTTGTACACGGTGGTCCTTCCAGCTGGATAGGAACAACTGATACTAATTAAACAGGCACCTGTGTGCCTCATTAAATAATTTAAGGGAAGAACTCACTTATTTCACTCTGGTGAATATGTTTATAACTAATATTTTTATCAATAAATACATCGTCTGTAGTGTGTGTGCATATGTGCGTGTGCACATTCGCATGTGGACATTGATTCTCTCGCTAAACATTCTCAACACCATCTTCTCTTTTATTCTCTATAGGCTTAAAATAAAAAACACCACATTTATACCCTGACATATAGTACCAGTCAAAAGTTCGGACACACTTACTCATTCTAGGGTTTTTCTTTATTTTTACTATTTTCTACATTGTGAAATAATATGGAAGACATAAAAACTATGAAATAACCCACATGGAATCATGTAGTAACCAAAAAAGTGTTAGACAAATCTAAATATATTTGAGATTTGAGATTCTTCAAAGTAGCCTTTGCCTTGATGACAGCTTTGCACACTCTTGGCATTCTCTCAACCAGCTTCACCTGGAATGCTTTTCCAACAACCTTGAAGGTGTTCCCACATATGCTGAGCACTTGTTGGCTGCTTTTCCTTCACTCTGCGGTCCAACTCAACCCAAACCATCTCAATTGGGTTGAGGTCGGGTGATTGTGGAGGCCAGGTCATTTGATGCAGCACTCCATCACTCTCCTTCTTGGTCAAATAGCCCTTACACAGCCTAGAGGTGTGTTGGGTCATTGTCCTGTTGAAAAACAAATGAAAGTCCCACTAAGCGCAAACCAGATGGGATGGCATATCGCTGCAGAATGCTGTGGTGGCCATGCTGGTTAAGTGGGCCTTGAATTCTAAATAAATCACTGACAGTGTCACCAGAAAAGCACCCCCACACCATAACACCTCCTCCTCCATGCTTCACAGTGGGAACTACACATGCAAGGATCATCCATTCACCTACTCTGCATCTCAAAGACATGGCGGTTGGAACCAAAAATCTCAAATTTGGACTCATCAGACCAAAGGACAGATATTCACCGGTCTAATGTCCATTGCTTGTGTTTCTTGGTCCAAGCAATTCTCATCTTCTTATTGGTGTCCTTTAGTAGTGATTTCTTTGCAGCAATTTGACCATGAAGGCCAGGTTCACACAGTCTCCTCTGAACAGTTGATGTTGAGATGTGTCTCTTACTTGAACTCTGTGGAGCATTTATTTGGGCTGCAATCTGAGGTGCAGTTAACTCTAATGAACTTATCCTCTGCAGCAGAGGTAACTCTGGGTCTTCCTTTCCTGTGGCGGTCCTCATGAGAGCCAGTTTCATCATAGCGCTTGATGGTTTTTGCGACTGCACTTGAAGAAACTTTAAAAGTTTTTGAAATGTTCCGTATTGACTGACCTTCATGTCGTGTTTCTTTGCTTATTTGAGCTGTTCTTCCCATAATATGTACTTAGTCTTTTACCAAATAGGGCTATCTTCTGTATACCACCTCTACCTTGTCACAACACAACTGATTGGCTCAAACACATTAAGAGGGAAAGAAATTCCAAAAATGTACTTTTAGCAAGGCACACCTGTTAATTGAAATACATTCCAGGTGACTACCTCATGAAGCTGGTTGAGAGAATGCCAAGAGTGTGTAAAGCTGTCATCAAGGCAAAGGGTGGCTACTTTGAAGAATCTCAAACATAAAATATATTTTGATTTGTTTAACACTTTTTTGGTGACTACATGATTCCATATGTGTTATTTCATAGTTTTGATTTCTTCACTATTATTCTACAATATAGAAAATAGTAAAAATAAAGAAAATCCCTGGAATGAGTAGGTGTGTCCAAACTTTTGACTCGTACTGTAGTTTTCTAAGTAAAAACATTGCACCACTCCTCAAGTTATTGACTGTGTCTCTGTGTTGTTGTGTGGAGCAGCCCATTGTCACTGCCCTGCCAGAGGAGAGCGGTGGGGCCAGAGTCACGCAAATCAAAGCGGCGCATCATGGAGACACAGGTCAGTGCTTCTGTCTCGAACCAGGCATCAAGGGAGAGATCAGCCATCAGCCGCCCCCTCACTGCATAGCAAAGAGCTGCCTGACATTGGAATGACTTGTCAGTCACAGTCAGTCAGTGGGTGGAGAAAAGGTTCTCCTTATAGCCAGTGTTGTCTGTTTACATGTTCTTCAAAGCCCAGCCTACACTATTGAGTTGAAGCTGGTTTACCGTTTATGACTCGATCGAATATGACAACATGTTATGGTCACAGGTTTAGAAATATATATTTTAATATGAATAGAAAATACACATCCTTTTATACTACTGCTCAGGCTGCCTCCCTTATCCCGAGACAATAAATGTTATAGATCGGTCGTATTTCAGCGGGCAGCACTTCCAGCAGACTGTTGTATCCTGAGCGGACATGAATCATCTGCCATCTTGGGGCAGGTTGGTTATCCCAGGGAAAGTGAGAGGGGAAGGTACGCTGATATGCGGCATCTGGGAGCTCTTCCAAGTGCACTTTGCAGTCGATTACAGTTTGGCCAGGTGGCGCTGGCACTTTGACAGTGCAGCATTGACAGAGCACCTCGAATTTAAAGGGACAGCGCGCTATTAAGGGGAGGGGATAATGCTAGTATACCACTGCTGTATTTACTGTATATGTTGTGGGTCACAGTCCAGCATTGGAGGTTGACAGAGCTGAGGGTGTGCTGAGAACTGAGGAAGCAAAGGATATAGTACTGATGCTTTTGTTGTTATGGTAGCAAGCTCACACTGTAAGAAATGCTACCTCAGTCTCCACAATATGAATCTACTTATCGTAGGCAATGGAGGTGACAGATACTTTTGTATATATATAGTGTGTATGTGGACACGGCTATTTCAGCCACACCTGTTGCTGAACATCACACAGCCATGAAATCTCTATAGACAAACATTGACAGTGGAATAGCCTTGCTTAAGAGCTCAGTCACTTTCAACGTGGCACCGTCACAGGATGCCACCTTTCCAACAAGTCAGTTTGTCAAATTTCTGCCCTACTAGAGCAGCCCTGGTCAACTGTAAGTGCTGTTACTGTGAAGTGGAAACATCTAGGAGCAACACCGGCTCAGCCGCGAAGTGGTAGGCCACACAAGCTCACAGAACGGGACCTCTGAGTGCTGAAGTTTGTAGCACGTAAAAATCGTCTGTCCTCGGTTGCAACACTCACTACCGAGTTCCAAACTGCCTCTGGAAGCAGTGTTGGCACAAGAACTGTTCGTCAGGAGCTTCATGAAATGGGTTTCCATGGCTGAGCAGATCACCATTCGCAATGCCAAGTGTCCGATGGAGTGTTACAAAGCTTGCCGCCATTTGACTCTAGAGCAGTGGAAAGGCGTTCTCTGGGGTGATGAATCGCGCTTCACCATCTGGCTGTCTGATGGACGAATCTGGGTTTGGCAGATGCCAGGAGAACGCTACCTGCCCAAATGCATAATGACAGCTGTAAAGTTTGGCGGAGGAGGAATAATGGTCTGGGACCGTTTTCATGGTTCAAGCCACTTTTTTCCAGTGAAGGGAAATCTTAACGCGCATACGATGACATTCTAGACCAGGGGTGTCAAACATACGGCCCGCGGGCCGGAACCGGCCCCCAAGGAGGTTCGATCAGGCCCGCAGGATAATTTGAAAGTGGAAAAAATGCATAAAAGACATGGAATTAATATTTTTAATTCGCTGCAATTCATGGATTATCCGCTAAGGGGCGCACTCTTTCCATCAGAGTAGAAGACAAGCCGCATCACTGAGACAGACTGAAAACAGCAGACGGTATCAATGCGCCATCTGCTGCTTGTTACGACGTTGTTAATACCTTGGTCTCTACCTCTCCGCTACACCCTCATTAGCCAAAATGTCGTTATCCAAACGGAGAAAAGTAGATAAGGAGTGTAGAATTTTCAAAGAAAAATGGACCACGTCCTATTTATTTACAGAGATGCACGGAAAACCTTCGTGCTTGGTGTGTTTGCAACAAGTTTCGGTATTGAAGGAATATAATATTCGACGCCACTACGAGACTCATCACAGCGAAAAATATGACGGCTTGCAAGGACAACTGAGAAGAGATAAGATTAACGAATTGCTGGCGGGTCTGAGGAAACAGCAGTCAACTTTCATCCATTTTCAGTATGTATTGTATGTGTATGTATGTTTCATGTATGAAGTTTACAGATTTACAGGACAGGCGAACACTTTCTTCATTACACATTTAAAATCACTCTCCTTAGTTTGTAAGGTGTACGCAGGGATTACATTTAGATTTTATATGCGTATGTGTAAGTGGTTTAAAAATTCCTTTCTTTAAAAGTCTCATTTAATCTTAAAGTGCATTACTATATTTTTCAGTACCAATTAAAGTTTTGTGCCTTTGTACAATCAGTGGGATCAGTTGCAATGCATATTTGTGAATGATAAAAGTAAATTGCACATTTGTCTAAGGAAATATGAGGTGTTTCATGAAATGTTTTGTAAAAGGATAGTTCATTAAATTTCAATATTTTCCTAATGTTCTTGTGCTTTTTTACACCAAAACAAAGGAAAGACATGATATTTTGGTTATTTATAGCAGAGTATGGTATAATTTTAATGGTCCGGCCCACTTGACATCTCCCTAGGCCGTATGTGGCCCACGATGCGAAATGAGTTTGACACCCCTGTTCTAGACTATTCTGTGCTTCCAACTTTGTGGCAACAGTTTGGGCAAGGCCCTTTCCTGTTTCAGCATGGGCAATGCCCCCATGCACAAAGCGAGGTCCATACAGAAATGGTTTGTCGAGATCGGTGTGGAAGAACTTGACTGGCCTGCACAGAGCCAGGCCTAATCGCCCAACATCATTGCCTGACCTCCCTAATGCAAGTCCCCGTAGCAATGTTCCAACATCTAGTGGAAAGTCTTCCCAGAAGAGTGGAGGCTGTTATAGCAGCAAAGGGAGGACCAACTCCATATTAATGCCCATGATTTTGGACTGAGATGTTCGACAAGGATCATGGATCATGCTATGCCTTGATGAGACATAGTAAGTGATGATAATTAAGTGAATCGTGATACAATAGCAATATCATACTGTAAATAATTTCAAAGTTACTGCAGCAGTGTGTTCACGGCATACAATACAAGTGTGGGATGTGGAATTGTAATGCAGGTTTAAAGCTGTCACGTGAAAATATATATTTCCTTTTGGAAAGACTAGCCCTTTGTACTAACAAAGTTCCAGCGTCCGGCATTTTTAAAAGTGAAATGCAATTAAAATTTTTAAATGATATGTATCAAATGATACAGTATGTTAACAGACCTTGGTTTTTATTTAGATGTATTCACAAGCAGTATGGATTCTTCTATAAAGATAACATGAAAGGGCATGAACTGAAGTATCATGTCTAATGTGTGTTTGGATCCACTGATTTGGCGTCAGAACACTAGCTAATCAGTGTTTCTCCTGTGTCCAGCCTTGTCCGCCCCCGGTCCCAGCCACCCCAATAGATCTGGTGCCATGTTGCCATGGCTACGTAGGTGGAACTAACCTCTACAACTCCAGGAAGGAGGAGGAGCTGAATTTGGGGTTGGTACTGTTATTGTATTGGTTACACTTTAGATACTGTATAACAAGTAATAATGCATTGTACTGTATTTACAGACTGTTACCGTTTTTTTTTTACATTACATCCTCATTGATTTAGGCTACCCTTCTCAAATCAAATTATTGGTCACATACACGTGTTTAGCAGATGTTATTGCGGGTGTAGCGAAATGCTTGTATTAGACAGTATGTCAGTGGAAATCCATGCATTGTTGCTTTTTGTCCGTTTTTAAAAACATGTTTAGATCCTTGCTCTTTCCACAGCTCTCCACCTAAGAGGATGTTTGCCCTGTATCACCCCACCTATAACGGAGCCCCAGCCATCTCCAGAACCCTGCATCACTATAGGTCAGTATTAACCACAGCTCCTCCTGCTCTCTGGGGACTACCCTCAATCTAGACATATAGAGAGGAAACCATAGCTGTGCCTGGATGTCAATAGCAAAAAGTATGAATCGTGAAATATTAATATCTCTCTCTCTCTCTCTCTCTCTCTCTCTCTCTCTCTCTCTTCAGTGCGGAAGACCCTTGTCGAGTGCCGCCCCCCTGCCTCCCCTTCTCCCTGTCATCCTCCCACCATCACAACCACAACCACCACCAGCAGCACCACCAGCACCAGCCTGGCCAGAAGTTGGATCCCTGCCCCTCCCTCATGCTGCGTGACGTCCCTTCCTATCCGGGCGGCGTGGGGGGAGGGGGTGGGGGGGATGGGTCAGCTGCCAGGGGCTGGGGGGGCGGGGACGGGGTGAGGATTTTGGCGAGGCGAGTAACGCCAGACGGGAAGGTCCAGTACCTCGTGGAGTGGGGGAACATGAGTGTGTACTGAGAGAAAATGAGAGAGAGATGGGGGGGTGGAGGGAGGATCAACACACCAGAGTGCTTGGCAGCAAAGAGGGGATATTGGGGAGAGAGAAAGAAATAATGACTGTCGTGGAGGTGCCACATCAGAAATGTGTGGCAACTTCAAGTACAAGCAAAACAAAAACCCCACACAAGGCAAATCCAGGTTGCTCAAACGATATCGCCTCCATTCTATATCATCACACTACGTGTTACTATATCTCCCTATTTGCTAGTGTTTCCCCTATATTTGTACTGTATACCTTTGGAATATGCCTTTGCATTTATCATGTTTACGTTTGAAGATTGTATATACAGTATTTGATTATAGGCAATTTGTTACGTTACCTTTTGTCATACTTGATTTACATGATAGTATGTAATAGAAATATATTAGGAGCCGCAACAAGGCTTTTTGTTTTATAGTTAGATTTATATATTCACAATATATTATTATAGAATGATTTGATGATGTGGTTGCATAGTGCCTATCTGGATTGTGCATCTGCAGATTGAGAAGTTGACCTGAATCAAGGGATCAGGTGATTGAAATGTATGATAACTATTCTATAAGGTTTTCTTCCTCATCCACCAATTGCAATTTGAAGTGTCACGACAATGTTGTTTAGGCTTTCACACACAGAATTAGTGTAAAATACATTCCAAACAAATATCAAAACACTTCAAGATTACTGATCAAAATCTTTGATCAGATAGCCATGGAAAATGGCTGCTCTTTGAGCCAGATTTGACTGTCAATTTGTTGAGGGGTGCTTTACATTCTTTTAGGGAAGAGAAGTCAACAAAGGGTATTATGTGCAGGTGAAACTATTTGTACTGTTTTCCATTTTCAGGTCATAGACAGAGGAGTCGGCTCCTATCTTCCAGGTTTACACTGAGGATGAGAGATAGCGTTAACTCTGGCCCACTTCAATGCTGATACCTAAGCCCTAGTCTGGACACTGTAGATCTGACAATATTGGATAGATATGAGCAATATGGCTTATGTTACATCCGGCCTATCAGAGGGAAAGGTGGAGCTTTCATCATATTTCTCATATATCCGATCCTTTCAGATGTACCCAAGTGTCTAAGGGGTAAGGGCTATGGGTTTGTGTTTAATTTGGAACTGGGCCCCAGAGATCATAGTGGAACAGGAGGTTGTGTATAGAACTCTAGAATATCATAGTGCAAGGTTCAGAGTTTATATTTATACAGATTCTTTATTTCTGCCTTTGTGGGATAAAACACAGATAAGAGTAAATGTGTGTGTTGTATCCCCCAGAAGACAGATTGTGTTACAGGTATAGTTACAGTAAATAACACAATAGGCAGTTATACTGTTATAATCATGTCAACAGAAACCATTTTCAGTCATTTTTTTAAACCACAACAAGATGTCGCCCATTCCCCAGATTGAATGATGTGAAATATGCCATCTCTTACTTAAGCAATAAGGCCTGAGCGGGTGTGGTATATGGCAAATATACCACGGCTAAGGGCTGTTCTTAAGCACAACCAAACGCGGAGTGCCTGGATACAGCCCATAGCCATTGTATATTGGCCATATACCACAACCCCCAGAGGTGCCTTATTGCTATTATAAACTGGTTAACAACGTAATTAGATCAGCAAACAAGTAATTTTGTGTCATACCTGTGGCATATGGTTTGATATACCACATCTTTCAGCCAATCAGCATTCAGGGCTCGAATGACCCGGTTTCTAATAGTGAATAGATGATTGCTCAGCCTGGTCTCATAGACTAGACGTAACATAGTAAATGTAAATCCGGAACACTGAAATTAGTATGATATGTTACATTTGGTATGGTTAGATAAGACAGAAGGTTACTTAACCCTTTAACTTAACTCCTCACCTTAACCCCTAGTGTAGTTAACGTTAGCCACCTAGCTAACTTTAGCCACAACAAGTTGGAATTCGTAACATATCATACGTTTTGCAAATTCGTAACATGTACAAATTACAATTCCTAACATATAATACGAAATGGATAATGGACATCCACAAATTTTACATATCTAATTGGAGTGTCACAGATTTACATTTACTATGTTACGTCTACCCCTGAGTCCAGGTTGGATTGCTAAGGGTTTGGCACGTTTCTAAATGGCAGTGCAGGTCAAATGAACCTCCCAACTCAGTCCTTCCCATCCCAGTTTAGGACTTAGATCATTCTCAGTGAATTTGGCTGTAGTTGAATAGGAAGAGGTCTGTGGAACCATCAGTTCGATGGTAATGAATGTATCTGTATGTTTTCTATGGTAAAGTATGTCTATAGACCCGTCAAGTGTTTGTTACTGTAGGTTATAGATGGAACTATACAAAATTACTTCAAAGGACTGGGGTAAATCTGATTTTGAGTTGAGGAATAAGAAGCTAAGAGAGTCTCTATAGCCTTCTCTTTTTTTATTTGTAGTCAAGTCCAAGTTTGGTTTGATGTATTTTTGGACTTTTGGTCAAATTACGTTTATACATGTATAACCTAGGCTGACACAGCCAATGTAAAATTTAAAAAATTAAAAGTTGCCCTTCACATCTTACCAATGTGCTTTGAGTGTTTTCTGTTCATTTCTTGTTTAACTTACAATATGTATAGGCCTATTTGTATTTACAGTAGGCTAGCCAATAATAATATATGTTGAATTGCACTTCAGAGAGTTCTATTCTATTCCATTTTATTCTATTGGTATAGCAATAGACTCCACACCCCATTCACATGTAGGTATTTTGTGATGAATCAATAGCCCTTCTGCCAGGCAAACCGACTGGCTAGTCCTTATGGCTCTGTTGCCAAGAATCTCTTTGCCATGGCATGTCAAGAGCAGTTGATTCATTGCAGTGACATTTCAGATAGCCTACTGAATCTTAGAGGGCTATGATGATGCATACTGCAGTAACTGTATGTTATCCTGTATAGATGGTGTCATTCTAATTAGCAGATCACTATTGGCCTTTACATAGGTCGTTAGGCCGAAATGTATATTCAGCATTAAAGGTTTGGATGTAATAATGTATAATGCATGTACTTACCCACATTTCCCACTAGGAGGAGGTGTAAAGGAAAGATTAAAGTGCATTACCGTTCAGTCTCCAACTGCAGCTGCAAGAGTTTACCGCCAGGTGGTAGCCATAATCCAAGTTTGACACCGTACTATAGCAACTGAGCCGATCAGGACGCCATGTTGGCTCTATGGACCACTATTGGATCCAAGAGGAAATTATCAGCTTCCAACTGCACACGTGATGCCATTCTTGAGCCTGATAATGTGTAGGTAGGCTCCATATCAATTTGTGCATGTGTACATTGGACGAATAGAATGCACATGTATAACTACCTTTAGCTATATTCCTTTTAGGACACCAGCAACTTAAAATGTGTCGCTAAAAATGATCAATAGCCTTATCAATAATTTTGCCCATAATCTTTGTAATGGAACAAAAAAGTTCAGGAATAAAGATGAAACCATTTAGCTCTGAATTTAGAGCCTACAGGCAAATAAAAAAAATGTGGTTCGTTTTGACATTTGAGATGAGTTGGTGGAAGTCATTCTCGAAAACCATTCATTTAACCTACCCCTTGAGAATCTTTCCATTGACCATGTCACCAGACATAGGCTTAAAGCCTAAAATAAGTTTCAGACTTCCCAATAATCTAGTTTATAGCCTACCACCAAAACGAGAGAGCTATAGCGAACTGTAATGTAGTCTACCGCGTTATTGGCAGCAGCACCAATCGGTGTAGTGTGTTTGTGTGTGCGCACGTTTGTGTGTGACTGTGCGTGCGGTGGCGTGCGCGTTCGATAGCGGTAGAAGGGGCCGTATTCAATAAGGCGATTTTAGCCATCATTGCTTCTTGAACTTCAAGGAGCAAACATGGAACATACAATGCATAGATAGGCTGTAGATAAAATGGAAAGCGCACACACGCGCGCACTCACTCATCCGCCCCCTTTCTCTCTCTCTCTCTCTCGTGTTTTCCCCCCACACCTCAATAACGGTGCGTGCGATATATTTGTGCATATATTTTTATTCACAGGGATACATTTTCAATGGCTTTCGGTGGTCGTGGATTATAATTTATATTTCTGAACAGCAGTGGAATATTGCCTACCATCGACTCCAATTGTGAATAGCGTATTCCTTATTTTTTGACTGGTGTGTGGTATTTTTGTTGCATGCCGAGAGACTGTCAAAACTCGAAGACCACGTTCAATGCCGTTGGAACATGTCCTATGTCCCCTTTCAAGGTAGGAGAACACTATTCCACTATTGCATCTCCCTCCCTCCCCCTCATCTCTCTCTCTCTCGCTCTCCATCATACAACACAGAATTTAGCAAAGGGGTGCGTTAACGCGGCGTAGTGAAAACACAGGCAGGTACAGCAAGAGGTAGTGTCTTCGAGATAGCTACCTACCTGGTTTTTATCACTGTGTGCCAGTCAATATGTCACTTTGCCTGTGCATGCTGAGTAGGATAGTCCATCGTGTTGCAATGTGCTGAGGTGTACATGCCTGCTGGTATCACATTCTTGCAAGTCAATTTCCCTGTGTCCTTAGATCATGGTCACAGGCAGCCTACTGTATCTCCATGACACTGTAACTTTGCCCCTCTAGTATTGAGTCATATCTATTCAATGTGTGCAGTAAGGAGCCTGAAGGGGTACTTATTTGCTTGTTTTGGAGACTCAATATTCAATGAGTTTGTAGTGGAGGAAAATGGTCCATGAAAGTGTATGTTCAAGTCAGTTCCCTTGGTATTGTGACACCTCAACCATGACTAATGCTGTGTGAACGTGAGTGCAACGTGAGCCCCTTCAATCATTCGGCCTTCAAATGCTTTGTTTATGGTAATATATCTTGTTGATTGACTGTATGTGTAAAATGTTATGGTTACTTGAAAGTTTGGTGGGACTTTGAGAGATCCAAGCGTTGTATGGTACACTGAGTCCAGTCCCTATTACCAAAGTATCTCTGTACAGCAACTGCAAATCTTGTCTGAGGAGAATTTATGTGTGTGTGACAGAGAGAGAGAGAGGGGAAAGAGAGAGAGTGAGAGAAAGAGGTAAAGGGAGAGAGAGAGCGATAGAGAGAGGGGGGGGGGGTGAAGGAGAGAGAGGGAGACTTGAGGCTGCTGAGTTGTGATGTCTTGTAACACCGGGTACAGTAAGGACACTGCTGTACTGCTGTACTGGTTGTGCATTGACAAAGTTCAACCCAACTCATGTTCAGCAGCCAATACATGAATGTCTTAAAGTTATCAGTCATTCAAAGAGAATGGCCGGTTCAATCTCTGTAATATGACGCTTTTGGACATCTTCTAACACATCACATGCGGATATAGCCCAACAGCCTCTTGTGTGAGCACAGCAATAGAAGTTGGTTGCATAATATTGGTGAGATGTTACGCTACTGTATGCGAGCCCACTCTTCAGAGATCACTGCAAGAAAAATGTGTGCACAGTAGTATAATACCTTCAAAACCCATGTCAATAGGAATGTACAGGCCATACTCTTTCCACTACAATAGATGGCACCATTAACCTTTTAGATGTAACAGGTTTTCTGGGTAGAGGAGTCTGTGTTTGAATCTCAAGGTAATGTTATCAAAATTAAATCAGGTGATCAGTCACATCTTTTTTTACTTATGGCTGACTGAACAGTAGTTCCCTATAAGAACACTTGTTTTATCTCTCCTTGACGAACACCATGCCGAAATGCATCCGTTTTAAAGTTGTTAGACTGAAAATGCCATAGAAATAATATAGTATTTTGTGTTTTACACCAATGTTTAAATGTAGGCATCCCAATACCATGGTTACTCAAAAGTCATTAGGCCTATGTGAGTATCATATGGACATTTAATGTGAAGATAAGATACTGTAGGTCTCTCTCTCTCTCTCTCTCTCTCTCTCTGTCTCTGGCTGTCTCTGGCTGTCTCTGTCTCTGTCTCTGTCTCTGTCTCTGTCTCTGTCTCTGTCTCTGTCTCTGTCTCTGTCTCTGTCTCTGTCTCTGTCTCTGTCTCTGTCTCTCTCTCTCTCTCTCTCTCTCTCTCTCTCTCTCTCTCTCTCTCTCTCTCTCTCTCTCTCTCTCTCTCTCTCTCTCTCTCTCTCTCTCTCTCTCTCTCTCTCTCTCTCTCTCTCTCTCTCTCTCTCTCTCTCTCTCTCTCTCTCTCTCTCTCTCTCTCTCTCTCTCTCTGTCTCTGTCTCTGTCTCTGTCTGTCTCTCTCTCTGTCTCTCATGGTGCAGATGGACAGCATGGAGCACCAGCCAGCCACTGAGCCAACCCAGTCATGTCGATTTTACAGTAGTTTGATACAGCAGCTCTTGTCAAGCATGGGCATTCATTTTAAAGAGACAGTGCACCGCCAATGCACTGACTGCAGCACTCCTCTCGTGTGACATAAGGGACTGTCTTACACCCTCCGCCAATCGAGCTGTGCCAGGAACCATCATCTGTTAGGCTATTACTGTACTGTATGCTCGAGATCTACCGTGTTCGATGATCTGTCAGGGGAAAAGCTCATTCATTTTCCAATGGGTGTTGAGTACATTGGAGTTCTGTTTGCAGCGGATTGAAGTGTTATATAGAATTAATTATAAAATCAGTAAATGATTCCACTCACTAGATACCATCTCGTCTGATGTCAATTCATTGTAGTGATCATGGCATTTTGTGAGTTAAAGTGCCTGCTTCGTGAAGTTGGGAATTCAAACACCAACTTCCCTCAAGACATGAAAAGTCAACATTCAAGAACGTCAAGCGTGTCTATGCCTCAGCCTTTTTCAGCGATGCTAACAGCTAGCGTATACATGCAAGCAAAGACAGTGTTGTTCAGGATCCTCAAGGAAATATCGTTTTCATAATTTTGTCCCACAGACGTAAAGTCAATCAAAGTTCAACTGCCCCTCATTTGCTTGTATCTGCATACTGTTTAGCGTATTCACGGCATAGTGCAGCGAACGTATGAATAAGCACAGGAGGTGGCGTAGAGCAGTTTGATGGCAAGATTATTTACGCATATTAACATTTACTGGCTGATGCTTTAAGGTCTTTGGTTTTGTACTAGGTCAACCAACAACTTGCCTTTATCATAAAAAGTGTTCATATTGCACCATAGACCATGATGCTATACGGCACAGCGAGATAGGGTCCAGATTGAAACATGTTCCAGGCCCTAAAGTATCGTGCCTTGTGTTAGATAACCATGCTTAATTGAAAGTGTCCACTGCAGCATGTGTCATTCTGCCAAAGCACAGTATAAAATGTACACGGTTTATTACAGGGTATCACAGTGCTCCAATGTCCTTGATGGTTTCTGAGTGTGACATGATAAAGTGTCCTCTGGGTAGTGTCAGCAAAAATGTTATTTTGAGGGCTGCCAAATAAGCCATGTTGTCTGGGGGGAAGGACATGTTTGTTGTGGTTGAAAGACCTTAAAATGATATTGTAATAATGCTAATAGCAGTAGTCCAAAAATGAAATCAGACAAACTGAATGTTTTTTTGCTACTGTAGTTTGCTTGAGTACTGAGCGAGCGCATTAATTATAATACACACTATAATTCACATTTCCTGACTCAAATGAAGATCCTACATCTGTAGTCTATGGATATAGGACCATGTCAGGGAACTCTCTCCCCCTTGAACAGTTCTAGTACAGTGAGTTCAGGCATGCCGCTAAGCCTCTGTCCACGGCTCCACTCCCTCACTATCTCTCTGTTCTACAGCAGTACTGATTGAACCTGGTGGTGAAAAGGCCCAGACATACCCCATCCGCTAAGAACCTTACTGCTGATTCTGAGGAAATCTACATATGGATCCCATCAGAAATGAGTAGCTAGGAGAAATGGTTGCTTAGTGCAGACCACACTATGAGAAGGGGCCTCACTTATTCAATTCCACCGCAAAGCCTGGAGCCCAATGACTCAATGAGTTTGTGTTTAAAGGATGCTCGTCTTTTGATTGATCCTGTCAGGATTCACTCATGGCAAAAGGTCAGGATGAGCTATCTCCTCTCCTAAGCCAATCAGAGGGCTGCCAATCCGGGATAATGGTTGGCTCACAGGCCTTCCAGACATTATGTCATTGGATCCCACGGATTCTCATGATGCACAGACAGGTTGTGCCTTCAGATCTGGAGATATTCAACAACTTACTGTACATATGTCACTATATTAGTAATAGAAAAAATAATATGAGTCATGGAGTCAGAATGGAGCAGTTAGTGATGTTTGTAGGGACGATTGAATGACAAAAAGCTGATTATAACTAAAAACAGCAGGTTTCACTTGCAGATGTATCATTAAAAAATAACATTTAGTTGTTAAAGGTGTGATGTTAGTTTGTAATGTACAGGTAGGATCTTAATTTGATCAGCCTGTTGCAGGAGAACGTTCCTGCAATACAGGACATGTCAAGCTTGTAGTGTATTTGAGGTTTAAAAATGTATTTGTAATTTCCACTTAGAAATCTCAGACTTGATTTTCCCTTAAGAAAAATGCATCAACCCCTACAAAAATGTCCATTAATTATAATCCACATCATTCAAATTTCCAGCTGCTGCAAGATACTTTTCCTGCTGTAGCAAACTGGCTCAAATGAAGATCCTACATCTGTAAGATGAAACATTACTTTTATGTTTTTGGTTTATACCCATACTGTACATTAATATTATTTATATGCA